>NC_079209.1:40095177-40442677 GCF_026745355.1 Beta vulgaris subsp. vulgaris | reverse complement strand
ATAAAAGTATGTGACAAATGTGCAAAATAATATAGTACTTGGTAGCACATAATTCTACATTGCACATAGTGTGATTTTCCAATTCAAAAAAAGCAAGCCCAAAGTATTCTTCCCCTTTCTCTCTCTCTTCTTTTTAGCCCCTCTCTCTCATACTCTTGGCCTGAAAAGACTAATGCAAACCCCTTGGCTGGAAAAGATGCCCAAGTAAGATGGGCAGAAATTTGTAAAAAGCATCAACTACAACTGCTAGTTGGAGCAAGTTTAATTTCAATACTTTTTAAAGTTCTCATATTGGAAAGAGGATTAGAAAACTAAAAAGAGTAAAGCGTGGATTGTGCAATGAATTCAATTTAACATGGTTAGAAGTTCTTGTTAGATATACTTGTCCCGTTAGTGCACCCAACCCAACCAACCTTGCTCTCTGAGTGACGAACCAACCTCCTATGTCTCATCAAGGTATATTTATGCTACGCGGACTCTTCAAGTTATAGCATTCTTGGATTCTCGACATACCTATGGAAACTTTGACTCTTCGTTTTGTGCCTAAATCATTTTCATAATAGCTGAGTTAGACGTGCGACACAAATCCTCGACTCCGGGTAATATTAACAAGTCTATGAAGTTCATGAGTACACCTAGCTCTAAGTGCACATAAAGCTATTTATGCTAATTTGCGCAACTTCTCGGTAACCTAACTCTAGATTTGCTCGGAAACATGTAAAAATTTGTGAAATAACATTCTATATTACTTCAGAAATAAAATATGGTGCTAACGGTGTGAGCAAATTACTACAGCATGAAGGCCCTTAAAGTTATATGCTCATACGCATTTTTTTCCTAACAAAAGCCTCCCGGTACCCATAGATCAATTATAATCCATATTTAATTTTGTTTGTTCCACAACTCATTGATGGCCCAATTTTTCTGTGACCAAGCAATGATCTTGATGCTTCACTAGAGCTCATATTTAAAAAAAATTTAGAGAACGTTCAGCAAGGAGCAATGACAGTTACCTTAGCCTCCTTAAAATCAAACACAAGCATATACTGATGGAACTATTTAAAATTGTAATACGACCATATATATCACCAGATTGAGTTGAAGTGCAACACTTTGTCCCGATGACTGAACAATAAAAGGCAATGAATGATACAGGCATACAGTAAACTTATAGACATGTATGCTCATTCCACATTAACAAACACTCAGTATCATTACAAAAATCTTTACCACAATTGAGGTTAGCATGTTCATTCCATCTTTCCGCCTATATATTAATAAAATAAGCACTAAGTTGAAAAAACAACAGTTTGTATATGGTAAACAATTTCAACAAGGGCTCCCTGAGCAACAGTAACAACAGATCACTAGAATCAACACACTGGC
Organism: Beta vulgaris subsp. vulgaris; assembly: GCF_026745355.1. NCBI lineage: Eukaryota > Viridiplantae > Streptophyta > Magnoliopsida > Caryophyllales > Amaranthaceae > Beta > Beta vulgaris. The sequence continues at coordinate 40,441,291 of NC_079209.1, read as the reverse complement.
ATTCGTGCTAATCATCTAAACCCAGAGGGGGCTGCTGCTGTTTGTCCTGGTCCTGATCTCCTCATTGCCTTCGATTGCGCAAGCATCTCATCATAATTCTGACACATAGAAAGTTTACTGTCAGCATTTAGTACTTGAGCAGGAAAAAGCTTGAGTTTGTAATAAGACTCACCCGTTTATCAAATGCGGCATCCCTCGAGTCGATCAACTTGTCTGCAACCCCGTAATCAATGGCTTCTTGTGCCTGGAAGTACTTGGGGCGTTGAATATCTTTGGCGAGTTCTTCTTTTGATTTGCCTATACCTTTGGCTAAGAGTTCAATGTAATAGTCGGTATTTGCATCCAGCTCTTTTGCCTAACAAAGACAATCAATATAGCTTGGCTTTCACAGGCTTCCGTATAGTGGTTGATATTATGAGTTCCAACTACAAGCACAATTGAAGAGCATAATAAGATGATTAGGAGTACCTTGATCCACATATCTATCACAGCCCCACTCGATCGGTTAACTTTAGGCAGATATAATTTCGCTGCAATTTTAAACAAGAGAAGTATCAGAAACAAGAATTGGAAGGCCAAGTTAGCTGTTAGCCACAACATATTAATTGTATATAAAAGAAACTTATATCTTCCAATTTAATGCCAAATTTAGTAATTGTGTATCTGCACATTTGACAACACGAGGGTGAAGAAGACGTGTTTAACCTTATGTACCAAGAAAATTCCCGAGGATTCAAGAAGATTAGTTGTTCTTCTACTCACTCATTAAACATTACATTCTCCATCCACCATGACAACACTACAAGGGGCTCCAAGTGTGAAACTTGACAACCCCCCAAAACCCCCAAAGAGCAGGGACAGGTGGAACTTAAAATGAGATTCCTTGCTTTAAATGGGTGTACTCAACAGTTCACATGGTTATCTCGGCTACGTGAAAGCAAAGATGTGGTCACTATCTCAAACAAAACTCTACTGAAGGCATCTCAATCACATTTTATGAGGGGCAGCAGGTGTTCATAGTCCTTGGACGAATTCATCAGTTTATGTTAAGATCAGTGTTCTTGGATATCTGAAATTGATTTGTTCATGCATTGAAGTTTTCCACTAATACTATTTAATGTACTATCAAGAGCGAATGAATTGAAGAAGGCCTTTATCAGTAATGCAGCAAATATAAGCATGAAAACAGCAAAACTCATATAATAAGTGCAGTACTTGATGAATTTGGCTGCAGGGCACGGTAACCCTTCGTTCCAAGTGATAGAAGCATAGCTGCTTGACCATATGCCATGCCACAGTTCACTGTGTAGACATCTGATTTACAGTACTGCATGAAAATTGAAAACAAGGGAAAGTCACAAATCACATATGCTCATCTCACACAATACACGGAAACAATATGAACAAAGAATAATGCTTACAGCCATTGTGTCGGCTATGGCATATGCTTCTGTCTCTGAACCAACAGTTTCCATCTTCTCATTCTGAAAATCCAAAAACCACGTCATGACATGACTTGGGCAGCATTTCAACTCACCCAAGAAATTGTATCTCACAACTCCTAGAGTTAAGTTCTTTAGAACCACAATCCTCTCCAGATTCCAAGTAGGCGAAGCATGGTAGTCAGTCATCAATATGAGAAACTTAGCATGAGGCTTTGCCAACTTATTCAACATTGATACTTCCCTCCATGTTATGTAAATTATCAAAGTCACTGCATATAATTTTAATAGGGTCCTATGCACGAATACCCCATCTTTCCAAGCAGGTAGAACTGTATGTCTAACATGAGATCTTAATAAGTTTGCTTAATAATAGACATCACTCCAAGCACGAATACCCTATCTTTCCAAGCAGGTAGAACTGTATGTCTAACATGAGATCTTAATAAGTTTGCTTAATAACAGACATCACTCAATAAAAGAGCGTATTCAGTTACTCACCTGTGTTCCAGATGAGTTAATGTACAGATATATAGGCTTTGAGGGGTTATCATAGTCCAACCACATAAACTGAGCAACAATAAGCTCGGTAACTGCAGGCACAATCTGAGCAAAGAGAGCATAAACGTTGAGAACAATTAGACGCAAAGACAGAAGTGCAATGGCAATAATCTACTCATGAGAACTTTCAGTGTAAAAGTTATTACTGGCATGCCAAGATAAACAATCCTAGCGTCCAAAAGCAAGGAAGGAAGATCAGGAGGAGCAGTTCTTGGTCTTCCATATCCCTTAGCTCCACCACGGTACATGCTCACGCTCATACTATATTTTGATGGACCCCTATCATCCATGCCTCTGAGACTCCACATCCCACCATTATCCAAATAATTACAGGCAGATGAGATGCTTTGCTGCAATAGTTTGTTCCCAATGTAAGACCTAGCGGGTACGTTAAATGAGAATAAATTGTAACCTAACATGTACCTCTGTCACTTTCTCTGACTGCCTGCGAACTGGATTATCCTCTGTCATGAACATATCCATTTGTGAAGGAGAGAGGCCATAAAGATACTGAGGGACATTTTTGAAGTTTTCCATCACTACAGAAACAGAGATGCATGAAAGAATGGTCACAATTGAAACATCAGGAAAGTAACCTTAGCAGTAATATGGTAGAACTTCCTACTTCTAATTTTGATGAGCAATTACGAAGAAAGTTGTTCACTGCTAGTTTATGCATGTCACATGTTCGATCCTCGTGTCTTTAATTTTTTGTTTATGAATGATCAGAAATGTAGGGGTGAAAGATGAATTGTTTCCGTTTTAAGTAAACTAATTCACATCCACTTACATGAGCCTCAAATGTTTCTCCAATGTATTTACATAATAAAATATCAAGTGATCATTCAGAAGAGATGATTAAGAATGCTCAATTAACAGAATTTAGTTGTTCCTCCTAAACGCGCTCAGCACAAGGAAGCAAAAAAAGGAACAAAGTCTCATGATTCGAACCCTTTCTACAGACACGCATAGGAAAAGAAAAACTTGTCAAACCACTACGGCGGTTTTTCATTCAACCTACTTAATCAGATATAGGTTTGGAATCATCCAAACCCATAATTAGTATTCCGTTCACTGATTTGACTAAGATTAGAACTTGGGGCCCTTGCCCTCCAAACCCTCCAAGTGTCGGTTTATCGTACCTAGGGGGAAGTGGGTTACATCTAGACCCCCTCCCCCGCTCATTGGATCAGATAATTTATTTTTCTTTTTTAAATGATAAAAGAATTACACACAATTCCCTGATCTTTTTATCACCACCACGAACATTGCCCAGTGCAACCTCTTCTTGAGCCGCATTGCTTGCCAGTCATTCCACACAAACACTATAACATGTATCACCCACCAATTTTGACCCACCACTGCTGGAGCAAAGCATCACTACAACCCAAAATATAATGGATTCTCTAATCATATAGACAAAGATACCTTTAGACTGTCTCAATATAGACATTGGTGGTCAATTTAGTCCACCACTGCTCAAGACTCAGAACTTCAATAGACAAAATTCAACACGAAAGTTTACAGCCTCCACTGATAGATGGTGGAAGATGAAGGAGGAGGAGAGTTGGGCAGTGATGCAAAGCTTAAAGTGGGATGAGGAGAGCAAGAGACAGATAAGGAGAGAAAGACAGCACAAGAAGTCAGAAGGAGGTGACAAGCAGTGTAGTGGTAGAGTCATACTCGCCATGGATAAAGTAGAGCGTGAATGGAAGCAGCAGAGGGAAGGTGCAGGGAGGAGGTGGGATTTTTGTACAGTTACAGGTGGAAGAGGTCTGATAAAAAAAAGAGCTTTAATTTTGTTTTATTTTGATATGAGGAGAGAAAAGAAGAGCTTCATATTGGTTTTCGGTTAATTTTTGTTATCAAACAGGTGGCATGAGGTTTGGGTTTCTAAGTATAATCCTTTCTAAATCCATGGGTTTGATATTGAAACCCATACCTTATACCAGAGGTTGAACCAAACAGGCTCTGACACACTTGGAGCAGGATATGTGTGTTTCTGTACCACAAGGTGAGGAGGTAGCAGAGGCTTGATTTAGCTTAGGCGTAGTGCCATGACATGAGGCCCTCACTATCTCAGAAAGATCTGGAATCTAGACTTAATGATTGATCAATTAATTGTTATCGTATCCTTTTGGAATTGATAGATAGATTTTGACCATTCTACAGCACTGTGCTGATGAATAATTTACGTTTTCGTGGTAGATCAAAAGTCTACATTTTAAACCACAAACAAAAGCAGAGAGGCAAAGCTTTGAAATAAAGTAATCAGAGCCCTCTAAATATTGTTCTCACACAAGATCACTTTATAAAAGCTATTCCAACTTCCAAGAGCACTGTTATATAACTGGTTAGCTGCATATAGACCATATTCTGGAATGTTTAAATTACTATGTTATATTACACGGTGCATTTCAAGTAATGCTAGCCAGAATACAGAGATAATAATCCATATGTGTGATATAGAATCATAAAATGCCTACCAAATCACTTAATTCTGCAAACAATAGGAAGCATAAACCTCCAGCACACTAAGAGAGGATTGAAGTTCTCTTCAAATATCGCTATATTTTTAATCTACCAATAGTTAAAAGTTCCATTATAAATTTACATCAAGGTTAATCCAAATACTCTTCTTAACAGGAAACAGTAGCTATATTCATATACACTGATTCTTGATACCTAAACTGATAAGGAATATTAGTCATATCCATTTTGAGATGGAGGTCTGAGTACTGCTTTATTCGGAGAGAAATTTATCGGCAATACCGAAAAACCCTGCACCATTACGTGCAGCTTCCATAAAACACCTTTCTTGTCTATGTAAAGTAAACATGTTATTGCACTTCTCATAAAAAGCAACTGAAAACTAAAATCAGTAAAACTTTGAGCATTTTGCCTTCAGTCGAATTTGTAATAGAACTTGGGGTGCCCAAAGTTACATATATCAATAAATAATACAGGAACTGAAATCATGTATTGGTTGCCAACCAAAAAAATCATCGAGACTTTATCTCCCCACAATTTAAGGATACTAATGAAAAGATAGCATAATTTAGCAAACAAATTAAACCCATATAATTTAAACTACAAAACTGAAATTTTAATTCAACACAAACCTTCAAATAGGTAAAAGAAAAAATAACTGGATTCAGAAATATATGGTATAATGAAATGAAAGAAAATGAAAAACTCACATCCATCTTTGAGATTATCTTGTCTGAACTGCTTAGGTATATGTTCCAAAGAAGATTTCTGGGCACATGGTGACTTAAACAACCTTCGATTTAACATGGGTTTTGTTTGACGAGAAGAGGTTGAAGAAGAAAAGGGTTTTACTCCAGGAAGAAAAGAGGAGTGAGAGAGGCCATTTGAGAGAATACCCATTTCACGATTTTCAGAGGTGACTGAAATATGTGAAGAAATTGGAGAGAGAAAAGTGGTCGCCATTGAAGTTTTTCTTTGTGCAAAGCTCTACTTCCTCTAATTGATTGTGTTTTGGAGTGTGATATAGGAGGACTGAGATGGGGATGTTTGATTTTGGTGTGGTTCAAAGGTATTCAATTTTGGTGCAAAGATTTGGTTGCTCAAGGCCCATGCAATTTTATGAGGGATCTAACTAGTCAATTTTCGCAGATTAGATGGTAAACATGAGTCTACCATCTAAATAATGCGCAACATTTTATATGGCGTTGTTTTATATTATAATACAATTATTAAAACCTTTGCAAAAATGCACTGGATGCTAATGGTTTGAGTTGATTTTAAAAAAATTGTTTCGTATTATAATACAATTAGGTTAAAACATGTGCAAGAATGTACAGGATGCTAATTGTTTGAGTTAATTTTTAAAATTTTTTAAATAGTAATCATTCAAGGCACAATTCAAGTTCAACTGTTCAGATTACTCTCATGACATACATAAAACAAAAAAAGTCATATATAATTATAAAAAAATGCAATTATCCTATATTATGCAGCAAAGTAGACGATAAAACAACTCATTTGCTAAATAACGCCCTAGGATTTCATAGTAATGCCCTAAATACATATTTTTATATTGTATTTTATACTCTTCTATTTCTTCCTTCCTTTTCCCTCACCTCTGTTTCCCCTTTTCCTACTTCTTTCAGCACCACATCAAATTTCACCATTGAATTAGAGCCCCCACCACCACCAATTTTCAGGCGACACCATCTTCTCCGGCGAGACCATAAACTTCCCACCACAGCTTGACCGGCGACACCCCATCAATTTATTTTTAAAAAAAAAAATTATGGTGAGGCGTCCACCATGGAAGCCCCACCACAGGCACAGGCATCCATGGTGGACGCCCCACCACAGGTGCAGGCGCCTACTGTGCCTGTGGTGGGGCGTCCATGGTGGATGCCTCACCATAATTTTTTTTTTTTTAAAATCAATCTTTTTTTCTCATAAACTCAGATCTGAATTTCATTTTTATGGGATTTGTTTTGTGGATGTAATCTTTGTTTTGTGGGATTAAGTATAATCTTGGCTAAAATTATGGAGGAGAGTATAAGAATAATATTGTGAGTAATTTCTACTGTGACTCTATGATTCTCTGAGTAATTGGGTGGGTTTTTTTTTCTCAATTTTTTTGTAAACTAAACTTCACAGGTTTATAAAGATCTGAGTATGGAATTAGGAAGGAAGACTTGAGGAAGGAGGAAGACTTGCTGATGCATCCATGAGTGTCTGCAAGTCTATTGTGAAGTCTTGAGAAATGTATTTCTGAGATGTTGTCTGCAAGTCTTGAGGAAGGAGGAAGAAAGAGGGAGAAGAAATAAGAAAGTATAAAATACGGTATAAAAATACGTATTAGGGCGTTAGTAAAAAAAATTTAGGGCGTTAAATAGCAAAACCCTAAAACAATTGTGAGTGGCTATATGAACATATTGAAAGAAAAATTAAGCACATAAATTAAAAGTTTTCATAATACTTATTTCTGAAATACTTCCTTATACACTACATTTGTGGTAACATTTGAGTTCTCACGACCTTTATCAGAGACTAAAGTCTTGAAACCCTTTTTCCTTATGACTCATATATTGTACAACTATGACTTTCGTATATTGGATTTGATATATCTGAAAATTTTGTGCAGTACTTTTAAATTGGCAATATGAAACACTTTTTACATATTACCATCAATGTCACTGACTATAATCAATGCTTTTAGACTTTGAGAATTCCATGTGAATGATTCTATTTAAATTAAAACTAATAGCTTGCTATTTAGATGTTATGATCTCGTTTTGATAATAATTAGAACGGGTTTATGATCCGTACATTGTAAAGTTATGAAATCTGTCTTCTCACCCTTTCTCTCTTGCTATCTTGCACTGTTGTTGCACTACACCTGACCAACATCCATAAGCCACCATTGAGTATCTGTTACACTGCAACTGGTAATCTACATGTACCGTTTTTCTTTCACTATGATTTGCAACTGTGTTGATTTTGTATCTTGCACTGTGTTGATTTTGTAACTTGATGATGGGTTTTAGTCAATTTGCAAGGAAGTACGTTATACTATTAAATTTTGACCGATATAATTAGAAAATTATAGCTAATCATTAGTCAATTTACAAGGAAGTTAGTCATACTACTGAATTTTGATCGACATAACTTATCTTATTTTATCTTATCTAAACCTAACTTATTACTGAAATTGTCATATCTTATATCTATGAACTTATATTATCTCATCTTATTTAAACTTATCTTATCTCATCTTGTTTGAACTTATGTATACTTTACTTTACTTATATTGAATTAGTACATAAGCTAAATTAATATGTCATTACCTTTACTAATAACATATATGTACACCTTAGCAGTACATAGAACTATGTTCCCAAGAAACAATCTTAATATATTTTCCTGAGTGGGGCCACTTAAATTAAATGAATTCGGAGTACATAGTCCTGTCCACTACAAGGTGTACTGTATAACATGTGCCTTACTTTCATACATTGTTGTTAAAATCCCGATCCGTATCTTAATATCCTACGATTCTACGATTCGGAATGACCTCACTGATCCCGATCCTAGGTAGGATCTTAATTTTGTAGGATCTTTCGATCCTATCCAACTACAAAAAATGACGTGGTAGGATTCTAATAGGATTCTACGATCCTATGACTCTACGATCCAATCCTATCATTAAAAAATCGTAAAGTAATTTCACAAATTATATTTCTCCTATCAGATTTTGGTTGCATATACTTCCCCCGTTTAGAAATAGTTGCACCATTTTTACTTTGTGCACTATTCACATCTTACACTTAGATTGGTGATTTATATTTTAGGAAAAACATAGTCATGTGAGGTCTTGTTAGATTTATCTCGATGTAAATTTTTTTCATATAAACTTTTTATAATTTTTATTTATTTATAATTAAAGATATTAATGGTTGAAATCATACATCGACATACGTGAAAGTTAGAAATGGTGCAACTATTTCTAAACGGAGGAAGTATTACTTTAATCTTATAGTATTGAAAAATATCACCATTTTCCAAGGCAATAAGTCGTTACTAAAATGTGTAAACATTTTAACATGAGATTCTCACCATATTCTAGCATAATTATGTCTATTATATCAAATTGTAGGATCTTACGATCCTACGATTCGATCCCATCGATTCCATCCTACCAACCCCTACGATCCAAACTAGGATCCCGATCCTGATAACATTGCTTTCATATCTTTGATATTACATTAATTATCTACGAATATTTACACTACTAAGAAAATTATCATAAGTTCTTAAATAGATATAATACAAATCTCACGTACAACATGCATGGGTCCAAAAGTTAGTCAATGTAATACGAAAAGTTCCTTAAAGAAAATTTGTATGACTCATTGGATGGAAGTCTGACGTTCTGATCATAAAAGCTAACCATAATTGTCTTTTAAAATGTTGGGTAAAGAATCGAAAATTTAGATCCTTAGATGCAAGCTAATCAAAGACTAATATCTTAATTATTGATTTGGGTTATATATTTGATTATGTGATATTAGGCAATAATCACGTCTATTAACACACCTATTATCACACCTATTATCACGCGTTATTTAGTTATGAGTGTATAATATTTGTTTGTTTTTGTATGTTTATTATGTGCCCCGTATTTAAGTACTATTTCGCTTTTTATGTTGATATATTTCTTGAACTTATGTCTACTATCTAACATATACACATTTATCAAATCCTTTTTATAACTTATATACCTTTTTTTTTTTAAACTTAACTTATTACTTCCTAAATTTATGACAGTTATTAACTTGTTTAGACATTAAGTGGATCAAATATGTAATTTTCACTGTATCTTATTATTTCGTAAGATTTCGTCTAGTTCAAAAGTTAAGTGGCATATTAATAAAGAAATAAAATCAATTCTACATCTAATGACAAAATTAATAATTATAAAACTAACAAAATAACAATAAATGAAAAAAAAGACAAATTAAACTTCTTTAAGAACATTTCACAAACATAAAAAATGGTAGGATTAGAAAGACTTTTCTTTTAATTGTTACTCCCTCATATCTCCAAATAACTCTTCGTTTTCAATTTTGACACTATTAATACGTAAATAAATTTTTCTAATTTTTCTCCAATAAACAAGAAAAATTCGTGTACGATCTTGTTTATTCATATTAGTTAACCCATATTAAAGAAGTCATAATCCTTTACCTCTTTCCATCTTAGATAAGTAATTCATAGATATTTCAAACTCATGATGGATAGCTTCTTCTAAACCAATGTGAGATTTAACCAATAACTTTGATATTTCTCTTAGTCTCCCTTCTGTAATCAGCAGGGACAAAAGCAACTATTCAACTTGGTTGAACAAAGATAATCATATTTCATGAAGAAAACAACATTGGTATGTAATAGATATTTTGTTTGAACAATAATATAAAAAAATTGTCCAATTGAAAATATTACATTTTCATCCATAAGGAACATTTCAAGACTATCTGTTTCGCTAGAATTATTAAAATTGGGCTTCTCACACACGTGAATCAATCGTACGCGTTACATATACATCTTAAAAGTTTTTAAAATTTCACTAATCTTGATAGACTAAAATTATATTATTTGCTTAAGTAGTAAGACATATTCAATATTCAAAAACTAATCTATAAAAAGATCCCTTGTTTTAGCTAGATTGATTATCTTTTTTATGTAATCACTTGATTTTTTTTCTATACTATGAATATTCAAAACTAATCAATTAATTTAATTTCCTTTGTTTTGGCTACATTGATCCTCTCTCTTATGTCGTCACTTGATTGTTTATACATTCTATGAATAACGATTTAAATTCGATATTTTTTTTTAAAAAAAGCGTCGTGACAAATTTGCTTATATTGTAGCTGCAAGTTTAAAATCAATGATGTGCAGAACTCCTTGTCGATAATTTTGTTCTTGATCTATGCTGATAATTGATTTGTTCTTTGATAATCTAATAGTTCTACTATGAGCACCTTTTTCTTTTGCCTCCTTTTCATTTGTAACTATTCTAATCTGATTTCTATCATTCATATCTAAATAACTTTTGGAGTTCTAATTTGAATCAATAATTGAACATACATGTCAATATTTTACCATCCACACTACCATACAATTCTCATAGGTTTAGCACAAAAAAAGGAAATGTATAAATTTTTGTCATTTGTGTTATATTTTGACTAACAAAATTTCGCATATTAAAATCTTCTTGTTCTTATAAATTACGAGCATAATGTTTGTTACGACAAACCAATAATCTGATTCTCAATTTAGCTTTTTTCAAAAATAAAATAGTTATGAATTTATTTTTTACATGATAAAATTATTTATAGGTGTAATATACTCGTACTATCATGCGTATGATGGTAGTATTATTGGACCTTATCTGAAATCACCAATCCTACATGGACTAAAGTTCAGATGAACAAAATAGGGCCTTCTACGACTCAACTTTGATCGATAATTTGAATATAATCATTATCTTTTTTTTCTAAGTAAGTAATTATATTCATGAAACTTTAATTATTATTATCATCGATGTATAATTGATAACAAAAAAGTAGAGTACATATAAATAATATATATACATATGAAAGCAAAAATTTGTTATAATTCATATAATGTTTTAAGCAGCTCTATATTTACTCCCTTTAAATATATTCACTAATTCAATTGAAAAAAATAAAGTAGTTTACATATAAATAATATATACATGAAAGCAGAATTAATTGTAATTCAAATAAATTTTAAGCAGCTCCATATTTACTTCCTTTAAATATATACACTAAACAATTCGTTTTCTTAGAGCAACGCATATCAACTTTGTCGAGCAGTTATATATTGTCTACTAACTATATATATTGTCTATTTTTTTTTTTGATAAGGAGAGAAAAACTAGGTTAGTCCCTAGAAAAGGACCAACCTAAAGCATCCTTACGAATGATGGAAATGAACCTAGAATCATTAAGTTCAAACCAACGTACGGTGAGGAGAAATGACCGAGTGACCCTTATGCGCCATGAAATCCGCAGCTTGATTCGCTTCTCTGAAGCAATGGTTGAAAGCCACCGAAGAGAAAGCCTTTAGAGCCGCCCCTGCATCCAAGATCAAACTGTTAATTTCCCAAGGGATCTTCCAAATATTCTTGAGAGAATTAATAACCACCAGATTATCCCCCTTTATAATAAGATGAGAAACTCCAACAGAAACAGCCGCTCTAATTCCTTCTCTCATACCCCACACTTCTGCTGACAAGATAGAGGTACCATGATGAAGACTTCTCGTTCCCAAGATCGAAATACTACCTTTGAAATCTCTAATCACAAACCAGTAAGAACTACCACCATTCGCCACTTTAGAGCCATCAAAGTTTAACTTGAAGACATCTTGGGGAGGTTTATCCCACCGCACCTCCCTGGGCTAATTTGACCTGCCAGTCCGAGGAAAGATAGAAACACGATCCTCCATATTCAGCGCATGCCTCCAGTTTTTATGGAAATTGAGAATGGAAAAACTATCCTCGAAGGAACCTGAGTTTCCTCTTTAAACACTACTTGGTTTCGAGCAAACCAGATGCCACCAATAAAAACCTTACAAATTTCATCCTGGCTAAGCTTATCCCACAATCTAGTAACATTATCACAAAATTTCATGTTATTATCAAAAATAGGGATGGAAGGCCATAGGAGAGATTCATGAAGGTTTGCGAAAACATTATGAGCAAACGAACAATCAAAAAATAAGTGGAAATCATTTTCTTTATGAAAACTACAAAACACACACTCTTGAGGAATAAAAATATGACTACGTTCTAGCCGATCTTTAGATGGAAGTCCGTCAAGGCAGATTTTCCAAATGAAAAACCGGACCTTGGGAGGGATATTAATTTGCCATATCCAATCAAAAGCAACCTTAGGAGTATAACGAATACCATAGCCTTGGAGTAACTTAGCCCCCGATTGAACCGAATACTCACCATGTGCTGTTAAGCCCCAAACCAACTTGTCATCCATACCAGACGAGGGGATAAACAGACCAGAGATATCCTTGCCAACTTCGGCTGAGACAAATCTTGCTAATTTGGTGGACAACCACGTATTCTCATGAGAAATAAACTCACTAACCTTAAGAGAAACATCATGATAAGCATCCGGGAATATATCTGCCAGATTATAGGCATACACCCAATTATCAAACCAAAAGGAAATACTAATCCCATTTCCTACCTGCCATCGCAAACCTTTTCTGAATATAGGTCTAAGTGATATTTAGTTTCTTCCATTGCCAGGAGGAGGAAGAAGAGGGGGAATAGCTCCAAAAGTCTTCATTCTTTAAATACTTCCTGGACACCAAATTAACCCACATATTATTAGCCTAAAAGGGCTAACTTATACTCTAAACATCTATCAATCATGCGTGATTTCTTATCTATTTTTTCATCAGAAGACTTTTCATGTAACTATTTTTTTTTCTTTTTCACTTTACTTTAGTTTTGCTCTTTTCTTTGTACCAATAGGATATTAATTTCCAACCAATCCCCAAAATCAACCACAAAATATAATATCAACCTAACAAATGCTCGTCAAAGCTAGGCTTGGGACAATAATCATTGTAAAAGGCTCAAGGTGTGTAATGTGGCTTAATATAAACACAAAAAGTCATTAGCCGCAACGGGGTTAGGGGAAAATAATTCATTGTACAACTCCGAGGCTTAAAAATCAAACAATTGAACGCCTCTATCAAAGCACATGTCCAAAGTCATCAGAAATCAACGAGTACAACGCCAACATCAAGATAAGAATGCTACGAGGAACTAACACACAAGAATAGACTGGATATAGATATAAATCCAAAGGCTAAAATGAATACTCTCAGTCTAACCAGTTCAAGCATGCAGTTAAAGTAGGCACTTTATCATCAAAATTCACTTAAGATCAAGGCAATCATAGATCACAATCACAACATCCCAACCACAAATGCCCACTATCCAGTATAATGAGTTAAATCATTTTTCAAAGCACAATTCGGGGAACAGGGAATCAATCAATCCATTCATGTTTTACTCGTATTTTTGGTGTTTTTTCAGTAATAAATCATTTTTTTAAAGTAATTAGTCTATATTAACTAACCTAAAAATCAATAAAAGAGAGACAAATACTTATAGAAATCTTCCCCCAAGATGAACTTGGCAATGGCCTCATTGCAATAAGGGAAAGGAAAGGAAAGGCATGGATATCAATGAATATGATGTCTTGTGCACCACTGGTCCCTGGATCGCTGTAGCTGGTGTTCCATGTATATCAGGAGGGGTGAGGGCCTTTCTTCGAAATCTGAAGAGTCCTACAATACTCATCGTACATTGGGTGCATGGCCAAGTGTTGGTCGGTGGCCAATGTATCGACAGGCTGGCTAATGCTCTGGATGGCTGCGAAGTTTGCAATAATGCCAGACTCCATCCAGTGGAGCATGCCATCATTGCCTGAAGATCAAAAGGAGAAGTAGCAGTATATGGGGGGAGGGGGAAGTAGAAGAAGCACCAGTGTCAGCATCAGGAGGCGGGCGCCTACTATATGTGCATTGGGGTATCTTAGGAGTGGGGATGGGGAAATCCTGGCCCTGGATGGGGAGGTGGTAAAATGCCTGCCGAAGCCGCAGGTGAGCTAGGGGATCAGGAAGAATGATGGAACGTTGGGTGCCGACAAACCATTGATAACGACTCAGTGCAGCTCGCTCTATCCAATGAAGAGAGTCAAGATAATTAGAATCGATAAGGGTGGGGCCGGGGACTGGTTCATAGCGAGATTCGTCAAACCCCGCTATTTGTCGGGGAAGAAGGGTGATCAACCCACCATTGACTATGGGGCGGGAAGAGAAAGTGCCATCAGCACGACGTTTGGGGTATATGGTAGCTATGCGCTAAAACGGAAGAGTAACATGATGAGGGATATTATATTGAAATGCTTTTTCCGTCCCCCTAGACAGATAGCTACCAATCAAATAAAGTTCATCCCCCCGCTGTAATCCCCCACAATTTTAAAGAATTTTTATAAAAATATTTAAGTATTTATGCAGTTGTATTTAAATCCAAATGAGTTTGGAAAATGTTTTGACTTTTAAAAAGGGTTGACTATTTTAAAAGTCAAATGAAATTATTTTTCATAGCTTAATAAAATTAGAAAGATTTTAATTAAGCATGTTTTAATAAAAGTTTTAAATATTCAAAAGTATATTGAAAAGGAAGTTTAATGGAATCGGAAGCCCAAAAAGTGATAAAAAGGGAAAGAGTCATTTGATGACTTAAGTCTTAAATAGCCCATCTTATTAGTCATCAAGTTTCATTAATTAAAATCTCTTTTCCTAATCCCACAAGTAAAAGCCTTTATATAAATATCCTAAAAACCCAAATTATTTCACCCTACACATTATTTTTCTCTCAATCTCACGTCACTTTCTTTTTCCTCTTTTCACTCGTTTTTTTCTCTCACCCAATCTGATTGGCCAGATTTCTCATATTCCGTTTATTTTTAGCCAAAATTCCTTCTTGAAATTGTAGATCTCGAAAAGTTATTGAATTTAGGCTCAAGAATCACGCCATTCCGATTCTTATTCTATTAGTTATTGCCTCTGCAAGTTTCGCAATTCTGCTGCCATATTTCACTCGCGAATTCGGTATCTTACTCTTTTTTTCTTTTTTCCTTTTGATTTTTTCCTCGTTTTCTTTATATTAATTTATATAATTATATATTGAAAGAATAAAATTTCAATTGTTATTATTTTTTTGAAGTTTTAATTATCAAAGTATGGTTTTTTTTGGGTGTTAATTATTATATAGTGTTATGTTGTACACTATGAGATTGTCTTAAATTATGATTTTAATTATATTTACATATGTTTTAAGAGGTTTATTAGATTTTATAAGTGCTGTAATTTCTGAAAAGTAGTATTTATGGTGTTTTTAAGGATTTTTAATTGCTAGAATAGTAGTGCTATACTAGGAATTAAAAATAACTTAAATCTGGAACTTAAAAACGATTTTAAAACGTGTTTTATGGGGTTTTAATCGTTTTAAAGCTGCTGGAATTTTTAGTTCAAGTTATTAATTTGCATCACTTTATTTTCTTGGCGGAGACTACGTTGTAGGAGACTTTTAACGACTTAAAAGTGGCCTACAGGCTAGTGTATTCAAGGTACGTACATTATT
Organism: Beta vulgaris subsp. vulgaris; assembly: GCF_026745355.1. Taxonomy (NCBI): domain Eukaryota; kingdom Viridiplantae; phylum Streptophyta; class Magnoliopsida; order Caryophyllales; family Amaranthaceae; genus Beta; species Beta vulgaris. Next base: position 40,425,535 of record NC_079209.1, on the reverse strand, counting down.
TACGTGCTACATGGCTTAGACATGTTAAGAAGTTTATTTTTAGTGTCATGTATAGGACCTATTTGTTCAATATATGTGATTTCTGGAATTATTTTTACATGTTATATGCCTGTGTGCACATGTGATCTAGAAGTGATATGTATGATTATAAATGTTTGTATGGAAGTTGATGCAAGCATGTAAGTAGTTTATTTATTAATTCGTGAGATAATATAAGTTAAAGTGAATCATGTCTTACATGTATTCTTTGAGTATTATTTATTATCTTATAAGGACCGTGGACCTTATTTGGTAAGTTACAAGTTCTACCTATATAAAGGTAAAGTTTATTGTTGGCTAGGTTCAACAAGTAAGTTGGTAAAGGTTAAAAAGGAAGTTAAAGAGTCTTGGTTGATGAGTTGTGATCACTTGTTAATCAAAGATAAAAAGAGATTCTGTTATGATTGTTGAGTATTAGTTATGTGTTGCTTGTTTGTTGTGTCAACACAAGTAATAAAATATATTTAACGTAAAGTGAAACGAGAATAAGTTATAGACTTTAGACTGGTGCACGTCTAGAGTTGGACACTAAGGGTTGGAGTACATGGTGGTAGCCCATGGCTTTTCTAGGAATGGATTGATCACCATCCCTCTTTCAGTTCAAAGGTTCCTCGATATCGCAGGTCACTCTGAAATGCGGAGTCGCGCCCCCATTTCATATTAGTAGATAAGTCAACTCGTCCAATAACTATTCCATTTAAAGAAAGAAGTAATGTTTAAAGTCTAGTTCAGTAGTGTTGTCTGCAGATTATTATATGCTTATGTTATTATTTATTCCTACATGTTATTTTTGTAGTATCATGTTTAGGATTATTTATGTCTGATATGTAGTACTCAGCTTTGCTGATTACGTGCTTGTTTGTGTGATATATCATGGCTTTGCCTATTGATCCTGTGATGATCCTTCGGGTGAGCAGAGTCGATATTGCACTGACATTACAGGTTCGCAGATGCATCTCATTGGGAATCTGGAATGGAGAGACTACTTATATACCTAGCATAGTTTAAGTTGTTTTCGTAGGAACATCTTTATTTCAGTTTGAGGTTTATTTAAGTTGGTGTGTTTAAGTTTCAAACACTTGTCATTTATTTAGTAAGTTTTAATAAAGTTAGTTTTTAGTAAATTGTTTTCCGCTGCAAAATTCTGAGTAAGCCGATACGTTATCACACGGGCGACAATGCCTGCAAAAGTCTGAGCTAAGGGTTGATATGTTATGCAAGGTCAGGGTTATGCAAGACTAGAATGTATGTAATGTAATGTAAAGGCGAGGTTTGCAAGGATGCACTGCAAGGTCATGATTTTACAAGGTTAGAAGATGTGGATATGTAGAATGATAGAGCGATTAGAAATGCATAAAATGATTTTCGAAAATTATTTTTTAGTAAATGATCGGGGTCCGCCGTAAACAAGGTCCGCGGATTGCAACTCTTCGGGAGTTTGATTTGGAGGAACCACCATATGTAAGGAGCCCCCACTTTGGGTGAGCTTGTCTTTAATTTGTCATGTACTTGATATGATATTGAAATGTAGTTGATCTGTCTCGGACGTTGAAGGTTATTCGTTGGAAATTCTTCTTTGGGGAGTTGATACAGCCAAAGTCAGATATCGCCAGAGACCATGAAATTGTCGGAGAGTCCTTCGGGGAAAAGGATAGTTTGGATTGAAAAATAAAAAGTTTGAATTTGTGACTTAAATGAATGTAGGTGGGAAAAGGCTTTGACGAGGCTAGGTGCAGACTCGAGTCTACGTCGGGATCTAGAAAGAGATTATGCTGCTGAACTCTAGAAAATCAAATCATTAGAACTTGATTAATTTTATTTTATTGAAGCGGTCGGACCTCGAGATGAGGATTCCTACGTATCCTTGAGGAATCAGACCATTCGTAGTTCTGGATCTAATTGCTTTTTTATTATATTTTTTTTGTGTCCTAACTTTTTCCTAGGCCACCCTTTCGGGTTTTAGCCTAGCGGGTTTGGACATACCATGAAAAAGGAGTTAAGGAAGAGTTGATGATAGGTTGAAAGGTTTAAGGATTGAAGAGTTGATGAAGGTTTAATTGGTTGGGATAAGGTAAGCATCATGGATTTGAATTATATGGGTTAAAGGTTTGACAGATTTTGGATCTTATGGCTAAGATTTTGATGTATTAAAGGAATTTGAATAAGGGGTAAAACTAGTGTGCAAGCCTCCTAGTTTGACTTTTTTTATTTCTTCGCCTTTGGCTTTTTTTATTTTTTGAATCTTTTCTTTTTGTCCTGTGCGCGTTTTCTTTTGCTTTTTTTCACACTTTGATCTTTCACCTTCTTATTTTTGTTTTTGTCTGGCATTGATACTTTTTGTAATGTAGTGAGGCTTGCACATAAGTTTGGTTTAGGGTATTGGAGGGCTTGAAGTATATTTATGGAATTTTGAATTGGAAGGCTATTTGGCTAATGGAGATGATGGTTTAAAGGATTTTTGCTTTTCTTTCGTTGTATGTGAATAGCCTACGAAGGTTGATGGAATGGAGAGGGGAATAACATCTGATCCAAAGTCTGTCCTCTTTTTTTTTTTTATCATTTTCTATTTAAGACCTCCTTTTATTATTAGTGAAGTTCATTAGGTGATTTAAGTTTCATCATTGAATGAGAAGCATAAATAAAATGATGGAAAATTCCAATGAAAATAAAAACGAAAATGCAATTATTTTACAAATTAAAAATAAAGAAAACAAGGCTTATTAAAAATACGAATTTTTCACCATATACCCCTGACAAATTTTTTATTCACCATATACCCTCGATGTTTTCAAAATTCATCGTATACCCCTCAATTTCTTAATAATTCATCATATGCCCTTAATGACTAACGATTATCAACTTTTTTTATCATTAACCCCGATTCCGTTAATCCTAATTAACTTCCATTTGAGTCGTTAACCTTAATTGAGCACCATTCAAACACCACAAATGACCCTTTTTAGCTCTTTTCCTCCATAAATCTTTTCCTTCTTTTTTGGAATGAGGGGTTGATTCAATGCTAATCTATTAGGGTAAATGAGTGAAATAGGAATTAATTAAGGTTTAGTAATGAAATCAAGGGTTAATGATCAAAAAAATTTATAATCGTTAATCATTAAGGGCACATGGCAAATTATCAAGAGATTGATAGGCCTACGGTGAATTTTGAAAATATCAAGGGTATACAGTGAATAAAAAATTTGTCAGGGGTATATGGTGAAAAATCCATTAAAAATAAAATCCTAAATGACATAGACTTGACAGGAAAGGAAATGAAAGAGCTAGGGGAGGGACTCTCCGACTCAACCTAGAAAACTAGCGTTAAATGAAAATACCCCAGCGTTATTTAGGCACTTCCCAAGGGGTTACCGCTATTGCTGACTTTTGCTGCAGTCGAAACTGGTAATCGATCGTCTTCAACCATATCCTGCAGATGATGCTTCAAAGTCCAGCATTGTGATGTCGTATGTCCATTCCCTTGATGGTACTTGCATTAGGCATTAGGATTCCATTTGTTGGATCTTTTCTCAGAAAGAGGGTCCGGAGTAAGGCCGATAGGCTGAAGCGCTCGTTTTGCATGAAGCCTAGTGAAGGCTTCTTCTAGAGTCATGCCTAATGAAGTGAATGTCCTTTGAGGTCCTTGATAACCTCTCTTGTTAGTAATTAGGGCATTGACATTAGAGCTAGAAGGGTTGCTATTGTTACTCTTCTTGAAAGAGTTATTATTGTTGGAACCCTTATTCTTGCCTGCACCTCTTCTTCAATTAGCAGGCCTTCCTTATAGAGCTTCGTGAAAGACTATGGGTTGGAACTTGAGATGATTCCTATACTTGGGCTGCAGATTATGAATCACCAGTTGGACTTGATCCTCCTGGGATGGCCTATTGGTCATTTATGCAGCTTTTTCTCCATCTGTTAAGGAAGGTGACGAAATCTTCGTTGGAATCTGTTTAGTTAATTCCAACCCGCAAAGGACAATGAGAAGCCTAGTATTGTATATGTATTGCTTGTGGAATTCTTCTATGATATAGTCCTAGTCATTTAACTTAGCTTTGTTCAGTGATCTGAACCACTTGGATGGATGTGCATCCAAGGTTAAAGGAAAGACATAAGCAAACAGGTTCTTGCTCATGCCCTTGAGAGCCATAGAGATGGGAAAAACTCTCAGATGATCATTCGGTTCTTCGACCCCCTTGAATTTGCGAGGTCACCCATGCTACCTATTTAGGGAGGTTGTCTCTCAGTTCAGGATCAATGATGTCATGGCCACGAGCCTGACTCTCGAGTGCAGGAATTGAATGGATCAATTGCTCGAGTTTTTCAAACCTCAAATCTGTCTCGGTCTTGTTAGGAGGTGATGGTGGCACAGGAGTGTCATCTTGCACTTCTTCCTCAATTAGTTTCTCTCTCAGTGTCTTAATCTCCTTGTCTTGTTCCGCAAGACGAGAGTTCATCAGTTGAAGTTGGGCCATAATGGCACTGAGCTGTTCATTAGCGTCTCCCATTTCAGATGATGATTCAGACGAGTCATAGGATTCGTCTGAGAATGTGAGAATGCGTTTGACGAGTCTGGGAAATATAACTTGAGAATGTGAGAATGCGTTTGACGAGCCTTGTTGTTCTCCATTCTCGAACCCCATGATCCATCATCTTCGCACTTGTAAATGACAATGCACTAGAGAATCTGCTCAACAATAATGGATCATCACATGATCAATAAGGTAAAGCCGTAATAAAACACATACAAACAAAACACGTAATCAACAACGTCGAGTACTACATAATAACTAAATAAACATTCCTAACATGATACTAATAAATAGTAAGCAGGGATAAATAACAACATGATAATCCGCAGATAATTTTTACTGAACTAAACTTTAACAACATTTTAATTACTTTAATGGATTAGTCATTGGACCGAGTTGTCCAGCTATAAACCAGTCTTCCCTTTGGAAGACGAAATACGGGCGCAACTCCGTATTCCCATGACATGCGATATCGAGGAACCTTTTAAATAAAAATAGGAACGGTGATCAATCCGAACCCAGAAAAGGTCATGGCCCACTCACCATGTACCCTAACTCCTGATTGTCTAAATTTAGACGTGCACCAGTCTAAAGTTTATCACTATCCAATTTCCACTTTACATGATTTACCATTTATTACTTGTTATGACACACAAGCAACACATATAATATATCATCAAACATTCACAACTTTATTTTATTTTAGGATTAAATAATTGATCATAAAACTTACAACCCAAGATTAATTCCTTCTTTAATCCAATCTTTCTTATTTGTTGAACCTAGCCAACAACCAACTTACTTTTAAAAGGTATAAAATATCAACTTACCAAATAAGGCCCTCGGTCCTCATAGTGTAATGAAATAATAATAAAAGGGAACAACATGATTCAATCATGATCCATACCAATAAATATATTAATTTTCCCATGTGAATTAATAAAATAAAGTTTCCAACCAACATGCTTGCATCAATCTTCCATACAAACATGATATGAATCTCATAATTAAATCTCATACTTAACATGTTCGCACATAGGCATAAAACATGCAAAATCCAACATAAGAGCAATCATATATGAACTCACAAAGTTTCTATACATGATACTACATAACTTTCCTTCCTAAAATCATGAAACTACAAGTCTACAACAATCAATACATAGGTATGTACGTACCTTGTGTAGACAAATTGATAGGCCACTTTAACAACTTTAGAAGTCGCATAGAGAGAAATCTCCGCCTAAAACAACCAATAAAATTTATAATCAATACTCCAAATGAATCCACCAACTTTAAAATACTTTAAATCTCCTTTAAAAATACTTAAAAGTTGTTTCCATCATTAAAACTCCAATTACTAATACTTCCTAGCATACACTAGGGAAAAAAACGGAAGGGCTGCGGTGCAAGGGCAGTGTTTTTTGAAAAACGCAACCCTTAATAGTGAAGGGTTGCGGTTAGCCCAAAAAGCGCAGTCCTTCGTTTATGAAGGGCTGCGGTCAATGCAAAAATCGCAACCCTTTTAGTACTACTATATTATTAGTCATTAAAATCCATAAAACTCCATTAATAACATCCTTTTTAAAAAATTTCAGCAACATATAATTTATTAAAACTCCCTTTAAACATACTTAAACTCATAAGTATAATCAATTTCATAGTTTATAACATAGTACTATGATTTTCCAATTTTTAACACCAAAAAATCCATGCTTTGATAATTAAAAATCCAACTTAAACATAAAAAATTAAATCTGAATTTTTTTATTTCTACAATACATAAATTATATAATCATAGATTCATAATTAAATCATTAAATTAAGGCTTCTAAACGTAATTAACAATAAATTAAATCATAAAAACATAATCTTTAAATAGAACTTGAGGAGGAAGAACGATAATCAAGCCAACACAATGGAGGAAGAGGACAAAAGGCGCCGGTTGGGACGTGTTAGCAGTAGACGGAAATCTCACGGTGGTCGGCAGTGGTGTAAAGTGAAGGAGGAAGGTTTCTTTTTGAGGAAGAAATTGTTTCTTGGAAGAGAAGAAAGAAAAAAGGAGAAAAACGTGAGAGAGAGAGAGAAGTAAGGCCACCGGTTTTGTGAGAGGGAGGAGAGAGAAAGTTTTGTGTATGGGTAAAATTTTGGTCGAATGTATTTATATGTGTTTTTTTTTTTCCTTTTGGGCTTAGTTAAAGGTAATTGGGCGTGTTAAATAAAGTTTAACGATGAATATGATTGATAATTGAACTCCTAAAATCACTAGAATTCCTTTTCCTAATCTAATTAATATATGGGTTCCTCAAGTCCATTTAAACTCCTTTTTCAATTCCAAAAAGTATTTTAAATGTTTTTTAAAGCATGCCTTGACAAAATATTTTAACTTCCTTAAATCATTAAAATAACTCATTTGACTTTCAAATAGTCAACCTTTAAAGGAATAAATTATTTTAAACTAAACTATATTTAAATAATATATATATATATATATTATAATATATATATATATATATATATACACTAAAATAAATTTCTAAAATCCATTAATTTACGGGGGACTACAACTATAGATGTAAGATAGGAGCAGCTTTGCTAAACTTGGAGGGTGCCTTTATGGTATTGGAGATGACTTGCTTCGCTACGTCAAGGTGTCGTTATGGTATTATAAGGTGCCGTTATGGAGTTAAAGGTTGCCGTTATGGACTTATGGGGTGCTTGTATAAACGTAAAGGGTCCTGTTATGGTCTTATAGGGTCTCTAGCTTCGCTAAGTCAAGGGGGTGCGGTTATGGCCTTAGGGGTGACTAACTTAGCTAACTCAAAGGGTGGCGTTATGATCATAAAAGGATGCTAGCTTCCCTAGGCTTAATGGTTTGGACTTCGTCCTATATGCTTTGAAATTAGAGCTGATTAAATGGGTTGGGCCTTATATGGACCTAATTTTGGACTTAGTCGTATATTGATTTGAAGTTAGACTTGAAACTGCACATGGGCTTGATATTGGATTGGACTAGAGTTGGAATAGACTAGCATTAGACTTGGGTTGGCCTTGACATGGACTAGGATTCACATAAAGATGCAAATGGGCCTAGATTTTGACATGAATTCACTAGTGGAAAAAAGCCCATCTTATGCGGTCAAAATCGGGCTTACGATGCGGTTTTGGTCCGCATCAGATGGGCCCGCATCAGATAACAAAAAAAAGTGATGCGGTTAAAAACCGCATCAGTATAGTAAGAAACTGATACGGTTTTCAAGAATGACCTTATCAAATTTTGTGTGTTTTGAAAACATCAACCAACGAAATCAACGCAACAATGAAACAAAAGAAATCAACGCAACAACGAAACAAAAGAAATCAACGAAATCAACGCAGCAACGAAACAAGCGAAATCCAGCAAACAAAATTCATAACTCCAACAAACGAAACCAACGAAATCCAAAATTATAACAGACTAAATTCAAACAAACAAAATCAAAACATATGAATGGCAAAATACAAAATAAAAAGACAGAAAAAATTACATCCAAAAAACCCTAATTGCAAAAAAACTCGAATAACTTCATCCTTCTTTGCTTAACTCGAGAAAACTCTTCTTCGCGTCTTTAACTCGAGCAATTTCGTTGATTTCGTGTCTTTAACTCGAGCAATTTCGTTGATTTCGTGTCTTTAACTTCTTTGATTCGCCTAGATTCATCCTTAGCCGGATTCGTTTCATATTAATCAATTGAGCAATTGTTGATGATGAACGGTGGTCGATGTTTCGAAGTGAGGAGAGGTAAGGGGAGAGGGCAGACGAGAGAGGGAAGAGGAGGGGGTTTAGGGTTATAGTGAGGAGAGGTAAGGGGAGGGGGCAGATGAGAGAGGGAAGAGGAGGGGGTTTAGGGTTTCAATGAGGAGAGGGGTGGAGGAGAGAGAGAAAAGGATGAGGTTTAAGGTTTCAGTGAGGAGAGGGGTTTGAGAGTTGAGGGAAGAGGAGAGACGCAATCTAGGGTTTGAGAGGTGAGGGAAGAGGAGAGACGTGAGTGGGCTGGGGTTATAAGAGGGAATGGGTTGGGTTTTGTTTGTTTTTAGAAAAATAAGAAAATCTGATGTGGTTCACCAAACCGCATCAGGTTTATAAAAAATCGCATCAGTTTTTTAATTTGATGTGGTCCACAAGAGGACCGCATCAGATTGTCCTCCCAGCTTTCCCTCCCATTTTAATGTTGTTTTTCGGATGCGTTTTACGAAAATCGAATCTGTTACTAAGGGACATATGAGGTTTTTTTCACTAGTGATTAGACTTATATGGGCCTAAGATGGATTCTAATGCTAGCGGATGTATGGACTGAAATGCATACAAGCCTAAATGAATGCAAAATGGATTCTAATGCATATGGGTCTAGAATGAATGCAAATGAATTAGATTGGGTTGATTAGATTGAACTGAAGGTGTTTGGAATGGGCTTAGAATTTTCGAAATTTATTTTTGAAAAGAACCCATCGTTTTTATCTTTTATTTAGGAAAAGATGATGGATATATCTTTGCAAATGTCGTGTATGATGATGTTTAGTAAATTCTTTTGAGACTTCTAAAGGACCATATTTTTTTTTCGCGAATGCAGACAAATAAACATAGGAATAAATGTAGGATCGTCCATCACGACGCCTAAATCAGCGAAAAGAGTGCAACACAGATTGCATGCCGCGCAGCATTGCTACGGGTGGCACACTGCCGTGCGTCTGGCGCGGGAGTGGTGCGCCAGGCGCAACTTAATGCGCCTGGCGCACTACCCCCCAACACGTTTTTCGAGGATTTAGGCGACCTATTGGCCAATTGACGAATTTTTTTATGTTCGTTAGACGCGGTCTCAGGAACGACGCATAATAATGTCAATTTGACAATATAACAACAGGCAGATTTTGCAATCACAGGCAAATGTCATATAACATGGATGGAAAAGTTCCAACTTAAAGACCAGTTCTATGTTTGAAACTATTGGTCAGGTTTAGGTTCCATCTTAAAAGGGTCCATGACTAAGAGATGGATCCCACGCTTCGTACCCTGCTTAAAGAGGTGGTCACGTGTAAGACGCACTTCAGTCTCAAGTCAGGAACAAGAGAATAATGTCAAGGTTGGGTAGGTTTGCTTATAACTAAGATCCAACACTATCGCTCAGGAAGGTTTTTGGAAGGAAAAAACGCAAACCCCTCGGGGGTGACCTCATATATAGAACATGTGCTAACGAGGCATGGTAGATTGTCCTTGTGGTGGCTGATCAAAAGCCATGCATATGAAAAACTGTATATTATTCTAAGGCATAAAAGGAGAATGGATCGTATTTTTCAAGTTTCACCCACTCTTTTAAAAAATATAAATTTTTCAAAAATCCTTCCTAGTGGAATCACCAAATTATAGGCGTGTTTTTATTTCGCCTACACGGTGTGAGTGCGTATTATATTTGACTACCCCCTTGTAATGGTTTCATTGAAAGAAGTCACCAACAATTTTTTTTAGGAAGAATCATAAACCTCACTGGATATTGAGAAATCATAGGGACAAATAAGGGACTTATCCAATGTAGATTTCCCCGTCATGACTCCCTAGATGTTCAAAGTGAACCAAAAATTGAGTTCGAGGGGTGAAGGTACAACACATTCGAAAACTATATTGCCTATTGCTCGCCTCTAATAAATATCAATTCACTACAGATTTTATGCCAAAGAATAATCATATAATATTTTTATACACCCTAAAAATTAATTAGTCTAGATTGGTTCATGAAACACATAAAAAACTAATTTTAGTGATATATTATAATGCAATCAATATTACAGGGAACCTAGCAGATTGTCCAAATTAATCTGATTAATATTAGAACAGTTCCTTAGGTCTTTGATTAGCAAATAATAACATGTAGGTAACAAAAGTCATACATGACAATCATATATTATACATATAATGATCAGACAGGCATATGATATACAAAGGTATGAATAAATATAATGTGAAATAAAGAAGAGAAAAGGGATTAGAATATACAAAGAAGCGATTTTTATATTAAAGATCTATATCATGAAAAAAAACGATTAGTAACTTCAATATAATAATAGAGAATTTATTCAAGGATCCTCAGGATTAGAGTTACATGCATGTTTTTTTGGCCTCATTATGTTTTTCATTAACACATGGAGAGGGTTGGAATTCCATAGCGGATGAAGAGGTTATTTATGTGGAATTGGGCTTAACATTTGGGATTGTGTTTCGATTATTGAGGGATTGATTCGATGAGGAGAACTGGGGTGACACAGAGGGGATGGTAAGGGTTTTATTGATGTTGTGATAGCATCAGTACCCCCTAGATCGTTTCTAACATAACCGACTGTTCCATCTCCTTCTCCATTTCCATGTTCAACTTTTCCATTTTTTATTAGTTCAACTAAATTTTTTTGTGAGATGCTTGCTACTCTATTTAAAGTATCCTCTTTTCTACCATTCTCTCTTCTTATATATCTCACGCTTATACTTTTCTTTACTTTGGTAGATATACCAAGAGTCTGGCAAAAACTCTTTACATCATTACATTGTTTTTTGTTCTTTTCTCCCCCTAATCATCCTCTCTGCGCCTTTCCCTCTCTCTTGTATACTCTGAGTTAGCTTATTGATAGTAGACTCCTGTAAATCCTCTTTTTCTAGCAATAAATCCCAATAGGTACCTTGTTTTTTGCTTCAAATAAACTTCCCTTCTCTATGACCTTTCGGTTCCCCACATTACCTCTTCTCATCGGCTCAGGATCACTTTTTCTAACAACTCTATCACCATTGTTTTTTTTTTACTTGTTTCTTAAGCTTTTCATCTTTCTTGATTTTTTTCATCCTTTATTTACCACTAACCAAAGCCTATAATTGCTTTCCTCTTTGTTATCCCCCCTTCTAATGATTATATCTTCCTCCCGTTGGTCACCCATTATATCCATTATGTCACTATTTTTACCTCCCTCATGCTCCAAATCTTTATTCTCCACATGATCACCTAGCTTTTTTTTTATATTTAGCATGCAATGGCTGATTCCCTTCTCCTGTCTCAATTTTGTGCTTTTTTTTTTCTTGTACCACTAATATACAATTTTCCTTCACATGGCCTATCTTGCCACACTTGAAACACAACAACTTAATATTTTCATATTCTATTTGTCGCCAGTATGATCCCATCCATACTTCAGTGACAAAGGGGTTATTCAAATCCACCTCAATGTTATACTTTGAAAAATTTACCTTTATTCACCTTATCTGTGTTGTAATCAACTTTTATAGGCTTTCTAACTCTCCTTGCAATTTTGAATAACACATCTTTCTCGTAGTATTCCATGGGCAATTCAGGAAATCTAATCCATATTGAGATTGTTTCGAATGGATATGTTGATGCTCCAAATTTTGACTTTCATTTTTGTAATCATTAAAAAGTGATTAAGGATGAACCAAAGACCTCCAAAGAGAGCTCTCTCAAGATCATAAATCAAGGTTTCAAAAAATTACACTCCATGCCCAACATCTATAACTTCCAATCCATCTATCTGATTCCACATTCTTCTCACTCTTAGTTCCATAAATTCCAACCTTTTTTATCCCTAAACATTTCCCCCATTAAGGTTAAATGCCATGAATCCCTCAATCTTTGCAACATTTCTTTGGGCGAATGTAACTATCAGGTTAGAATCTAGTGGTAACTCATCATCCTCGTTCCACTCCTTTAAAATTAGCATGAGTTTTCTTGACTCCTGAAACCATTGTGTAGAGCCATCAACGATCTCTCTAAAGGAAGGTTTTTGGGTTTCATCATTATCATGCCTTTTTTTATTTCTCCATCACCATCGTGTTGCTTACCCCAACCTTATCCTTCTAAGATGCTTGATTAAGACATTAATGAACCTCCACTAAATCATCTATCTCCCTTGAAGATGCATTGATCTTGTCAAAATTATTCGTACCCGTTTCATCAAATTCCACAATATCCATTTGCAGTGATCAAGGATCAAAGTTGGACCCTAATTTGGGCATTATAATATCCGCGGACATGTAGACTCAAAACAGCTAATTGAAGAAAATTAACTATTCGAATAACTAAAAACTTTAAAGAGAACTTTTAAAAGATTTGGATCATAAAGAAAACTCACTAAAGAAAAAGAAAATAATCTAAGGATTCCTCCTCCAAACAAGTCACTATCAGGCCCGTACATGCAAACATGTATTGAGAATTCCTAGTGTTGAACTTTTTTAGAGAGAGAAACTTTTGAATATGTTTTTTTTTTCTAGGATTAGGTCACTTAATAGTCTCTATTATATAAGTGAAGAGGGAAGGAATGGTGTCCCCAATTAAATGACTATATTACCCTCACTTTTTAATTACGTCAATTTTGTTTATATTTTTTAAATAAAAATGGGTTATCAATCAATCATAATATTTGCCAATTTTGAAAACTAAAATTAGAATAATTTGAAATTTTAGGTTAAGAAAAAGGAAAGGCTAATGAAGTTTAAAAAATAAAAAGATAACAAATTCATTTAAGAATATCAAAATCTTCCATCAAAAGGAAAATTTGCCAAAATAAAAAAATCAGCAAAATACTTCCACAACATTATGGATAGGAAAAATTGCCAAAATGATCATTTCAATGGATTTCTATAATTTTAATTTGTGTAAGTCAAATACATAGAGGATAATAAGGCCAAATCAATAAATTATCTGAAATTATTTTTGCTAAAATAACTTCTGATAAGTTGAACAAAACATAGCCTTTATTGAAAAAACTATCAACTAAAACTATTATAATGAGTTGTCTCTACATATAAATGTAGCTACTCTATATTACGAAGTATCACAATGAAAAAATTATCGTCGCATGCATCACGTGCTTCGAAAGCTAGTCAAACATAAGATAACATGCTTCATATAACTGCAATAAATTATTATCACAAAATATTCTTAAAATTCTATAAATAATATACATTGACACAAATCTAACAAGATCCTGCATGATAATTTTTGTAACATATTATGAAAAAAATGTGGTTGAAGTTTACAATATTTGACAACATGAATAGTAACTTAACCACCTTAAAAGAACATATATAGTATATATAATTACTAATTACGAAATTATAGTTCTATAGCCAATGTTATTTCACTTTATCATTAAATGCCTCATTAATTATATATTTATCGGGTCTAGTACTAGTCGCATCAGGTTAGATGTTGTTGTATTGAGTTTAATCAGGTTTTGAGTCAACTCGGTTGGGTATTGCAAGTTCATTTCAACTTATATTTTATTAGATCATACTGAGTGTCTACTCGTGTTGGGTGCTGGGTCAGATTCCGATACGCCATTATTAAATCAATTTAGTTTTTGGTTGAGTTTGGGTGGGTTTAGGTTCAATATCAATAGAGTGATCAAATTCACGAGTTCAATAGGATAGGATTGTGATCGGCTTCAGATTGATAACTCGTATCAGGTTAGATTGACTTAACAACCACTTGATAGACCTATTTAAAGATATTGGGAGAAATGAACTTCGAGTCCTACTTCCTCCATCATTAATTACATGCTAAATGGGTATAGGTACAAATATTTTGGAGAGGAGAAAATGGGCGGTGGGGATTATAAATCTATAAGAAAATGATAAATATTTGAGAGTTATAGATAAGATTATGACAGAAATAAAAGTAATATTAGTACATTTTAGGGAGTAATGAGTACTAAATAAAAAAATGAGAGTGTAAAAAAAGAGAGAGTTGGTAAAAATTACCTACTAAGGGAGTATATATCGCACCATGAGTTATGGCTCAATACCTGTGAATGATTGGACTCTTTCAGACCTGTGAATGATTGGAGTACTCCATTTGGATATAAAGGATAATGCTGACTTAAAGTTGCAACTGCAACCAATCTAAACAATTTAAAATGGCTGCACCATCAACTGCAAAATCAACTGCACTATCTACTGTGCATATAGTCAACCCTGTGACTTGAATCTCTCTTTTGGACGTTCGATGATTTAAAAAATAAGAATCAATGTAATTTATCAATAAGTTAGTTAAAAATGGAATATGCAATCGCTATTATTAATAACTTAACAAAATAAATTGACATAATTAATTTGAAAAATTAATTAAAATCTTCAACCAAAAATAATTAGCGATATATCACGACAATATAATGATACTTCGTATTTACAAAATTCAAACTATATGTCTTATTAACATATATAATTACAAAAGAAATATACTAATATCGCTAATTAGTAATAATTAAATCACCGATCAAATTTTTCAGTGACGGTATTGATCAATTAAAAATCGATCACCTTCAATTTTAAAAGATAATAACATCTATAAAAAGAATTTCAATAATTTACATCACTACCAAAGTAATTTTAAATAAAAAAAAATCATGTTCATTCGTATATATAGTTGCATAAAGTTGTTGACGCACGTATCACGTGCATATGCACTAGTAAAATTATAAGTGAAAAGAAATGGAAGAGAGTGGAAAGCAAGCCTCCTAAAAAAATTTTCATTTTCTTTGTGAAATTGAAGAAATTTGAGACGAAAGACAAAACTTAAACTAAACATGAGAAATTAAGGTATTTTCTTTTCTCTTCTCCTCCTTAATTATAAAAGATAGATAAAAAGAATATCAATGTGAGGTGAGGTAGATACATTATCAAAATCACGACATATCACCATCAAACCCCTATCAATCCTCGCTTAATTGAGCAAGATGCGAGATGGATATCCACAAAACTCATTCACCAAGGACATATTTCAACTTTTGATAGCTAGACAACAATAATTTTGATAATTATAATGAATTTACATATATGTAGTTTTTAGAAGGCAGTCCAATAACAATATTCCTAGTAAAATAATTTCCTCTCCAACGTGTTTCTCTTTATAGCACTTCATTACTTTTCAATGTAGCTCTAATGTGACAAGAAATGCTATGTAAATGGTAACGTAATGGAAAATAATTATAAATCATAAAAAATATTAAATATGAAAAGCATTAACATGGACAGCAACATAAGAATTTTTTTTGTAAAATTGCCTCTTAATTTGTTATTCTTGTAAAAAAAAAAAAAAAAAAAAAACTTGAATTAACTTGGTGTACAATAACTTATTGTGCATCAAATATCCAATAATATAGTCAGTTTTTATTTAATATATAGTAAGTTTTAGACTTTTATAGAATATAGTCATTTTTTGTAATATATAACCGGCTACTTTTTATATGCTATAATTTGTTTTCTATAGGAAAAATTCACAACAATAATCCCAACTATGACCACTCTTCCCATATTAATCCTAACTACATGTTATTTAAGTATAATCTAAATTATATGAGTTGTCTTCTCATATTGATCCATTACCTGTTATAACCTATTAAACAGGTTATCTCATCTACATGGCGTAAGCTGATTTGTAGATCAATTTTTTCAAAAGAAAAATAAAAAAAATTATATATTTTTCTCTTCCTTTCACTCATTAACTACCCCTCCACTATTGAAACAACAATACTTGTAACCCCCTAAAACCACCTCATCCAAACCCGAAAATCACCACCACCAACCTGAGAACTATCCCACACCCTCGAAAACCATCAGACCGACTAGAAAATCACCCCCACCCACCCTCTGTAGTTAGAACCATTTCCTTCCATTCTTAGCCAAGGCACTGCCTCCAGCATAGATAGGCCAAGCCAGCCTGGAACAAACCATTTGCCACAAACAACAACCACCACGCCATCACAAAAACAATCAAATCGAAACACCAAATCAATAAATCAACCAAGTTACATTATTCACTACTACTTAAACCTTCATAAAAAAAAGAATCATTATACAAAGGAACACCACCATAGACCTTAAACGAAGGAACAAAAAAACCATTTCCTCTCAAGCGTATTAATTGCGCTTTGATGAAACACCTCTTTACTATCACCTCCATTACTCTTCACAACTGCTTAAATTTGTTCTTCAATCGAAGACTTCTCCAACTTTAGACCTTTGAGAGCCTCAATGGCGGCGTCAATGACGGACTTATCGGCAGTGACATCGCGCATAGTGTTGGCTTGTGCGTCGACTGCGGCTTGCTTCTCGCTAAAGCTTGTAGAAGAGAGATTTCATGGGAATCCATTGATGAAGATTGAAAGTTGATGAGGAACTATGGAAGAATGAAATCAGGGGTTTGGAGGAGAGAGAAATTAAGGAAGGTTGCTGCCTCTTTAATGCCGAAGTGAGAGGAGATAGTGAGAGGACAAAAAAAGGTGAAGGAGAAGTGAACGTCGTGAAGTAGTTCAGGTGGTTTTAAGGGAGTGGTTAAATGCAGAGGTGGTATCGGGCAAGGTGGTATAGAGCTAGGTGGTGGCTGGGTGAAGAAGGTGGTGGGTCGGAGAGGAAAAAAGAGAGGAAGATAGAGTAAGGATGAAATAAAATTTTAAAAAAGGAAAAATCTAAAAATTTACCTGTTTAGTAGGTTACTAGTCAACTGAGATCATTTTGAGAAGATACATACCATAGTTTGGATTATACTGGAATAACATGTAGTTAGGATTAATATGAGAAGAGTGGTCATAGTTGGGATTATTGTTGTGAATTTTTCCTTTTCTATATTATAGTTCGTTTGTATGTGATATTTTTTTTTTGATATTTATGTATGTGATATTAAGATAACAATAAATTATTTTAAACTCCATCCACCAAAGTCTTGTGTTTATGCTTAAACCATATCTCTCATTGACGAGGCTTATGCGGATATTACTACATGCAAAGCTAAAATGAAATTGACAAAGTTACATGATCAGCACACCTTTTTCCGCGAAGCTGTGGAATAATTCGATGTGGTGAGTTAGACAAGCAACTTCAGGTTGATTAAATTTTGAGGTTGGAGTGGTAGAGAACCTAAATCAGTAAAGTGGGGGTAAGAAAATAAGATGTACCTGCCTAAATATCATTAAGGAAGTGAAGTGGAGGGAGTGTACGTCCAAAAGTCATGTTTGGCTTGCAAAATTAGTCTTACTTCCTTTACCTGCCTAATACACGTATTCAGTATCTTAGTTTGTGGTTGCAAATTAATTGTCTGCATTTGCAAGTGTTTAGTGAGAAGTGACCAGTGCAAAGTAGTTAGAACATTAGTTAGGAGAAGCCTTTGTTTCAACCTTGTTCATTGGACGCTTGGATAGCTTTGCAAGTCGGTGCTCCAAACTCAATTTCCAAGAGATTGTAACGTGATACTTAGGCAATTTGTCCTTTACACTTGCATCATATGGATTGTAAACCTCTCACAAATTATTTCAATATTAGATATTTTAAAAGCTTTTTTTTTTCTGAAAGCAAGGTCTTATATCAAAAGAAAGAGCAAACACACTACAGATCCAAACTAAGGATATTCTCGACGGATTGCCGTAGCAAGTTTGTGAGGCTCCTGGATCACAGTTCGAGAGACTTTAACAATTGCTACAAAAGACAAAGATAAAGCAAAAGATTTAATATCCGCAATGATATGAGAATAAAAAGGAGAAGTAGTAGTAGGATATTGCAGTCCTTGTACTGCAATAGTAGAGTCGGTGATTATCAGAACTGAGGTAGAGTACTTTGAAGTCTCAATCAACCCGCTTCATGTAGCATGGTATTTCGTTTGGTGTGGGTCTGCTGCAAGCACTAGTTTCCCCGTTTGCATACACATGCAAATGCCACCAAAAATGCCAAGCAATAGCAGCTCGCCAAGTACGACGCCGCCCTTGACTCTTCCAAGCTCCATCAACCTTGACTATCACAGGTGTGCTACGCAAAGAACCGTAGGCCCAACATAGGACTAGTAACCTCTCCTTCATAGCGATTCGTTGATTATGGTCGGAGGCTACACCTACGCTACTCCAACGATTGCCATTTTCCATAATGTAGTTTAGAAGTTGTGTTGGATAAACTGGCGCTGATTGAAATACAACATTGTTAAGATGGATCCAGATGCTCCATAGAATGATTATGAACAAAGTGTCCCCCTGAACATCAACGCCCCCTTCACCTAAAAAAACATAAAAAGAAAATTACGAGCCAAAGTACTTAGAGGGAAATACTCGTGGACATTCACCCGAATCCCTAACAGCGATGCTTGCCACACATGCCGTGTGACATGACAATCCCTAAACAAATGCTCTGGATTTTCCAAGTGATCTGCACAAAAAAGACAATTAGCTAAAGTGGTAATAGTCCGACGAACGATAGCATGACTAGTGGGCAATGCGTTGTTCAGTAATTTCCACATAAACATCTTCCACTTTGGCAAACAAGGGAGCCGCCAGAATTCCTTCCAGAAATGGTTTACATTCTGAATACCACGAGACTGGAGCCACCAATATCCTGACTTAATTGTATATTGTCCATGTAGGTTGCCTCGCCAGAACTGAAAATCTGGGCTGGCTAAGTGGGGGAGATCCATAGCTAAAATATGTGTAGCAGTAGAATGAGAACTACCTCCTAACGAGCTGGATATCCAAGCACCATCCGATATTAACCCAGCTACAGAGGTAGGCAAAGATTGCCTAAATTCCCGCTTAGGCAACGCAACTCTCCTTGGACCCAATAACTTGACAAAATATTAGTGGACTTACCATCTCCAACAATTGTCCCAACCCCTGATTGAAGTTGTCGTGCAGCATGAAGCATGCTACGCATTCCCCAAGACATTGGTTTAGAAATACGACAAACACTGAGTAAATGTATTGGGGAAGCCCCATAACAACCTTGAGGACTTTTCTAACAATAGACGATGGCTCATTATGAATCCGCTAGGCTTGTTTAAACGAGATTGCAGAATTCAGATGAGTAAAATTGCGAAACCCAATACCATCTTGTGATTTATGTTGTTGAAGAGTTCCTTGACTTCACCAATACACAGGACGCTTAGTACTATACCCCCCCCCCCCAAAAAAAAAAAATTTAAGCAAGCAAGAATTAAGGGCAGATAAGATGTGTTTAGGAAAAAAGTACAAGGCCATAAGGTGGGAAGCAAGAGCTATCAAGATGGGGTTCACTAAAAGTAATCGTCCATCTTGGTCTAATGTCGTAAATTGCCACGAAGATATGCGCTTGCACACATTATCCAAGACTAAATGAAAACGTCGTGATGAACGACCATCAATCTCCATTAGACAACCCAAATATACCCCGACACTATCTTTACTCAACACTCCTAAAGGTTTGCTTAGAAACCGGATAAATTTTGATGGTGTATTACGACTAAACTTTACAAAGGATTTATCAAAGTTCACCATCTCCCTAGATAATGAGCAAAACTCATCGATAAAACGTCGCACAACTTGACAAGAGTAAGGTGTTGCACGGTAGAAAACTAAAGCATCATCCGCAAAAAACAAATGTGATATCTTTGGTGACCGACGACTAATCTTAATACCAGATAACACACCATCTTCAGTTGAGACTTTCAATCTTTGCCCTAGCGTTTCCATGCATAACAAAAAGAGAAAAGGGGAGAGAGGGTCCCCTTGACGCAACCCTGCATGCGATTTGAATCGCGTAGTCGGCACCCTATTGACCAGAACCGAAAACATAACCAAGGAGATACATTCGTGGACCCAGGCCAGCCAACAAGGTGGGAATCCCATAACTGCGATTACCTTTAACAAAAAGCTCCATCGAATCCTATCATAGGCCTTATTAAGATCTATCTTTAACATGGCATGAAATTTGCTACCAGTTCGTTGACAATCAAGCCAATAAAGTATCTCATGTCCCAGTAAAAAAATATTTCCGTCATACTTTGTCCAAGAACAAACACATTTTGTTCCGGTCCAATCAAGTGTGGCATCACACTCTTGAGACGAGTCGTTAGGATATTGACGATCACTTTGTAAGACGTATCACACAAGCTAATGGGCCGAAAATTATCAACCTTTATAGGTGAGGCTGTCTTTGGAATTAACGTGATAAATGTTTCATTTAACCCCCGAACCTGTGTAAAAAAACTAGAACATCGCCTTTGAAACCTGTTGACGCGTAGAGTCCCAAAACCTCTGGAAGAAAACCGGGGGTGCCCCATCAGCTCCAGGGGACTTAAATGCATGCATGTCAAAACGGCTTGTTGAATCCCCATTATAGTGGGAGGCATTGAAATGGGACGTTGCATGTCGAATGTAAGCTTAGGTAGGTCGTGAAACCAATGCTACAATTGAGGATGGTCAGTGAATGGTGGATCATCAAGAACGGGAGGAGTAAATAACAACCTGAAATGTTGGACAAACGCTCCTTCTATTTATTTCTAGTTAGAAGTCCAGACACCATTTGGAAGTTGGAGAGTGGTGATACGATTCCTACATTGCCTAGATTTATAAAAAAATGAAGTAGCTGAATCACCCAAACACTCCCATTCGGTACGCATTCTTTGTTTCCAGTAGATCCATTGTAAGTGGGCTTGTTGTTGCAAATCTTGACGTAAGTCCAGCATAACATTGGTGTTATCAAAGCAATCAGGGCCAATTTGTGCGTTATTGAGCGCAATATGAAACTAAGCCCATTGCAGCCCATGATGGCTTTAATAATCTAAACACCATTTCATACACATCCTTCGTGTAGCATGAAGCTTTGATTGTAATCCATCCTGACCCAACCTAGAATGACAACCTGTCCAAAGATGAGTAATGGCATTTTTAATTTCGAGAAGTCAAAACACCAGGCTTCAAGTTTATACGGACGTCCCTTTACACCCATAAGGGGTAAACAGTCCAAAATAAGGGCTGTGGTTCGAAAGGAACATAGGAAGATTATGAATAAGAGCATTTGGGTAGTGGGTGCGCCATGTATCATCAATATATCCGCGGTCCAATAATTCAGAAATAGTATTAGGCCACTTTCGACAATTGGACCAACTAAACTTTGGTCCATCATATGGAATATCCAAAATCCTAGGTTGGCCTTCTAATTTGCAAAGCTAGTGACACCTTTAAATTTTTTCCGACCACCTTTCTTTTGGCAGGAGTACTCAATTTGATTAAAATCACCTAAAATGAGTATTGGGGTTTTCATATGCATAGCATAATGCAATGCATCCCGTGTTGCAGATCGGTTAACTACAGCAGTAGAGCCATAAAGGAGCACAACAAAATACAGGAAATTACACTGCTTAATACTACAAAGTACAAAGTTATCCGTAGTTACAAGCACAGATAAATCAACATGAGAAGGCCAGCCCAAAAACAAACCCCCACTCTGGCCCTTTACATCAACCCCTGAAGAATTAGTAAACCCAAACCTACTGAAAATCGGTACTAATTCTTGGACTTTACAAAAAGTTTATTTCCTGCAGAAACACAACACTAAGATCATACACCCTAGTTAAGTGCCTTAAATAAGAGAAAGTGGGCCCTGCCACAAGAGCACCACGATAATTCCAATTAAGGAATTTTATTCCTCCCCCGAAGGCTGTGCAAAGCCAGCCGCACCTCCACCTTCTTCAGAATTAGAAAGATGGTCACAATCTCCATGCAAACCAAAGCGCAGTCCACGCTTTCCATCCACAAACCCGAAATACTTCTTTTGCAGCAGCTTCTTCTTCAAACCAAGTTGTAAGCCGTCATTCCCCTAGCTGGACTGACCTGAGAGTTGAGAGGCTACCTGGTTTGCGCCTCTTTTTCGAAGGCCAAATGGGGGAGGTCCAAGTTCTTTAGCCAAAATACCAGTAGCCCGCCATCTACCCTTACGAATATAATTGCAGTGACGGCGTTCCCTTCGAATTTGGGCAATAGATTTCCTTTGCCGCTTCATCCAAAGAGAAATCTGAGTCTGGAGAGTAGAAATACTCCTTCGCCTCAGAAGCATCTCGCATGTCACTGTCCAGCCCAAAAGTTGGTAACAGCCCATGTTGTGCCGGTCCGAGGTCCAAAATGGGAAGTGGACTACCTTGACTAAAATTAGGCCCAAAAGTGGGTAACAGAGTAGAATTAACCAAAACAGACATGGGCTTAGGAAAAGTAAACTCATCCGAGGAAATTTCTCAAAGCTCAAAACATGGACTAGGGATAGATGGTGAATACCTAATAAAAGGATCAGCAAATGGGTGGGAAGGAGCCAAAATTCGGTTGCCCGGAAACAAAAAGACTTTGGATCTTAGCCCAACATCGAACCCAACCGAAGCAGGTCCAGATGAGCCCAAATATTTTTGGCCCACATCATACTCCATATTACTCAACCCCACTCCCTTGAAAAGAGAATAAGAATAAATAGAAGCTTCGAACTTAGTAGAAGAAGAGTGGATAAGAGAAGGAAGGGATTTCAGGATAGAGACAAGTCTTAGATTCGTACTATTTAAAGGACAGAGGAAAGCATCCCAAAAATGGGAAACCTCACACCAATTAAAGACTCCTTCCCAACGACCACAAAACATCAAAACCCAAAAGTTCAAAGACCCCTTACAACCAAACAACAGTTGCCCTACACTCCTCTTATAAACTTGAAATAAATGATTAGAAGGAGGGGTGGAAACGAAAAATGGCTTGGTGGAACCAGGAGATAAAGAAAGAGTAAAGAAGTCCAAGAGAAAGACCAACCTGGAGTCAGAAGTGGGATAACCCTAACATTTGTCCCTCGAGCCTTGTGGGAATAAATGAAGTGCAACTGCGTTTTGCATGGCGATCAATAAATGCAGTTCGTCGTTTCTCTCCTACCTTAGGTGAAGAGGTGACCCCTGGATGACACACCGCTGAAACCTTAGACGCTTGAACCTTCAGGGCACAAGCAACCTCAGGGCCGCCCAACCTACCTCCCACCAGATCAGCACTGAAAGAGCCAAGACCACCAGACTGATCATCATTGATAAGCAAAGAACGACATGTGCGTTTAATAGAGGTGGCACCATCAATACCACCCTGCCCACCCGTATTACTATCACTATCCTCATCCTTGGAGGATGTCGGACTATACTCCTACCTTAACTGAAGAGGTGACCCCTGGATGACACACCGCTGAAACCTTAGACGCTTGAACCTTCAGGGCACAAGCAACCTCGGGACCGCCCAACCTACCTCCCACCAGATCAGCACCGAAAGAGCCAAGACCATCAGACTGATCATCATTGATAAGCAAAGAAGGACATGTGCGTTTAATAGAGGTGGCACCATCAATACCACCCTGCCCACCCGTATTACTATCACTATCCTTATCCTTGGAGGATGTCGAACTATACTTCCTTTTAGGTATTATGGAGGGTCTCGGAGCATCTGGGCAAGGAGTAGCATGCGACTCATCTGACGAAGCCAAGGACGAGGAGTCAGAAGTATCTGGTGAAGGACGTTGGGACCCATAGCTCCTATCTAACAAATCAATAATCATAGTTCTATTCCTCTCATTTCTAGGTAACCTAATAATTTATGACGAATATAAAGAGTTTGGATACGAATCCGCAAACACAAACTCAGGGTCCCCACACAAGGACTGCAAACACAGAGCAAAATCATGACGAACCCGGTGTAGAGACCTGCGACACCGAGACTGCTTATGGACAACTCGACCACGCCGTTGGCAATCTACAAACACCCCTTCATAACGGAACTTGACCAAAGAAGGAGGTAGATCCTCTTCCTGAAAAAAGAATATAGGAATAAGTGGACGATCCAAATTTATCCTAATTAACGCACACTCTTAAATGAGAAGGTGGATCTTGAGAACTAGTAATATCATCAAAAAACAACAAACGACCGATCTGCATGAAGGCTCGCTTGGCAATCGCAGGCTGAGCAAACAAAAATGATAACCCTTCAATTCGTATCCGCAGAGCTGCTTCTGGAGTTCTCAAATCCTGGAGAGATTGGTTATAGCGAAACCCTGAAAACGTGATAAGAGCACCTTGAAAGCATGCAAACCCCTGATCAATGAGAACCCGAAGAACTAGTTAGTAAAGGAAGTCCAGTTGACTAGAAACTTAACACTAACTAAGTAGAACCCCAACACACAAGTGGTACGAGAAGTCTGAAAAAAGAAGACAAATTGCACTCAAGATCTTAGGACGTGTTTAGGTGAACAAGATCTTGAAGATTGATGAACTCTTAAAAAGAGAGCTCTCTTTTTAGTTTTACTTCTAGAGAGAGAAAGACTATATAAGATAGAAACGGTTGATATTTTAAAACCTTGAAACATGAGTTTATGTAGGTACTTTTTAGGATGTAATTTCTTTTACAGTACAATAATGATCTTCTTGTTTTTATTTTTCACGAAAATGAAAGAAAGTGAATGCTCCTAGCTAAGCTAAATTGGATCCAATCTATCCATATTAGGTGAAAATACTTCTAGTTATAGATTACTTCATAACACCGGATCTCCTGTGTCCGTTTCGATTTATTATTATTTAAATCCGATATTCTTTAATACTATCGATAAAAGATAAGCCAAAACGAATATTTTAAGATGAAATCGGATTTTGCATTGGACGTATCATGTACGTCAGGCTTACGTTTCTAATTTTCTTATGTGGCTCGATTTCGAAATCTATCCATTTCTCCTATAGATATACTATTCCACTTCGTATGTACTTTCCCACAGATGTCAACATAATATTGTATATATTTAGCTCTGAAAAAGCTCAAAAACTCTCTCAATCTACATTTAAATTATATTCAAACACATTATTCAATTAAGAATAATCATTCTTCCCTTTTCTTGAAGCTTCGTCCAAGTTCTTCCTTTTTTAAGGCTAAAGATGGGAGGATACTAGGAAGGGGATTTTCACCTAAATTAGGGTGTTTTTATTTACTTTGAGTATTGAGACAATATTTACTTTCATTAATAGAGAATTTTATTGTATTGGTTAAAGTCTTCAGCTACAAGTTATTTTGTTAGTTAGTAGTTTGTTGCCGAAAGAGTATTAGTCACGCGGTGGTAATACTCCTAAATTTCTCAAATATTATTTACTAAATTATTTATTTAAAAGTGAGTAATTTGTGGGTGTAACAAAGTGGTACTCCCTCTATTTTTTTTATCATTCTCACTTTCATGTGCACGTCTCCCGATGCACTTAGTTGAACTTAGATATATTTCATTATATATTAGTAAAAATTATAACGATTGAATATTAATAATGTACTAATTGAGACGAATCAAACAAGATCCCACATGAGTATATTTTTTCTTATAGATTGAAAACAATTGAGAAGATTCTCTCTAAGTATGAATAGTGCCAAGATTCTAAGTGATCGAGAAAGATGAAAAAAACAGAGGGAGATCAGTTTTTTAGATCTTGAAAAGATAAAAGTTGAATGCTAAAATTGATGGGTAGACATAAGTTATGCAGATAGAGTTTCGCATTTGCATTATAAATTGTTGTTAAGTTTAATTGTTTTCTTTTTGACGGTTTTTATAGATGCATCTTACTAGCGCCACAAAAAGGTAAATATATATATTTTTTTTGTTTGGAAAGATGAAGGGTGTAGATGTGCTGGGGTGATAAGTTTTGTCTAGGATTAAGAAGGTTCTCCCCGACGTTGTGGGTAACTTCCTTACCTGGGAGCTATAATTACCTTGGCTATTCTATATCTTGAAATCAAGTACACAAAAAAATTTAAATAATTTTTTTTATTTTAAGCCATAGTGGTGCATCCAGTACAAATGTTGGACCATATTTGGTTATCATATATTAGTTGTAACACCCCAAATTACTCACATTTAAATAAATAATATTTGAGTAATTTAGGAGTATTACCGCCACGTGACTAACACGCTTTCGGCAACCAACTACTAACTAACCAAAATAACTTGCAGCGGAAAACTTTAACCAAATATAGTAATACTTCTTTATTAATAAAAGTAAATATTGTCTCAAAACTCAAAATAAATGAAACACTCTAATCTAGGTGAAGATCCCCTTCCTAGTATGCTCCTGCACATCAAAAATTCACCTGCAAAAATGCTTACCAAAAAGGTAAACAGGGCAAAGCCAAATAGGAAAAAGAAAATACGCGTCAGTATAAAATGAGTACGAAATGTACTAGATAAGTAACACTTTGTTAGTTCGTCATAATTTTTCATTTCGAAAACTCCATAACCAAAAATTCAAAAATAACTCTTTAAGAATAAACTATTTTCAAACACTTAATAATAATTCAAGAATAACATTTTAAGAACAAACTCTTACCAAACACTTGAATAATAATTCAAGAACAACAAGAACAAACTCTTTCCAAACACTTGAATAGTAATTCAAGAATAACCTTTTTAAGAATAAACTCTTTCCAAACAACTTGGATTAAAAATAATCCTGAAAACAATTCCTCTTCTTATCTCCCCTTCTATTTTGCTAAGTGTGCACACCCCCCAAGCTAGTCATCCCATCACGGAGCTATATCAAGGGGTAACTATAATTGCCAACAAGTGGACTTTGAATCTCTTGATATTAATCAAGCGGAAATAATAATAATATGATTTTAAGTCATAAATAAACCTCCTTTCCTCATAAACAACTTTTTGAACATTCAAGTTTCAAAAACCAATCAACCTTTCTTGTAAAAATAATTTAATTTTCCAAAAAGGATAACAAAACTTCTATATAAAATGATTGATAATATCATTCTTCTTTTCACTTTCAAGAGTGAATAATAAAACATTGTAACCATTTTAAACCAAATTTCTAAACCAATCCAACCAATAAAATCAATAAACAACTTTATCATATAAACCACATTTTAAAAGATCTAGCTACATAACGTACCTTGATCTTGCACAAAAAGTATACTAGTATCTCCACTTAGTCTTAATCTTGAACGATCTCCTAACAAACCAATAATAAAAATCTAATAAGTAACTTATCACATGAACTTAATCATGAATGTAAACATGAATAACCTATCATGAGCACAAAATTTTTGAGTAAGAAACATGGAAAATCTTTTTCTTTTCTTAACCCAAAGAGAATTAGAACTTGAATAAGAAATATAAAACTAGAATAGATAAGAAGAGAAAGAAGAACCTTGAAGTATGGATTCTCCAAAGTTTTTGTGTGGAAAAGATGGCTAAAGGTGTGGGTATTTATAGGAGTAGAATAGGTAGAGTACTTAATTTTGAAAATTAAAGAGTTTGTAACCTTCACCATAAATTAGGAGATTAAACCAAGATTTGTAACCTTCATCATAAATTTGGAAAACAAAACTCCCCCATTTACTTCACAACCCGTCAAAAATAATGGCCTAAAAAATTTTTTTTTTTTTTTTTTTTTTTTTGGTTTTTTTTTGAATAATTTTGACTAGGATTTAAAACCAAAAGTTTAACAAATCCAATTTTGGCGCCATCTTCCGCCAAAATAATTTAAAACGAGTGAAATTGCTAAAATACCCTTTGCTTAAAATATTTTAATTAATAAATAAATACTTGAAAATATGGGGTATTACAGTCTACCCCCCTTAAAAGAAGTTTCGACCTCGAAACTCAAGACAAAAAGTCATAATCACTTTCCAAAAATGGATTAAAATTTAAAATTGTAGTTTCTAACTCAAATGCTCATGTCTAAAATATAATGACTCAAAAATATGCTAAAATGTAATAACTATAGTAAAAGCGCGAAACTCTATCGCATTCTACCCCCCTTAAAAGGAGTTACGACCCCGTAACTCGACAACTAACCTCGGAAAACAACGCCGGATATTTCTTGCGCATATCCGTTTGCTTCCCATGTTGCTTCCTCAGTCTGATGGTTTGACCATAATACTTTGACTAATCTTACATCCTTAGTCCGAGTACTTCTAACTTTACTATCAAGGATTCTTACAGGTCTTTCCTCGTAAGTCAAACTATCATCTAATTCAATGGTCTCAGGTTGCAGCACATGAGACACATCCGGAATATACTTCCTTAACTGAGATATATGGAAAACATCATGGACTCGACTTAAATCATTTGGCAAATTCAACTTATATGCCACTTTCCCGATCTTCTTTAACACCTCATATGGCCCGATATACTTTGGGCTTAACTTTCCTTCTTCCCAAATCGCATCACCCCTTTCATTGGAGATATTTTCAACAATACCTTCTCCCCAACCTGAAACTCTTCATCCCTTCGCTTCAAATCAGCATAACTCTTCTGCCGATCTTGAGCTGCTTTGATCTTTTCTTGAATCACTTTCACCTGCTTCACCGTCTCTTCGAGGAACTCCGGTCCAAGCACCACGGTTTCACTAATATCATTCCAGCAGACTGGACTTCTACACTTCCGACCATACAAAGCCTCAAACGGAGCCATACCAATACTTGCATGATGACTGTTGTTGTAGGAAAATTCTATTAAATCCAAGAAATCCTCCCACGAACCCTGATACTCCATAACACAAGATCGCAACATATCTTCTAAAGTCTGAATTGTTCGTTCTGTTTGACCATCTGTAGCCGGATGAAAAGCTGTACTCATTAACAAATTAGTACCCAAAGCCTTCTGCAAACTCTGCCAAAAGTTGGACAAGAATCGTGAATCACGATCGGAAACAATGTCCTTAGGCACACCATGATATTTCACCACCCACTTCACATATGCTTTAGCCAATTGATCCATCGACCAAGTATTCTTCATAGGTATGAAAGTTGCAGATTTAGTTAGACGATCTACCACTACCCAAATTGTATCATTTCCAGCCTTAGTTCTTGGTAATGCAGACACAAAATCCATTGATATAGAATCCCATTTCCAACTCGGAATATCCAGAGGTTGAACCTTCCCTTGCGGCCTCTTGTGCTCAAACTTGACCTTTTGACATGTGAGACACTTAGCCACGAACTCTGCTACCTCTCGCTTCATGTTTGGCCACCAGTTTCTTCATGTCCTTATACAACTTATCACCACCTGGGTGTACTGAATAAGGTGAGCTATGAGCTTCTTCCATTAATTTCCGCTTCAACTCTTCTCTATTACTTGGTATACACCACCTCCCCTTGAACCGAATACCTCCATCATCGGCTATCTGGAAATCCGACACCTGACCATCCCGGATCTTCTCTCGAATCTTTTCTAAATTTTCATCCTTTGATTGACCCTCCCTAATCTCATCATAGATTGAGGGTTGAATCGACAAAGAACCCAATAATTCTTCCACACCGCCTTCTTCTAGTACCTCCAATGACATTTTCTGAAACTCGACACATAACTGACTTGGCAGCACCATTGCATTAACTGAATGACTCGACTTTCGACTCAATGCATCAGCAACAACATTAGCTTTCCCTTCATGATACTGGATCTCAAGATCATAATCCTTGATCAACTCCAACCACCTCCTCTGCCTCATGTTCAACTCCTTCTGAGTGAAAATATACTTTAAGCTCTTATGATCCGTGTACAACTTACACTTGCCCCATACAAGTAGTGTCGCCATATCTTCAAAGCAAACACTATTGCAGCTAATTCGAGATCATGGGTTGGATAATTCACCTCATATGGTTTTAACTGCCTAGAAGCATAAGCGATGACCTTCCGGTTCTGCATCAATACACACCCTAACCCAAATTTCGAAGCATCACTATAAACATCATACTGCTGGCTTTCATCAGGTAGAGCCAAAACTGGTGTTGTAGTCAACCTTTCCTTCAACGCCGAAAAAGCTTCCTCACACTCTGGAGTCCAAACAAACTTACATTCTTTCTTCATCAGGCTAGTCATTGGTCTCGATATCTTTGAGAAATCCTTTACAAATCTTCGATAGTAACCAGCTAACCCAAGGAAACTCCTTATATCAGACACCGTCTTCGGTGTTGGCCATTCGCGCACCGCTTGAATCTTAGTAGGATCCACCGAAACTCCTTCCTTTGAGATAACATGTCCCAAAAATGCAACCTCATCCAACCAAAACTCACACTTAGAGAGCTTGGCGTACAACTTATGCTCTCTTAGGGTGGACAAAACTTCCCTCAAATGCAGCTCATGACAACTCCTATCCTTTGAATATATCAAAATATCATCTATAAACACAACCACATATTTATCCAAGTATGGCCTGAAAACCCTATGCATCAAATCCATGAACACTGCAGGTGCATTGGTCAGACCAAACGGCATCACTGTAAACTCATAGTGACCATACCGCGTCCTAAACGCAGTCTTAGGAATATCACCCTCAGCAATCCTCAATTGGTGATAACCTGACCTTAAATCTATCTTCGAGAAAATTCCCGCTCCTTTCAACTGGTCAAATAAATCATCAATTCTCGGAAGCGGATACTTATTCTTGATCGTCACATTGTTCAACTCCCGATAATCAATGCACAACCTCAAACTACCATCCTTCTTTTTCACGAACAATACAGGTGCACCCCAAGGAGAAGAACTAGGTCTTATATACCCTTTTTCCTCCAACTGAACTTTTAACTCCTTCATCTCAGCTGGAGCCATTCTATACGGAGCCTTTGAAATAGGTCCGGTTCCTGGCATCAAGTCTACGGTGAACTCAAGATCCCTAATCGGTGGCATACCCGGTATCTCTTCAGGAAACACATCAGGAAACTCAGATACGACTGGAATCTCCCTATTCTCATCTTCCTTTTCAATCCTCTGAACCCACAAGAATAACGGACACCCCTTCTTCACATAAGATTGAATTCTCATCGCAGACACTATCTTCATTCCCTTCTCCTTCCCAAGCTTCCTATAAGTCACCCTTTCTTTCTTAGGACCGACTAAGGACACCTTCTGGGCCTCACAATCAATATGAGCCTTGAATCTTCCCAACCAATCCATCCCCAAAACCACATCGAGGTCTGACAAATCAAACTCAACTAAGTCGGATGGGAAGTTCACCCCAACTATCACTAAAGGTACTTGACTATGCAACCTAGTACAATTAAACATTTCCCCTGATGGCAATGCAATTTCTAATGAAATAGACACTGGACTGCTTAACTGGAGCTTGTCTACTAAAGTGCTAGAAATAAATGAATGAGATGCTCCTGAATCAAATAACACTTTGACAGACAAGGAATTAATGAAAAAGGTTCCAACTACTACCTCAGAAACATTCTGAGCCTCACGGCGGTTCATGACGAAAACTCTGCCTTTAGACTGATTTCCCATCCCTGGTTTAACACCAGCATTGGAAGAAGCTAACTTCTGTTGATCATTCTGAGGTGCCTTACTACTCGGGTCAGGTTTAACTGCAGGTTCTCCACCAGCTTTTCTAAAGCACTCATATTCACGGTGCCCCAATTTCTGACAATAATGGCATGTCACCAAGTTGCCTTGACAGTCTTTTCCAGGGTGGTTCTTATCACACCTTTTGCAGAAAAAGGTTCTCTCAGCTTTCTTCCCATTCCCTTGGTTCCCATTAGGCTTCCGACTAGGGTACCTATTATCTTTCTCAGTTTGGTTAAATCCACCATTGGGCTTAGGCTTCTTATCTCCAATTTGTTGGTTCCCATTGTTGTTATACTTCCTCTTTTCCCCAGAGGAAGTCCCTTCAATCTCTCTTCCTTTAATCCCATATAAGTGAGCAGCTCTACCATAAATTTCATCAAGAGTCTCAAAAGTTACTCCTCCTAGCTTACTTTGGAGAGTTAAGGTTAACCCTTGCTCAAACCTTTGGGCCTTTAAAGTCTCAGATGGTACTATCTCAGGTGCGAACCTCATCAACTCCAAAAATTTGCTATAATACTCATTAACAGACATAGTCCCCATTCTCAGATTGGTGAACTCCATAGCCTTTTGCTTCCTTAAGTACGCAGGATAAAACTTACTCCTCAGGGCTTCTTTAAACTCGTCCCACCCAAAGTTCGGATCCTCTAAAAGATCATCTTTTCGTTGTTTCCACCATAGGTCTGCCTCATCTCTCAAATAATAAAAACATTATTAACTCTAAGGTTTTCAGGGCACACTATGGCATCAAAAAGCTTATCAAATTCTCGGATCCAGTTTTCTAAGCTAGCTGGGTCCTCTTTCCCATGGTAAGTCGGAGGTTTGACAGCTGCTACCCTCTTAAAGACCTCACCAAAACTATCAGTCTCACTCTGCTTGGTTTCTTGATTAGCTATCACTTGAGTGATGTTTTCAGTGATCTTTGCTAGCCTTCTAACCATAGAACCCATACTCCTTCTCCTTCTTTCTGCCATTCTGCTAGGAGTAAAAGTGTTTGAGTAAATATACATATATAAACATTCAGAGAATTACTGTCTATCTACCAAACAATTCAATAAATAACCATGTCATATACTAGTTCAAAATATAGCAATCACATATTTCGTACATCACGGCCAAATATGAGGCCTTATTCATAACAACTACTAGAACATTTGAGTGTATCAAAATATTCTTAAGACAACTAGGCCGTTTCATGGCCGAAACAAAACTATATATTCCTCTGGTTACTGGAGACTTCAAACTCTGGGTAGCCCGCCTCAATAACATTCTCCAACTCGTCAATAGCCATATAATCATATTGGCCTGGGTATTCTCGAGGGGTATATTCTGGGCTATCAGGCTCAGATGAACCTTCATATCCCATGCTATCAACTGAAGAAATTGTGGATACTGGGCTAGGTAGGTCAATATCAATGGCATCCCCACCCCTTTGGGCTCCATCTATTTCTATATACATTAACTCGGTGCCAAAATGAAGAATAGTGGCTAACCAAACTCCCTGGAACTCTCTATATCTCTGTTCCACTCCCCAGTTGGTAGGACTACATTAGCGTACTTATCATGGAGGATTTGGTATTTGGGTGTCTGAGGAAGGTGAATTAAGGCTAACAGAATTTGGTAGGGTTCCTCACTGACCCATGGCTCCCAGTCAAATGCATTAATACCACTGGCCTCAACAATATCATCTATAAAATCAGGGACCGTTTTTCCTTCCAAAAGAAGTTCTTCAGAGTAATACATGTCCCTCATATGGTTAATCATCTGTTAACAAAATTACTCATTAAAAGAAATATAATACACATAATACTACTATTTGCTGGCCAATGCAGCATGACCTCTTGTTTATCTCATACATAGAGAATAACATAAACCTTTTCCTCTACTTCCAATAACAATCATATAAAGAAAAAAGAATTGAGATATTACAAGAATATCATAAGAGTAATACTAATATATGATAACTAAATATAGTTCAAGATTTGTACTAGATGCACCACTTTGGCTTAAAATATTTATTTTAAAAAAAAATCATAATTTTTTTTTAAAGTGTACTTGATTTCAAGATATAGAATGCCAAGGTGATTATAGCTCCCAGGTAAGGAAGTTACCCACAGCGTCGGGGAGAGCCTTCCTAATCCTAGACAGAGCTTGTCACCCCAACATATCTACACCCTTCATCTTTCCAAATAAAATTATAAATATAAATATGTATATACCTTTTTGTGGCACTAGCAAGATGCATCTATACAAATCGTCAAAAATAAAATAACTAAACTTAACAAAAACAATTTAGAATGCAAATGCGAAACTCTATATGCCCATCTTATGTCTACCCATCAATTTTAATGTTCAACTTTTATCTTTTCAAGACCTGAAAAACTGATACCACTTTGTAACACCCCCAAATTACTCACTTTTAAATAAATAATTTAATAAATAATATTTGAGTAATTTAGGAGTATTACCGCCACGTGACTAACACGCTTTCGGCAACCAACTACTAACTAACCAAAATAACTTGCAGCGGAAGACTTTAACCAAAAATAATAATACTTCTTTATTAATAAAAGTAAATATTGTCTCAAAACTCAAAATAAATGAAACATTCTAATCTAGGTGAAGATCCCCTTCCTAGTATGCTCCCATGCACATCCAAAATTCACCTGCAAATCTGCTTACCAAAAAGGTAAACAGGGCAAAGCCAAATAGGAAAAAGAAAATACGCGTCAGTATAAAACTGAGTACGAAATGTACTAGATAAGTAACACATTTGTTAGTTCGTCATAATTTTTCATTTCGAAAACTCCATAACCAAAAATTCAAGAATAACTCTTTAAGAATAAACTATTTTCAAACACTTAATAATAATTCAAGAATAACATTTTAAGAACAAACTCTTACCAAACACTTGAATAATAATTCAAGAACAACAAGAACAAACTCTTTCCAAACACTTGAATAGTAATTCAAGAATAACCTTTTTAAGAATAAACTCTTTCCAAACAACTTGGATTAAAAATAATCCTGAAAACAATTCCTCTTCTTATCTCCCCTTCTATTTTGCTAAGTGTGCACACCCCCAAGCTAGTCATCCCATCACGGAGCTATATCAAGGGGTAACTATAATTGCCAACAAGTGGACTTTGAATCTCTTGATATTAATCAAGCGGAAATAATAATAATATGACTTGTAAGTCATGAATAAACCTCCTTTCCTCATAAACAACTTTTTGAACATTCAAAGTTCATAAAAACCAATCAACCTTTCCTTGTAAAAATAATTTAATTTTCCAAAAAGGATAACAAAGTAGAACCCCAACACACAAGTGGTACGAGAAGTCTGAAAAAAGAAGACAAATTGCACTCAAGATCTTAGGACGTGTTTAGGTGAACAAGATCTTGAAGATTGATGAACTCTTAAAAAAGAGAGGCTCTCTTTTTAGTTTTACTTTCTAGAGAGAGAAAGACTATATAAGATAGAAACGGTTGATATTTTAAAACCTTGAAACATGAGTTTATGTAGGTACTTTTTAGGATGTAATTTCTTTTACAGTACAATAATGATCTTCTTGTTTTTTATTTTTCACGAAAATGAAAGAAAGTGAATGCTCCTAGCTAAGCTAAATTGGATCCAATCTATCCATATTAGGTGAAAATCTAGTTATTATAGAGTTTACTTCATAACACCGGATCTCCTTGTCCGTTTCGATTGTATTATTATTTAAATCCGATATTCTTTAATACTATCGATAAAAGATAAGCCAAAACGAATATTTTAAGATGAAATCGGATTTTGCATTGGCACGTATCATGTACGTCAGGCTTACGTTTCTAATTTTCTTATGTGGCTCGATTTCGAAATTCTTATCCATTTCTCCTATAGATATACTATTCCACTTCGTATGTACTTTCCCACAGATGTCAACATAATATTGTATATATTTAGCTCTGAAAAAGCTCAAAAACTCTCTCAATCTACATTTAAATTATATTCAAACACATTATTCAATTAAGAATAATCATTCTTCCCTTTTCTTGAAGCTTCGTCCAAGTTCTTCCTTTTTTAAGGCTAAAGATGGGAGGATACTAGGAAGGGGATTTTCACCTAAATTAGGGTGTTTTTATTTACTTTGAGTATTGAGACAATATTTACTTTCATTAATAGAGAATTTTATTGTATTGGTTAAAGTCTTCAGCTACAAGTTATTTTGTTAGTTAGTAGTTTGTTGCCGAAAGAGTATTAGTCACGCGGTGGTAATACTCCTAAATTTCTCAAATATTATTTACTAAATTATTTATTTAAAAGTGAGTAATTTGTGGGTGTAACAAAGTGGTACTCCCTCTATTTTTTTTATCATTCTCACTTTCATGTGCACGTCTCCCGATGCACTTAGTTGAACTTAGATATATTTCATTTATATTAGTAAAAATTATAACGATTGAATATTAATAATGTACTAATTGAGACGAATCAAACAAGATCCCACATGAGTATATTTTTTCTTATAGATTGAAAACAATTGAGAAGATTCTCTCTAAGTATGAATAGTGCCAAGATTCTAAGTGATCGAGAAAGATGAAAAAAACAGAGGGAGTATCAGTTTTTTAGATCTTGAAAAGATAAAAGTTGAATGCTAAAATTGATGGGTAGACATAAGTTATGCAGATAGAGTTTCGCATTTGCATTATAAATTGTTGTTAAGTTTAATTGTTTTCTTTTTGACGGTTTTTATAGATGCATCTTACTAGCGCCACAAAAAGGTAAATATATATATTTCTTTTTGTTTGGAAAGATGAAGGGTGTAGATGTGCTGGGGTGATAAGTTTTGTCTAGGATTAAGAAGGTTCTCCCCGACGTTGTGGGTAACTTCCTTACCTGGGAGCTATAATTACCTTGGCTATTCTATATCTTGAAATCAAGTACACAAAAAAATTTAAATAATTTTTTTTATTTTAAGCCATAGTGGTGCATCCAGTACAAATGTTGGACCATATTTGGTTATCATATATTAGTTGTAACACCCCCAAATTACTCACATTTAAATAAATAATATTTGAGTAATTTAGGAGTATTACCGCCACGTGACTAACACGCTTTCGGCAACCAACTACTAACTAACCAAAATAACTTGCAGCGGAAAACTTTAACCATATAGTAATACTTCTTTATTAATAAAAGTAAATATTGTCTCAAAACTCAAAATAAAGAAACACTCTAATCTAGGTGAAGATCCCTTCCTAGTATGCTCCCATGCACATCCAAAATTCACCTGCAAATCTGCTTACCAAAAAGGTAAACAGGGCAAAGCCAAATAGGAAAAAGAAATACGCGTCAGTATAAAACTGAGTACGAAATGTACTAGATAAGTAACACATTTGTTAGTTCGTCATAATTTTTCATTTCGAAAACTCCATAACCAAAAATTCAAAAATAACTCTTTAAGAATAAACTATTTTCAAACACTTAATAATAATTCAAGAATAACATTTTAAGAACAAACTCTTCCAAACACTTGAATAATAATTCAAGAACAACAAGAACAAACTCTTTCCAAACACTTGAATAGTAATTCAAGAATAACCTTTTTAAGAATAAACTCTTTCCAAACAACTTGGATTAAAAATAATCCTGAAAACAATTCCTCTTCTTATCTCCCCTTCTATTTTGCTAAGTGTGCACACCCCCAAGCTAGTCATCCCATCACGGAGCTATATCAAGGGGTAACTATAATTGCCAACAAGTGGACTTTGAATCTCTTGATATTAATCAAGCGGAAATAATAATAATATGACTTGTAAGTCATAAATAAACCTCCTTTCCTCATAAACAACTTTTTGAACATTCAAAGTTCATAAAACCAATCAACCTTTCCTTGTAAAAATAATTTAATTTTCCAAAAAGGATAACAAAACTTCTATATAAAATGATTGATATCATTCCTTCTTTTCACTTTCAAGAGTGAATAATAAAACATTGTAACCATTTTAAACAAATTTCTAAACCAATCCAACCAATAAAATCAATAAACAACTTTATCATATAAACCACATTTTAAAAGATCTAGCTACATAACGTACCTTGATCTTGCACAAAAAGTATACTAGTATCTCCACTTAGTCTTAATCTTGAACGATCTCCTAACAAACCAATAATAAAATTCTAATAAGTAACTTATACACATGAACTTAATCATGAATGTAAACATGAATAACCTATCATGAGCACAATATTTTTGAGTAAGAAACATGGAAATATTTTTTCTTTTCTTAACCCAAAGAGAATTAGAACTTGAATAAGAAATATAAAACTAGAATAGATAAGAAAGAAAGAAGAACCTTGAAATATGGATTCTCCAAAGTTTTTGTGTGGAAAAGATGGCTAAAGGTGTGGGGTATTAGGAGTAGAATAGGTAGAGTACTTAATTTTGAAAATTAAAGAGTTTGTAACCTTCACCATAAATTAGGAGATTAAACCAAGATTTGTAACCTTCATCATAAATTTGGAAAACAAAACTCCCCTATTTACTTCACAATCCCGTCAAAATAATGGCCTAAATTTTTTTTTTTTTTTTTTTTTGTTTTTTTGAATAATTTTGACTAGGATTTAAAACCAAAAGTTTAACAAATCCAATTTTGGCGCCATTTCTGCCAAAATAATTTGAAACGAGTGAAATTGCTAAAATACCCTTTGCTTAAAATATTTATTTTAGAAAATAAATATTTTAATTAATAAATAAATACTTGAAAATATGGGGTATTACATTAGTATTACTCTTATGATTTTGCTCTTGTAATATCTCAATTATTCATGCTTTTATATGATTGTTGTTGGATGCAGAGAAAAATGTTTATGTCATTCCCTATGTACGGGATAAGCAAGGAAGTCATGTTGATTTAACTAGCAAATAGTAGTATTATGTGTATTGTTTTTTTTTTTTACCTCTTGAGAATAGCCAGGCCAATATGATTATATGGCCGTTGATGAGTTGGAGAATGTTATTAAGGTGGACTACCAAGAGTATGAAGTCTCAAGTAACCCATAAACATATATAATTTTGTATTAAGAATGTTTTGATTCACTCAAATGTTCTAGTAGTTATTATGTATAAGGCCTAATATTTGGCCATGATATATGAAGTATGTGATTTCTATGTTTTGAACTAGTTATTCTTACATGTTTATTGAATTGTTTGGTAGTCACACAACTATTATTTGAGTGCTAGTTGAGATTTATCCTCAAACGCCCTTATAGAAGAATGGCAGAAAGAAGGAGGAGTATGAGTTTTATGGTTAGAAGGCTAGCAATGATAAGTGAGAACATCACTCAAGTGATAGCTAATCAAGAAACCAAGCTGAGTGATACTGATAGTTTTGTTGAGGTGTTTAAGAGGGTAGTAGTTGCCAAACCTCCGACTTATCATGGGAAAGAGGACCCAACTAGCTTAGAAAACTCAATCTGATTATTTGATAATTCTTTTTATGCTATAGTGTGCCATGAAAACCTTAGAGTTAACAATGTTGTTTATTATTTAAGAGATGAGGCAGACCTATAGTGGAACAAAGGAAAGATGATCATTTAGAGGATCCGACCTTTGTAAAGATGCCTTGAAGATTAAGTTTTACCCTCCGTACTTAAGGAAGCAAAAGGCTATAGAGTTAACCAATCTGAGGATGGATGACTATGGCTTTTAATGAGTACTACAGCAAATTCTTGAAGTTAATGTAGTTCGCGTCGTACCGGAGGTAGTACCATCTGAGACTTTGAAGTCCAAAGGTTTGAGCAAGGGTTAACCTTAACTTTATAAAGTAAGCTGGGAGGTGTAACTTTTGAGACTCTTGATGTGATTTATGGTAGAGGTGCTCAGTTATACGAGATTAAAGGAAGAAAGCTTGAAAAGACCTCCTTTGGAGAAAAGACCAAGTATAACAACAATGGAAATCAACAAAGTGGAGATAAGAAGCCTAAGACCAATGGTGGATTTAACCAAACTGAGAAAGACAATAGGTACCCTAGTCGGAAGCCTAATGAGAACCAAGGGAATGGGAAGAAAGCTGAGAGAATCTTTTTCTCCAAAAGGTGTGATAAGAACCACCCTAGAAAGGATGGTGAGGGCAACTTGGTGATGTGTTGTTAATGTCATAAATTGGAGCACCCGGAGTATGAGTACTTTAGAAAAGCTAGTGAGAACCTACAGTCAAACCGACCCGAGTATTAAGGCCCGTCAGAATGATCAACAAAATTTAGCTTCTTCTAATGTTGGTGTTAAACTAGGGATGGGGAATCAATTATTTAAAGGTGGAGTTTTTGTCATGAATCGCCGTGAGGCTGAGACTGTTTTTGAGGTAGTATTTGGAACCTTTTTCATTAATTCTCTGTCTGACAAAGTGTTATTTGATTCGGGCGCATCTTATTCAGTTATTTCTAGCACTTTAGTAGAAAAGCTCCAGTTAAACATTCCAGTCTCTATTTCATTAGAAATTGTATTGCCATTACAGGAGATGTTTAATTATACTAGGTTGCATAGTCAAGTACCTTTAGTGATAGTTGGGGTGAATTTCCATCCGAACTAGTTGAGTTTGACTTGTCATACCTCGATGTAGTTTTGGGGATTGATTGGCTGGGAAGATTCAAGGCTCAAATTGATTATGAGGCTCAGAAAGTGTCCTTAGTCGGCCCTAAGAAAGAAAGGGTGACTTATAGCAAGCTTGGGAAGAAGAAGGGAATGAAAATAGTGTCTGCGATGAGAATGAAATCTTATGTGAGAAGGGGTGTTCGTTATTCTTAGGTGGAGTTCAGAGGATTAAAAACAAAGATGAGAACAGAGAGGTTGCGGTTGTATCTGAGTATCCTGATGTGTTTCCTGAAGAGATATCAGATATAACACCTGTTAGGGATCTTGAGTTCACCATAGACTTGATGCTAGGAAATGGACCTATTTCAAAAGCTACGCTTAGAATTGCTCCAGTGGAGATGAAAGAGTTAAAAGTTCAATTGGAGGAGTTATATGAAAAAGGGTATACAAAACCTAGTTCGTCTTCTTGGGGTGCACCTGTATTATTCGTGCAAAACAAAGATCATAGTTTGAGGTTGTGCGTTGATTATCGGGAGTTGGAAAATGAAGATAAGTATCCGCTTCCGAGAATAGATGATTTATTTGATCAGTTGAAAAGAGCGGGGATTTTATCGAAGATAGATTTGAGGTTAGGTTATCACCAATTGAGGATTGCTGAGAGTGATATTCCTAACACTGCATTTAGGACGTGTTATGGTCACTATGAGTTCACATTGATGTTGTTTGGTCTCACCAACGCACCTGCAATGTTCATGGATTTGATGCATAGGATTTTCAGGGCATTCTTGGACAAATATGTGGTTGTGTTTATAGATGATATTTTGATATATTCGAAGGATATGAGCATTCATGAGCTACATTTGAGGGAAGTTTTATGGATCCTGAGAGAGCATAAGTTGTACGCCAAGCACTCTAAGTGTGAGTTTTGGTTGGATAAGGTTGCATTTTGATGACATGTTATCGCAAAGAAAGGCTTTTCAGTGGATCCTGCTAAGATTCAAGTAGTGCGTGAGTGGCCAACACTGAAGACAGTGTCTGATATAAGGAGTTTTTTTGGGGGTAGCTGGTTACTATCGACAATTTGTGAAGGATTTCTCGAAAATCTCGAGACCAATGACTAACCTGATAAATAAAGAATGTAAGTTTGTCTGGACTCCATAGTGTGAGGAAGGTTTTTGGGTGTTGAAGGAAAGGTTGTCTACAACACCTGTTTTGGCTCTACCTCATGAGAGTCAGCAATATGATGTTTATAGTGATGCTTCAAATTTTTGGGTTAGGGTGTGTATTGATGCAGAAGGTCGTCGCTTATGTTTCTAGGTAGTTAAAATCATATGAGGTGAATTATCCAATCCATGATCTTGAATTAGCTGCAATAGTGTTTGCTTTGAAGATATGACAAAACTACTTGTATGAGCAACGTGTAAGTTGTACACGGATCATAAGAGCTTAAAGTATATTTTCACTCAGAAGAAGTTGAACATGAGGCATATGAGGTGGTTTGAGGTGATCAAGGATTATGATGTGGAGATCATGTATATGAAGGGAAAGATAATGTTATTGCTAATGCATTGAGTCGAAACCCAAGTCAGTTATGTGTAAAGTTTCAGAAATTGTCATTGGAGGTACTAGAAGAAGGAAATGTTGAAGAATGGGTGGGATCTTTGTCTGTTCAAACCCTCGATCTATGATGAGATTAGGGAAGCTTAATCAAAGGATGAAAAGTTTGAAAAGATTCGAGAGAAGATCCAGTACGATCAGGTGTCAGATTTCCAAATAGCTGATGATAAAAGTATCCGGTTCAAGGGGAGGTGGTGTGTACCAAATAATAGAGAAGAGTTGAAGTCGAAATTAGTGGAAGAAGCTCATATATCACCTTTATTTGTACACCTAGGTGGTGATAAGTTGTATAAGGATATGAATCAAAAGTTCTGGTGGCCAAACTTGAAGGGAGAGGTACCAGAGTTCGTGGCTAAGTGTCTCACATGCCAAAAGGTCAAGTTTGAGCACAAGAGGCCGCAAGGGAAGGTTCAGCCTTTGGATATTCCGAGTTAGAAATGAGATTCTATTAACTAATTTTGTGTCTGCATTACCAAGGAATAAGGCTGGAAATGATACGATTTGGATGTTGTAGATCGTTTAACTAAATCAGCTACTTTCATACCTATGAAGAATACATGGCCGATGGATCAATTAGCTAAAGCATATGTGAAGTAGTGCGTGGTGAAATATCATGGTGTGCCGAAGGACATTGTTTCGCATTGTGATTCGCAATCCTTGTCCAACTTTTGGCAGAGTTTAATTTGCAGAAGGCTTTGGGAACTAATTTGTTAATGACTACAACTTTTCATCCGGCTACAGATGGGAAAACAGAACGAACAATTAATACTTTAGAAGATATGTTGCGATCTTGTGTTATGGAGTGTCAGGGTTTGTGGGAGGATTTCTTGGATTTGATAGAATTTTCTTACAACAACAACCATCATGCAAGTATTGGTATGGTCCGTTTGAAGCTTTATATGGTCAGAAGTGTAGAAGGTGAGTATGCTGGAATGATATTAGTGAAATCGTGGTGCTTGGACCCAAGTTCCTCGAAGAGACAATGAAGAAGTTGAAAGTGATTCAGGAATATATCAAGGTATCTCAAGATCGGCAGAAGAGTTATGTTGCTTTGAAACGGTGGGATGAAGAGTTTCAGGTTAGAGAGAAGGTATTGTTGAAAATATCTCCAATGAAAGGGGTGATGCGACTTGGGAAGAAGGGAAAAATTAAGCCCAAAGTATATTGGGCCATATGAGGTGTTAAAGAAGATTGCGAAAGTGGCATATAAGTTGGATGACTTAATTTGAGTCCACAATGTTTTTCGTATATCGCAGTGAAGGAAGTATATTTCGGATGTGTTCCATGTGCTGCAACCTGAAACCTTTGAGTTAGATGATAGTTTGACTTACGAGAAAAGAACTGTAAGAATCCTTGATAGTATAGTTAGAAGTACATGTACTAAGGATGTAAGTTTAGTCAAAGTATTATGGTCAAACGATCCGCTTGAGGAAGCAACATGGGAAGCTGAAGCGGATATGCGCAAGAATTATTTTGGCGATGATTTTCGACATTAGTTGTAGACTTACGGGGTCGTAACTCCATTTAAGGAGGGTATAATGCGATAGAGTTTCGCGCTTTTAGTTTAGTTATTGCATTTCAACATATTTTTGAGTCATTATATGCATTTTAGACATGAGCATTTGAGTCAGATCGAAACATCAATTTTGAATTTTAATCCATTTTTGAAAAGTGATTATGACTTTTTATCTTAAGTTTCGAGGTCGAAACTTCTTTTAAGGGGAGTAGACTGTAATAGCCCATATTTTTTAGTATTTATTCAAGTAATTAAAATATATATTTTCTAGAATAAATATTTTAAGCAAAGAGTATTTTAGCAATTTCACTGGTTTTAAATTATTTGGGCGGAAGATAGCTACAAAATTGGATTTTTTAAGCTTTTGGTTTTAAATCGTAGTCAAAATTTTCCAAAAAATCAAAAAGAAAAAGTGAGCCTTTTTTTTTGACAAGATTCCTTAGTAGGGGATGGGGTTTTGTTTCCTAAAACTTCCAAAATTTATGATGGAGGTTACAAATCCTGGTTTAAGCTCCTAAGTTATGATGAATGTTACAAACTATTTAATTTTGGAAATTAAGTACTACCTCTTCTAGTCCTATAAATAACTCATATTTTAAGCCATCTTTTCCACGCAAAAACTTTGAAGAATTCATACTCTATTAATTCAAGATTATTCCTTCTCTTCTTATCTATTCTATCTAGTTTTATATTTCTAATTCAAGTTCCAATTTTCCTTGTTTAAAGAAAAATACTTTCATATTTCTCACTCAAAAATATTATGCTCATGATAGGTCATTCATGTTTAAATTCATGATTAAGTTCATGTGATAAGTAACTTATTGGTTGGTTAGAAGAAATCTCAAGCATAACAATAAGTAAAGATACTAGTATACTCTTTGTGCAAGATCAAGGTTATACATTATGTAGCTAGATCTTTTGAAATGTGTTTTTGTGTGGTAAAGTTGTTTATTGATTTAATGGTTGGATTGGTTTGTAAATTTGGTTTGAAATGGTTACAATAATTTATTATTCGTTGTTGAAAGTGAAAAGAATGAATGATTTTATCAATCATTTTTATAGAAAAGTTTGGTTATCCTTTTTCGAAAATTAAAGGAAAGGTTTGATTGGTTTTCATGAACATTGAATGTTCAAAAAGTTATTTTATGAGAAAAGGAGATTTATTCATGACTTACAAGTCATACTATT
This sequence comes from Beta vulgaris subsp. vulgaris, assembly GCF_026745355.1. Lineage (NCBI taxonomy): Eukaryota > Viridiplantae > Streptophyta > Magnoliopsida > Caryophyllales > Amaranthaceae > Beta > Beta vulgaris. Next base: position 40,380,922 of record NC_079209.1, on the reverse strand, counting down.
ATTATTACCGCTTCATTAACATCAAGAAGGGTTTTTTCATGAGTTACATGTCATATTATTACCGCTTGATTAACATCAAGAATGGTTTATTCTTCAAAGTCCACCTGTTGGCAATTATTGTTACCCCTTGATATAGATCCGTGATGGGATGACTAGCTTGGGGGATGTGTGCACACTTAGGAAAAGGAAGGGGAGATCAGAAGAGAAATTTATTTCAAGATTATTGTTAATCAAAGTTATTTCGAAAGAGTTTCTTCTTAAAGGTTATTCTTGAATTCTTAGTTAAAGTCCTTGGAAATAGTTTATTCTTAAAGAGTTATTCTTGAATTATTAGTGATTGGGTTTAAGAAATGTAAATTGTTATGAGCTAACAAATGTGTTACTTATCTAGTACATTCGTACTCAGTTTTGTACTAACGTGTATTTCCTTTTTCCTATTTGGCTTTGTCCTGTTTACCTTTTTGGTAAGCAGTTTTGCAGGTGAATTTTGGATGTCCATAGGAGCATACTAGAAACCGAATATTCACTTAAATTAGGGTGTTTTTATTTAATTTGAGTATTGATACAATATTTACTTTTATTAATAAAGAAGTTTATTATGTTGGTTAAAGTCTTTCACTGCAAGTTATTTTGTTAGTTAGTAGTTGATTGCCGAAAGCTTGTAAGTTACGTGGCGGTAATCCTCCTAAATTACTCAAATATTATTTACTAAATCATTTATTTAAAAGTGAGTAATTTAGGGGTGTAACAAAATGTGTCTGGTTTTGAAGAATTAAGTCTTCAGTTGTAGAAGCCAGAAGTTAGTCGATATTCACTGAGTAATGCCCTTGGCAGTAATGTTCTATGGCCACGTGCATAGGTACGGTTTTCATATTAGGTACAATGAAAAACATACATATATATGCGTGTTTTCTTTTCTATTTCCTATGATAGTTAGTAATATCTTTACTTTTATTCAATTACTAGGTTTGGGGGAAGGCCAATTCACATGACATGAAGGCAAAGAAGGCTTGTTCACTTGATAAGAAGGTTAAGAAAGCACGTTTACGTGATAAAGGTGAACCAAATGTGTTCAATGAAAATGTTTCTATGACAAATAATCCACTTATTCTCGAGCTAGAGGTGTTGCGAGGCCTTAGTACTCCATGCTTTTGGTTACATGAATGCGCTAGCGATTTTTCCAATGATAGTACAATAGAGGTTCCTTTGGGGGTGCAACAATGCTTGGTTACAAAAATAGTCTTTCCACTCTTCTCTAGATGAGCTTTTTGCTCTAAAAAAACATGAAATAAGTTATACAGAGGCAAATAGACGGAAAGTTATACAGGGCAATCAAAATATGGATATTACTATACTCTACGGTGGTGAGGTTTTCCAGAATAGGACTTGAAGAGATCAAAAGAATACAACCTAAAAATTTTAACCAAGGAGGAAGAATCATTTTACGCTGGTTTTTAGGGGAGTTTTGTTTGGGACGATGAGTTTGGGTTGGGGGTTTAAGAATTTGAAATTAGCCAAGGGTTTTGAGGAGAGAGGTGCAACATATTTTTTGTGGTTTGGGTAAGTCAATGAACCTTTTGTTAGGCTGCCCAAAAGGTTTTGGGCTATTTTAGATGTTTATAATTTTAAAAAATATAGCTATTAATAATATAGTAATAATTTTTTGATATAATATCCATAAAAAATATATAAAAATATTGTAAAATTTAATTTTATAAAGAAGTTATGTAAAAGTTAAAAATGAAAATTTATTTGTGGTGAGAATAGAAAATTGAAACAAAAAACTTGGACCAAACAACTATTTATTTTTCTTTCTAGAACGAAAAATCAAATATTCAAAAAAATTGGACCTAATTAGGGTCTAATATGTAGGTTTGCATTAGGCCTTCAAAATTCTCAAAAATGGAGTTGAGGAGAACAACAGTAAATCAACCACCCCTACGCCTAAGTGAACTTCAACCATCCAAACGGGAAGTTGTCGGAGATTCTACATTAGGATAATTAACAGTTGGAAAAGGTTGGAAAAGGTCTCACTCGAGATTCTACGTTAGAACCAGATAAGATTCGAATATTTCTCGATTGCGTTCCGTCACCACCAGCTACCGTTGGGATAATTCTCACCTGAGTTCCATCACCATTAGTTACAGTTGGATTAATTCTTGCCTGAGTTCCATCACCGTCAGTTTCAGTTAGTGTAGTTCTCATCGTAGTTCCATCACCACCCAAAAGTTCTCCACCAACAGCTCTGACCTCTGGCTTTCTCTTTGCCCTTATCCACATAAAGATTTATGCACATGTCAGAAGCACCGCTAAAATACCGAACTTCATACACATAGGCTTTGAAATCTGAATTGATCTATGTGTGTATGAGAACTAGCAGAAACTAGAAGCCATAATCCCTAAAATCTCTCTTACCACCCTTAATGACCTACAGATTTTATATACAATATATTTTTCGAAAGGGAGGGTTAAAGGATAGTCTTTCCACTCTTCTATAGATGAACTTTGTGCTCCACACAAAACCTAAAATAAGTTATACATAGGCAATTAGATGGAAAGTTTGTGAATTTGAAGTTCATCATTTCTCATCATCAAGTAATTTGAAGAAATTAGTAGCAGTTAGGGCAATAAAAATATGGATATTGATATACTCTATGGTGGCGAGTTTATCCAGAATAGAACTAGAAAAGCTCAAAATAATACATACAACCTAAAAAATTTAATCAAGGAGGGAGAGCCATTTTAGCCTGGTTTTGGGGAGAGTTGTTTTTTAGACGATGAGTTCGAGGGGAGGCGCTTATATTTTTAAGGTTTTGAAATTAGCCCGAGGTTTTCAGGAAAGAGAGCCGTAACATATTTTTTGTTGCTTGGGTAAGTTAGCGAACATTTTGTTGGGCGGCCCAAAAGGTTTTGGGCTACTTTAGATGTTTATGTTTATAAAAAAAATAGTTATTAATAATATATTGATAATTTTTTGATATATATCCATAAAAAGTATATAAAAATATTATAAAATTAAATTTTATATAGAATTTATGTAAAAGCCAAAAAGAATATTTATTCGCGGCTCGAATCAAAAATCGAAATTTCAAAAAACTTGGACCAAACAACTATTTATTTGTAGTTCTATACCGAAATATGAAATATTCAAAAAAACCTGGACCTAATTAGGGCGCTAATATGTAGGTTTGCCTTAGGCCTCCAAAGTCTCAAAACGGAGTTGAGGAGAACAACAGTAAATCAACTATCCCCTACGCCTAAGTGAACTTCAAGCATCGAAACAGGCAGTTGCCGGAGATTCTACATCAAGATCAGTTATGGTTGGGAAACGTCTCGCCGGAGATTCTACATCATAACCAATTAGGATTGGGATATTTCTCGCCTAGGTTCCTTCACCACCAGTAATGGCTGGGATAATTCTCACCTAAGTTCCATCACCACAAGTGTATGGGGGCTGCCTAAATTCCATATCAGTTCTATCGAACCGTTAACAACTGTCATGGTTAGCACATGAATGTGAGGACGGTTAATGACTATGTTAGACCGACTTAATAGATCTCCTTGACGGTATCCCTAACATGGGCCATCCCTCAGTGAGCCTGGTTATGATTCAGTGCATATTCAACGCACCTATTGGGCCTAAATATAAGTATTGAAGAGGATAGAATTGTATCCAACTAATAGGAGTAGTGTCCTACCTTAATCAAGACACTGTCGGCTCCTATAAATACCCCATGATCTGAGTCATAAGATATGTACACACATACTAAAGTACTCTACTTGAGATATAACATTTATTCCATACCAGAAAAACAAGTTACAGTTGGGTTAATTCTTGCCTGACTTCCGTCACCATCAGTTATTGTTGGTATAGTTCTCAGTGTAGTTCCATCACCACCCAAAAGTTCTCCATCAACAACTCTGACCTCTGGCTTTCTCTTTGCCCTTATCCACGTAAATATTTTTGTACCTGTCACAAGCAAATCTAAACTACCCAAGTCAATACACATAGGCTTTGAAACCTCGATTGCTTTATATGTGTAGGTAAACTAGCAGAAACTAGAAGTTATAATCCCTAAAATCTCTTATACCACTCGTAAAGACCTGCACATTTTCTTTACAATATATTTTTGGAAGGAGATGGTTAGAGGATAGTTTTTCTGCTCTTCTCTGGATGAGCTTTGTGCTCCAGACAAAACCTAAAACAAGTTATAAAGAGGCAAATAGACGGAAAGTTTTTGAATTTGAAGTTTATCTTTCTCATAATCAAGTAGCTCGAATATACTAGTAGCGGTTAGGGCCATCAAAATATGTAGTCTATGGTGGCGAGGTTATTCATAATAGAACTAGAAAACCTAAAACAATACGACCCAAAAATTTTAACCAATGAGGAAGAGCCATTATAGGCTGGTTTTTAGGATATTTTTTTTGGGACGATAAATTTGGGTTGGGGGTTTATAGTTTTGAAAGTAGCCGGGGGTTTTTAGGATAGAGGCGCAACATACTTTTTGTTGTTTGGATAAGTCAACAGACCTTTTGTTAGGCAGCCCAAAAGGTTTTGGGCTATTTTAGAGATTTATGCTTTTAAAAAATATAGCTATTAATAATATAGTAATAATTTTTTGATGTAATTTCTCCATTCTTTTCTTATTGAAACAATTATCACTTTGGGTAGTTTCATATATTACGACCATTTTACTTTTGCTAAAAAAAAAAAAACTATAATTGACAACATCGCCTTTATCCGATGTAAAAAAAAAAACCATCATGAATTACTCAAATTACATCAAAAAGTTGTGTTTACTTTATTAAGGATTTACTTATCCTCTACTCAAGTTAAACCCTCTATGCTAAATTATGCATATTTTTTTATTTTCTTAACAACCATGCCCAAACCCATTGTTGCAGTAGAAAAAGACATAGAAAGTATTTGTCATTATACTTTAATTTCTAGATTTGTTCTAAAAAAATTATATTTTTAATGTTCGATTAAATATTGTAGCTAAGTCAATTATTATATAGTATCCCAATTATTGGTATGACTAACAATAGCTAGCACAGTTTTAACATGGAAAATACTCGAATGATATTTTAAGAAAGTAGAGGGTAATAATTTAATAGATGTAGGACAGAAAGAATAGAGAAAAAATATGAGTGTCAGCCATAACTTCAACTTTTAATATAGTACATAAATACTAACGCATATAGAATAGAAGATGGGAAAGCCAAAAAGGATCATAATGATGGTATCATGAATAAAATAACTTAAATATAAAAGTAACCTCTATTAATAATCGAAAATACTATTTAAGAGAAAAAAATCTCTTCATCAATCATGATCATATCAAGACTTATCAAACTTCCCCCTTTTTTATGATCTGCGACCTCAAATAGTCTAGAAACTCGAACAGTAGTTTTTCAATTAGTTTTAGTAGAATTTAGTTTATTGAGAAAAGAATAAAATATTACATATAGATATATGAAAAATATAAACATAAATAATTATTTATATAACAAATATTCTAGAAATAAAATAATTAGTCAATTGCATAATACTTTCTCCGTTTCCTGAAGATGTTCCCTCTTTTCGTTTAAGTGCGTTTCTAAAAGATCTTCCCTCTTTTACTTTATTCCTTATTTGATTTTTTTTTTTCCTTTTTACCCTCTCGATCATGTCCCTATTATATGGTCCACCATTACATTATTAATTCAATTTTACTCCCTTTCTCTCTCCTACTTTAACCCTTTTTATTTGTTTATTTTATCTTAACCCCTTTCTCTATCCTACTTTACTCACCCCACACCCCACGCAAAAATGATTCTCATTGGTATCTGTAGTGACAGTAAAAAAGAAGATCTTTAGAAAACGGAGGGAGTACCTCTGCAATGTCGATGACAAACTTTCATTTGATCCTTTATGTAATCTCATCATGTATGCTACAGGTTCAAAACTATATGTATTTATTTTTTTATCTTTATATAACTCAATTTCTTAAAGTATAATTTTTAAAGACATAATTGATATTGTTACGTATCATATGCTATTTTTATAATTAATTTTATATGTATTTAAAATAAATAATAAATAATACGTTATTGTTCATATAAAATAAATATAGGTTTATTAGTTGTAAAACTATATTTTATATTCAACTTATTTCAGAACATATTTCACGCACTCTCCGATGGTAAAAAAAAAATATAATATTGAGAATTATGTAGCAATTTATATATAATTTACATGGTTGAATTATTTAGTTTGTTTATTTAATATCAGTATAATCTTCACTTATTAATAGCACCTGATATCTATTTGTATCTATGTTAAACACAATATTTTTTAAAAACTAAAAATTAAATAAAATGACATGCCACGCTTAGGTGGAGCTCTCAATAATATTCTAGGGTTGTTTTTTAAAATCATACTCTAATTTTTTATTATCCAAAATTCTAATATATATATATATATATATATATATATATATATATATATATATATATAACTTTGTCGTTATAGATTTTAATTTTTGTTGTGACTACAAAATTTACTTAATAAATTTTGTTGGAATACTAAATTGTTTTGGTTCAGTTGAGTAAAGGCTGATATTTGGATCCTCTAGAGTTCTATAAGAACTCTACAATATAGAGTTTGAGCAATATCAACCATTAAATACAAAATCAATAGCTCATATATTAACTTTCCAAATCCCGTCTATTTTTCTCATCAAAATCCAGCCACTTATTTCCCCCCTTTAACCAATACACGCCCTTGATTTAAAATTGACCCAGGTTTTTAAAGATAATATGTATAATCCTGTTAATTGGACCAATGATAAATTACTCTAATCACATATAGTACAATATAGTTATAACTCTTATTATATTTGTCTAAAAGAAAGACTAAATAATGTCTTACCAATCATTTAGTTAAATATATTTTCATGAGTTGTAAAACTATATTGTAAATTGATCTTATTTTGAAGTATATTTCAAGCACTCTCAAATGGTGAAAAAAATATAGTTTTTTAAATCATGTAGCAAATATTTGTATTCAATTTACATAATATAATATTTTAGGTTGTTTATTCAAAATGAAACTCTAATTTCTCATTATCAAAAACTCCTTTTATGTATTTAAATATCCGTAGAACTATTTTTAAAATATTTAAAATGAAAATTTAATGACATGATAATCCTACGTGGCGCTCCCTGTTTCATAATTTGTAAAGCTATATTGTAAATGGATCTTATTTTAGAGCATATTTTGAGCACTATCCAATGAAATAAAAATTAAAATATTTTGAATTACGTAGCAAAAGTTATACGTGGTTTACATAATATAATAATTTAGGTTGTTCATGAAAACTAAACTCTAATATTCAATTCACATAATATAATAATTTAGGTCATTTATTCGAAACGACTCTAATTTCTCGATATCCAGAACTCCTTTTAAGTATTTAAATATATGTAGAACTCTATTTTTTAAAATATTTAAATTATAATTAATGACATGACAATCCTACGTGGCGCTCTCTATTTCATAAGTTATAGAACTATATTGTCAATTGATCTTATTTTAGAGCATATTTCGAGCACTATCCAATGGAACAAAAATTTAAATATTCTGAATTACGTAGCAAAAGTTAAGCGTGATTTACTTAATATAATAATTTAGGTAGTTCATGCAAAACCAGACTCTAATTTTAGCTTATCTTAAACTCTTTATATGTATTTTAATCTATGTAGAACTCTATTTTTGTAAAAGATAAAAATAAAATTTGATGACATGACAATCCTATGTGGCGCGCTCTACGGCCTCGAAATCTTGAGGAACTCCTTAAGCTCCCAAAAAGTTCTTCCTTTATTTATATATACTAATTTTGAAGCCCGTGCGTTGCACAGGTTGTTTTTATTTTATTTGCTGCAAATTTTTAATAACATTATTAAATTTTTGTTGTTCTGAAATGAGATTTTTTCAACACCATTGTTTTATATACTTCCTTCATTCCTGTACTATTTTAATAATTACCTCTTTGGTAGTTTCAGCTATTGGAACTATTCCAGTTTTGTAAAAAAAAAAAAAGCAACTATAGTCGGACATCGTCTTTATTTTATGTTAATAAAACCATCATTAATTACTCAAATTGCCTGAAAACGTTGCGTTTGTTTTATTAAGAATTTACCTATCCCCTACTCTAGTTATCCCCTCTATGCTAAACTACCCATTTTCTTAAAAACCATGCACAAACCCATTGTTGCGTAGAAAAAGACTAATAAAGTATTTGTCATTATACTTTAATTTCTAGATTTGTTATTGTGATATATAAATTTAATATTTGATTGCATATTGTAGCTATGTCTATTATTAAATAGTATCTCAATAATTGTTATGACTAACAATAGCAAACATAGTTTTATCATGTAAAATACCCGAACAGTACTTTAAGAAAGTAAAGAGTAATAATTTAATGAGAAGGTATTGTGTCAAACTCGTCTGATACGATACTTTCACTAATTTAATAGATGCATGATAGAAAGAATACAGAAAAAAAATATGAGTGTCAGCTATAACTTCAACTTTTAGTATAGCACACAAACACTAACGCATATATAATAGAAGATGGAAAAGCCAATAAGAAGATTGTAATGATGGTATCATGAATAAAATAAATTAAATATAAAACTAACATCTATTAATAATCAGAAGTATTATTTAAGAGAAAAAAAATCTCTTCATTAATCATGATCATATCAAGATTTATCAAATTTACCCTTTTTTATGATTTGTGACCTTAAGGCTTCGTTTGGCAGGGCGTAAAGCAATTTCAGTGTAAAATGATTTTCATGGAAAATAATTTACAATGGAAAACACAATTTCAAATTTAGTTTTCGATTGTTTGGTTTGATGTAAGAAAAATGATGAAACGAAAGGAAAATGGAAGGGAAAGTAAGGAGGTAGGGAGAGGAGTGTACAAGAGAGATAAGAAAAATAGTTTTCCCTTCATTTTGAAAGGAAAATGGTTTTCCATCATTCAAGGAAAAATGGTTATACACTCTTTTGCCAACCAAACAATGTAAAACTGAAAATAGAGGAAAACAGTTTTCCGGGAAAACGTTTTACGCCCTACCAAACGGAGCCTAAATAGTCTAGAATTTCGAACCTTGATTTTTCAATTGTTTTAGCGAAATTAAGATTATTGAGAAAATAATAAGATCTGACATATAGATATATAAAAAGATAAACATAAATTATTATGTACTCCCTCCGTTTCCTAAAGATTTTCCCTCTTTCCGTTTAAGTGTGTTTTCCAAAAAAAACAACTATAGTCGACAACATTGTCTTTATTTTATGTTAATAAAACCGTCATTAATTACTCAAATTGCCTTAAAAAGTTACGTTTACTTTATTAAGAATTTACCTATCCCCTACTCTAGTTAACCCCTCTATGCTAAACTACCCATATTTTTTTATTTTCTTTAAAACCATGCACAAATCCATTGTTGTGGTAGAAAAAGAAAGAGAAAGTATTTGTCATTGGATTTTTTAACAAGAATAATGCAAAATTTTTCCCATTCTCTCGCAATAATACAAACTTTTGATTATTTCTTAATAATACAAATTTTGATCAAAATTCCTCCAGTAGAGCAGTACCATTTATTAACTTATTGTAGGAGGTAACAAGTCTAGGTGGTTCAAGTGGGTGGGGGCTTGGGAAGAAGGGAGAAAGAAGAAAGATCATTTTGTAATTTTCTTTGACCATTTTTACAAGTTATAAGGCAACTTGACCTACTGGAGGAATTTTGATGTAAAGTTTGTATTATTAAAAAAAAAATCATAAGTTTGTATTATTGCGAGAGAATGGGCATAAGTTTGTATTGTTATAGTTAAAAAATCCTTTGTCATTTACTTTAATTTCTAGATTTGTTATTGTGATATATAAATTTTATATTTTTTAAAGTTTAGTTGAATATTGTATTTAAGTCTATTATTAAATAGTATACCAATAATTGATAAGACTAACAATAGCTAACACATTTTTAACATGAAAAATACTCGAATGATACTTCAAGAAAGTAGAGGGTATAAATTTAATAGATGCAGGATAAAAAGAATAGAGAAAAAATATGACTATCAGTCACAACTTCAACCTTTAATTAATTATTAGCACATAAACAGTAACACATATAGAATAGAAGATGGGAAAGCAAAAAAGAAGATCATAATGATGGTATCATGAATAAATTAAATTAAATTAAATATAAAACTAACCTCTATTAATGATCGAAAATACTATTTAAGAGAAAAAATATATTCATCAATCATGACCATATCAAGACTTATCAAACTTCCCCTTTTTTATGATCTGCAACCTCAAATAGTCTTGAAACTCGAACCTTGATTTTCCAATTAGTTTTAGTATAAATAAGTTCATGGAGAAAAGAATAAGATCTGACATATAGATATATGAAAAATAAAAACATAAAAAAATTATTTATATAACAAATATTCTAGGAATAAAAAAATTAGTCAATTGCATAATACCTCTACAATGTCGTTGACAAACTTTGATTTGATTATTCATGTAATGTCATCATGGTATATTATAGGTTCAAAACTATATTTTTGTAAATTTTATCTTTATATAACTCAACTTCTAAAAATATGATTTTGAAAAGCATAACTACTATTATTACATATAATACGCTAATTTTATAGTTAATTTTATATGTATTTAAAATAAATAATACTTTATTGTTCATCCAAATAAATATATTTTCATAAGTTGTAAAATTATATTGTATGTGGAACTTATTTCGAAACATATTTCAAACACTCTCGGCGGTAAAAAATATAATATTGTGAATTATGTAGCAAAAGCTATATTTAATTTACATAGTTGAATAATTTAGGTTGTTTATTCAAAATCAGAGTGTAATCTTAACTTATCAAAAACATATTATATGCAATTGTATCTATGTTAAATACTATTTTTTTATAAAAAAAATTAAAGTTAAAAAGAATGTCATGGCATGCTTAGGTGGAGCTCTCTATAATATTCTAAGGTTGTTTTTGTAAAATCATACTCTAATTTTTTTTCAGCATTTGTCTATAGATTTTAATTTTTATTGTAATAACAAATTTTCCTTAATAATTTTTGTTGGAATACTAAATTGTTTTGGTTCAGTTGAGTAAGGCTGGTGTTTGAATCCTTCAGAGTTATAAAAAAACTCTACAATGTAGAGTTTAAGCAATATCAACATTGAATAAAAAATCAATAGCTCATATATTACCTTTCCAATGCCCACTCTATTTTTACTCACTAAAACCACCTTCTTATTTAATTCCTCCCTTCAGCAATACATGCTCTTGATATTAAAATGTATGGTTCATATACAACTATACCTTATAGAATTTTATTAAAACTCTAGAGGATATGGACTCGTAAGACTGAGGTTTTGAAAGATATATGTTTAATCGTGTAAGTTGAACCTATGATAAAATTTTATAGTCATATTCAGTACTATGGTTATAACTATTATTATATTTATCTAAAAGAAAGATTAAATAATGCCTTACCATTCATCTAGTTAAATATATTTTTTTTGAGTTGTGAAACTATATTGTAAATGGTTCTTATTTTGAAGTATATTTGAAGCACTATCAAATGGTGAAAAATTATAATGTTTTGAATTAGGTAGCAAAATATATTCTATTTATATAATATAATAATTTAAGTTGTTTATTCAAAACGAAATTCTAATTTCTCGTTATCCACAACTCCTGTTATGTATTTAAATATACGTAGGGCTCTATTTTTTTAATATATTCAAAATAAAAAAAAATGACATGATAATCCTACGTGGCGCTCTCATAAGTTATAGAACTATATTATAAATGGATCTTATTTCAGAGCATATTTCGAGTAGTATCCAATGAAAAAAGTTTTAGAGTATTCCAAATTACGTAGTAAAAGCTATACACAATTTACATAATATAATAACTTAAGTTGTTCATGCAAAATCAAACTCTAATTTTATCTTATCTAGAACTTCTTATGTGTCTTTAAATCTGTGTAGAACTCTATTTCTAAAAATATTTAAAATTGAAATTAATGACATGATAATCCTACATTGCTCTCTCGATTTTATAAGTTATTGAACTATATTGTAAATGGATCTTATATCATATAGCATATTTTGAGCACTATCAAATGGAACAAAAATTATAATATTCTAAATTACGTAGCAAAAGTTATACACAATTTACATAATATAATAATTTAGGTTGTTCAATCAAACTCTGATTTAGCTTATCTAGAACTCTTTATGTGTATTTAAATATATGTACAACACTATTTTTGTAGAAGATTAAAATAAAATTTGATGACATGACAGTCCTACGTGGCGCGCTCTATGGCCTCGAAATCTTGAGGAGATTTCGATGTTCCCAAAAAGTTCCTCCTTTATTTATATATTGATTGATTAAATTTTATATAGAAGTTATGTAAAAGCCAAAAAAGAAAATTTATTCGCGGTCAGAATCGAAAATCGAAACTTCAAAAAACTTGGAACAAACAACTATTTATTTTTCTGTCTATACCGAAAAATCAAAAATTCAAAAAACTTGGACGTAATTAGGGCCCTAATATGTAGGTTTGCCTTAGGCCTCCAAAATCTCAAAAACAGAGTTGAGGAGAACAACAGTAAATTAACCACCCCTACGCCTAACAGAATTTAAACCATCCAAACGGGCAGTTGCCGGAGATTCTACATGAGGATCATTTACAGTTGGGAAATGTCTCGCTGGAGATTCTACATCAGAACTATTACAATTGGGATATTTCTCGCCTGGGTTCATTTACCGCCAGTTATAGTGTTGGGATAATTCTCGCTTGAGTTCCATCAAGATCAGTCACGGTTGGGATAATACCGCCTGAGTTCCATCACCACCAATTACGGTTTGGTTAATCCTCGCCTAAGTTCCATCACTAACAGTTACTGTTGATATAGTTCTCATCGTAGTTCCATCACCACGTACCCAAAAGTTCTCCACCAACAGCGCTGGCCTGTGGCTTTCACTTTGCGCTTATCCACATAAATATTTTTGTACCTATCACAAGCACAAATAAACTAATCAAGTTAATACACATAGGCTTTGAAACCTCGATTGCATGTGTGTAGGTGAAGTAGAAGAAACTAAAAGCCATAATCCATAAAATCCCTATTACTACCCTTAAAGACCAACACATTTTCTTTACAATATATTTTTCGAAAAGGAAGGTTAGGGGATAGTCTTTCCACTCTTCTCTAGATGACCTTTGTGCTCCAGACAAAACCTAAAACAAGTTATATAAAGGCAAATAGACCAAAAGTTTCTGAAATTGAAGTTTATCTTTCTCATAATCAAGTAACTTGAAGAAATTAGTAGCGGTTAGGGCAATCAATATACGGATATTACTATACGCTACGGTGGCGAGGTTATCCAAAATAGAACTAAAAAAGGTGAAAACAATACAAGCTAAATTTTTTTACCAAGAACTAAGATTCATTTTAGCCTGGTGTTTAGCAGAGTTTTTTTTGGGACGATGAGTTTGGGTGGGGAGAGGCGCTTATAGTTTTAGGGTTTTGAAATTAGCCGGGGGTTTTAGGAGAGAAGCGCAACATATTTTTTGTTGTTTGGGTAAGTCAGCAGAACTTTTGTGGGGCACCCCAAAAGATTTTGGCCTATTTTAGATGTTTATGTTTATAAAAAATATAGCGATTAATAATATATTAATAATTTGTTGATATAATATCCATAAAAAGTCTATATAAAAAATTGTAAAATTAAATTTTATATAGAATTAATGTAAAAGCCAAAAAAAAAAAAATTTCTTTACGGTCAGAACAAAAAACCGGAACTTGAAAAAACTTGGACCAAACAACTACAATTTATTTTTTCTCTTTAGACTGAAGAATAAAATATTCATAAAACTTGGACCTGATTAGGACCTTAATATGTAGCTTCACCATTAGGCCTCTTAAATCTCAAAAAGAGAGCTGAAAAAAACAACAGTAAATCAGCCACTCATATGCCTAAGTGAGTTTAACAAGGCTTATCTTGCTAAAATGGGGTGGAGAGTTCTTTTAGACCATAATTCTGACTAACGCTAATGCGTCAAAATTATGTTCAAAACGATTCCTTATTCAAATATATATCCAAAGTTTCTAACACGTATATATGACATTCAATTCTTTGGACTCGAGATTTACTTATCAAAGGAATTAGCTGGAAAATTCCCCTAAAAAAAGAAAATTATTTGATGAAAAATTGGTACAGCCATAACATTTATTTTTGTATTCACAATTGATGCTATATTAAAGCGCGATTGAAGCTCTTCATCTTAGAATATCCGACATCAACAACCTGAATCTTCAAGTAATTGATGTTATCCTCCCTACACACACCAATGGACTATTGAATTCCTAGAACAACTTGTTCTTGAATATGTTGTGCAACGGATCCTCGACATTATTCCTCTTCCTTGTAATCGTCATCATTATCTTCCTAATAGTCCTAGTTGGGGTCTTATTAGCGTAGATGAAGTCTCAATTAAATCAGTATCCTGACTTTCATTATGGAATCCAATCGCATACAATAACTCGACCTTATTCTTGGGTTTGGAATATTGATACTGCACCAAAAGTTCAAAATTTTCTAGCTTCTTCAAAATGAACTACCTTTTTTTAGCTAAGTAAGAGATAAGTATTATTTCATCAAGTAAATTAAACCATTTACAACCAAGCGAACTCAAGTCCAAGCAAACAACAAGGAACATGAGCAGCAACACACAAACAACACAATAGCCACGCCAAAGCTTATAGACTCCTAAACCAGTTTTTATCTCTTACATAACTTTTTGAGGTAAGACTAAGCTAATTCGTATTTTAATGACCTGCTTGAGATCACTAATGATGTTAGGAAGTAAAGGAACAGACCCATTCTAGAAGCACCATTTATGCACCTCCAAACTGTATAAATCACAATATTAACAGCAGCACACCAGACACTTCTCTTTAAGTTTGAAGCTCTACTTTGCTTAATCCATTTGATGATGCCTTGCATGTCTGCAGATTGAGCTTTAATTCCCAACCAAGTTTTAATACTTTCCAAACAAACAGAAATAAGATGACAACCAAAAAAATAATTGATGATGCCTCTCAACTGCATTAGCACAAATACATCACTGATCATTAGATATGTAGCCAATTTGAGCAAGTCTTTCTGCATTTTTCAGACAACCCTGAATTGCCAACCAACAGATGAGTTTGTGTTAGCTACAACCCACACATATTTTCCCATATGTTCAATATTCCACATAAACACATTCTTAAAACCAAGGCCACCAAAGTAATTACCACAACACAACTTACTCCATGCAACGGAACCAGGATTCAGGCTAAAGGACTGCCCACTCCAAAGATGTGATCTACAAATTTGAACAATATCTCTAAGAACTTTCTTGGGAAGGATGAAGATTTTAGCCCAATACATGTGAAGACTCATCAAGATTGAGTTCGTCAATTAAACTCTAGCTATATGGGATAGATGTCTGGAATTCCAAATCTTGATTATACAAGTCATTTTATCCACCAGAGCATCACATTGAGAAGTTGTAAGTCTTTTAGAGAAAATGGGAACCCCCAAATATCTAAAAGGAAGATAATGTCTTTTAAAGCTAGAAACTGCAGCTATTATTTGCACATGAAGGTCAGACACACCACAACAATAGAAGGAAGATTTCTATATATTAGCTGGCAAGCCAGAAGAGTTAGAAAAGAGCTTAAAGCCTTGAAGCATAAGATACATGGATTTGAAATCACCTCTACAACACATAATCAAAACATCCGCAAAACACATATGTGTTAGCTTCAGCTCCTTACACCTTGGATGGAACTGAAATTGATTCATACTTCCCACTAGCTTGAGAATTCTAGAAAGATACTCCATATAAATAACAAATAAGAGAGGAGAAATCGGGTCTCCTTGTCTCAAGCCTCTCTTTGAACTGAAAAAACCATTCATACTACCATTTATCATCTGAGAGAATTTTGGAGTTGTAACACACTCCATAACAAGGTGAACAAAATGAGCAGGGAAGTTCAAAGCATGGAGCATTTCTCTCAAAATATTCCAATCAACAGTGTCATAAGCCTTTTGATGATCTATTTTCATTAAGCAACTAGGAGAAACAGACTTCTTACCATATTGTTGAACAAGATCTTGAATCACCATTATATTGTGCACAATATAACGACCATGAACAAAACCACCCTGATTCTCATCACTAATATCAGGCAAAACATAACTCAGCCTATTGCTCAAAACCTTAGTAATGCATTTATAAATTATATTACAACAGGAAATAGGACGAAAATCACTCATATTAGAAGGGCATTTGCTTTTGAGGATGAGAGTAATAACAGTGGCATTGACCTCTCTAAGCAATCTCCCTTCTCTGAGAAAATTTAGCATAACACTAACCATGTCTTCTCCAACAATCTCCCAAGCATCTCAATAAAAATGAGACCCAAACCTATGAGGGCCATGAGCTCTATCTCCATGAATAGATTTCAAAGCATCGTAGACCTCCCTGGCTGAGTAAGGAGCATATAAAATTCTTTTGTGCATATTAGTAACCAGAGCACTATTTTGGACGATTTCTGGAATAACAACTCTTCTACTCTCTTGAATATTGCCAACAAGTTGCTGATAATAATTCAGGATGGCTTGAGTAACAGCATTGCTCTCATCATGTCATACTCCTTCTGAATCATGAATATCATAAACATGATTTTACAATCTTCGAGCTCTGATACTATTGTGGAATAAAGAGGTATTATCATCACCCTCTTTAATCCAAGACATTTTAGCTTTTTGTGTTAGGAATTCAATATAAATCTTGTGCTTCAATTTATATATCTTCACAGCCTCCAGCTCAACGTTGGCATACTATTTATTTCCCGGATACTGATGCATGATATCCTGTGCTACAATCATGTCCTTATAAGCTCTCAAATCTGCAGCCTGCACATCACTAAAACCTATTATGTGAGAGCTTTTTTCACCATCTTTAACTTATAGATCACAACATACATTTTGGACCCTTGAACATCAATATTCCAAGCATTCTCCAAAATTCTTCTAAATTGACTAGCCAACCTCCACATTATAAAGTATTTGAAGGGTTTGTGACCAGAGTCCATTCTAGGGTGCACTGTAAGTAGACCAGGTGAATGGTCATATCCACCCTCACTCAGAAAAGCAACTTCAAAAGTCTCATAAATCCCTAACCAGGCATCATTTGCCATAATTCTGTCAAGCTTGGAAAACACTCTAGCATTGCCATGCTGCTTGTTATTCCAAGTGAAAAGATGACCTGTAGCTTTTACATCCTCTTATCGACATTCGGTCATACATTGCACAATTTGTTCAATTTCAGAACTCCTCATAGGTGCTCTCACTCTTTCATCATTACTTATAACGTAGTTAACATCACCACAATGATCCATGGATCTTTAGTTTTAAGACTCTTCAAAGCCTCCCATAACTCCTTCCTTCTAACCTACTCAATAAAGGCGTAAACACATGTACAGAAGAATCTTGCCATGACACTAACAGGCTGCACATACGACTGAATAAACTGACTAGAACCCTTCACATTATTAACATGGGAGATGCTTGGATTCTAGGCCATAACCACACGACCACCATTATGCAAACTGGAATTCAAAGTAAAACACCAACCTTCGAAAACTCTCTGATAAAGACTACCCATATTGGCAGCCTTTATCTTTGTCTCGAGAAGACCAACAATCCCAACAGAATAAGATTGAATGAAATTCTTAACCTTATTTTTTTTTTTAATACTGTTGATCCCTCAGACATTCTAGGATAGAATCCTATCCATTGGAAATGGAAGGGTCTCCCCTTCCTATTTCCATTTCAACAAGAACTTCATCATTATTTTGCACCTCTCCATCCTGATTCTCCTCAGTAATTCGAAAACATTGTTAATATGAGTTGCTTTGTGATGAGACACTCTGACTCTGATAGGCTTAAAGGCCCTTTGAAAGTCACCAGGGTCTTCAACAACCTTCTCCTGTGTGATCTGCTCCACAGGTTGAATAGATTGTATATGTATTTTCTGAACCCAAATTTTCCTAGGCTTAGGCATTCTACAATCTTTAGTGTCATGACCTACTTTGTGACAAGAATTACGAATACTAGGTTTCCATTCATATGACACATCAACATCTACCTTCATACCATGATCATCAAAGAAACTCAAGGTTGTGGGGAAGGGTTGGTCCATTTGCACTTCTACTAGCACTCTAGCAAACTGAAATTTGTCTCGTTTTGTGGTTGCTTCGTCCCTTTGAATCGGCTTACCCAACTGAGAAACTATTTTGAACAAAGCTTTCTCTCCCCAATACTTAAATCCAAGTTTAAGCTGAATCCAAATGGGAACATATTAAACAACATCCTTCTCAAAATTCATATCCTATGTCCAAGGTTTCATGATCACTGGTTTACTATCAAAGAAGTAAGTTCCCTTCAATATCTTGTCCCTAGATTCTTCAGATAAAATTGTCACCAAATAAACCCCTTTCTTAACCAATCCAACCTTATCAACATTAAATTCTCTCTAAATCCTCCTAAAAAAAACCTTCCATGACTTGTACTGGTGGATTGGCACCAATAACAAAACAAACAATTGAAGAACTCCAGAATTCAATTTCTTCCTGTATATCTTCTAATTGAATATGAATATATTTATCTTTAGAGTTATCAATATATTTTGCATTATTATCATTCAAATCAACAGCAGCTTCATCAAATTGCTGGAGAATAGGAATACCTGATGATAATACCACACAATTCTGAGATACCTTAGGATCAACACTTCGATGAATCGACTGAAGCCACTCATTGAAGGTATGACGAATCTCAAATCCTTGTTACAATTCCTTCAGTGATGATTTAGGAGTAAGGATTTCACCTACATCCAAACCAAAATCCAATGCCTCGATACCCATTACTTCATCAACAGATCTTGTGTGTAAAGCTTGAGAGTTAGAATCTGGCCCTTGAGGTTTGCCATAATCTTCCTTTGAGGATTTGCCTGAGATTTTCCCGCCGATTTTCTTGCCATGGCAAATACTCACTTTTTAAGTTTGTCGAGAGAAAATTCTAGAGAGAAAATTTTAGGCGTCATTTTCAATGGTTTCTTAAATGGACTACCTTTAAGGACTACTCTTGGCGCACACAAAGTGTTAAATGACACTCTTTACCCGCTATGCCTTTCTAAGAATGTAATTGGACTCATCTCCATATTGAAGACTGTAATTGGCCATACCTTACAATACGACATTCACCACTGCCTCTATGCTTTACGACATAAGCCAAAAGCCTTTTGTATTTTAAGAGACAACATGTGGAGCATTTGGAATGAACTTAATATTATAGTAATATTTACACAACTTTACACTTACATCTTGAACGGAATGCGTGAAAATAACCGACTTATTTTTTTACCACTAACTCTGTATCTTCACGAAGGAACCCCCACAATGTTCTCTATGTGATATCACCCTTCCCCACCGAAAGACACAAGTTAGATTATGATGGCCTAACCTATTTCTTTTTTGCAGTTGTTGGGGTTATGCAGAAACCACTTGGGTCATTTTGTTTGTTGCTCAAGCCTATCGATTGTCCTACTTCTCCTTTTTATGGTAGAAGCTTGGGGTTTAAGAATGATCACCTGATAGCTCTTCAGTATAATAATCATGAAGGCATCTATATTGAAGGTGACAATCGAGTATTCATTCGAATCTTACAAGGGTGTTACTCCTACCCATGATCTATCTAGACTTTAATTGAGACCATTGTACACGTTTTCATAGAAACGAATAATTTAATAGGTTTTATCTCTAAAAAGGGTGTTTCCAACGTGTCTACTGACTCGCTGAATGTTAATCCGAATTCAAACATGATTTTGGACCATTTAATCATTTTAGTTTCGTCAGGTGTCGTGATTGAGATAAAGGTACTCTTAGTTTCTTCTTGTATTTTGTTTTTAAAAAAGTCTATTTTAGCTACTTTATTAACCATTTATTTAGTTTAGTGTATTTTATATATGTCATAATTATATAATACTAGGATGTTAGCTATCTTTTTATTTGATTACATAAAGCTATAGTCTTCGTTATATATTTAGTTTTGAATTTTATTTATGTTTATTTTCTAGGCAAATCCAAACGGAACGAAGAAATATACAGATACACTATTGCGTTCTTACAACTAATTGCCAACAAAATCGACGAGGCTGTGAGCCTGTGACGCAAGAAAAAGAATGACGCAATGACGTAAAATCTATGTGACGCAAAACAAAACAAAAAACCCTAAAACTCTTAATCATCACTATAAAATTTAGGTACTAATCTAAAATCTTTCCACCCTATGGTTTTTGGACACAGTTGATTAGTGGACAATAGAGTATTGCATAGGCATGTGAATTTGTTATGAGTTAGGACTTACAAGTTTGAGATGCCATAATGATCTATTTCAATGAAAACTTTACTCTAAGTGCCCATTACTATGTCACTTCTTCATCCTAACTCCTAACCTATTACAAAATCACATGTTCGGTTTAGGGATGTGGATGTGGATGTGTGCGAGTGTCAATTTTGATCAAGAGCCTTGGGATTGCATTTGTTAATTAGGTACTTCCTCCGTTTTAAAATATACTTCTTGATTCTATTTTCTCATGGGAATCAAGGTAAGTTAAATCTAAGAAGGATAGTAACAATTTTTTATTTATTTGAATAAATGTTGTATGAAAAAAGATGATTTTAGGAGAGAAGATGGAGAATAATTGGTGAATGAGCATTAATTATAACACTTAGGTTGAATACACAATGCAAAAAACTAATTTCAAGAAGCAAATAAATGACGGAGACACAGTTTTTCTAGGTAATTTACGGAAAAATGTGGAACTAAATATAGAAACGAAAACTATATATAAGGACAACCAAAATGAAAATAGGACTATAATTTGAGACGTAGGAAGTATGAATTTATCCTTTCATTATTTATTGGCTTTCCCATAATCGACAATTAGAAGGAACAATAGCTAATTCACTTGTAGATGTTCAATTTTCTTTCTTCCCCTCAAAAAATGTTCAATTTTCTGTCCTTTATAAGCCATATGTAAACAATATTGACGTATCCGGAGTCAATGTCTTCAATATATAATTAATTAAGCCTCAGTTTACTTCTTCAATATTGATAGGGTATAAAAACTAATCTCAAGGTTCCGACCATTTAGCTTAACTTTTTATTGACTTGGTTCTTTGACATTGTAAAAGGGTATAAGTTGCATTAATACTTCAAATTCAATGGATTTTCATGTGAGGGAGTGTGATAGAATTTAAGAGATCGTTTGTTTCAAGATATAGAATGTAAAGGATATGGATAGATATAGAGGAGGAGAATAGTAACAATAATAATTACCTTTATTGAGTGCAAGTCAAGAAACGGAAATGAATGATGATCATTATCTCCAAGTAATGGATTTTATTAATTGAGGGAGAGTGGAAGGTGACAAGTTGGAGTAATCCATTACCACCAAGTAATAGTAATGGATTGATGAGGTGTTTAACTAAACAAAAAGAAATAAAATCGGTAATTGATTTTTTTCTTAAAGCCCATAAACTGTGAACCAAACGACGCCTAAAAATTAATAGTTGGAGCCTCAATACTGGTTATATATTCTATCAGGTAGATTATGATTAGGAAGTTTCCTTAAGTATTATGTAACTTTGGGTGTGCTTTGCTTGTCTTAGAAATATTAACACTGTAGTACGCATAACATATTTATATATATAACCAAGGATGTCTTGGCCTAGTGGTTAAGATTGAGGTGCTGTGAACGATAGGTCACATGTATGAATGAAATATATGAATAGATGATTATTGATGAATGAGAACATGAGAGAACATTTCAAAATCTTAATTACTCTAAATTAAAGAATAAAAATCTTGGGTAATCAAGTATGATATGGCTTCGTATCAAAATCGATTAACATAGCGTGGTATGTTATAGAATCTATAAAATTAAGAATACTTCACATAATAAATTTAGTGATCACTAAGCTATATATTCAATATCAAATCAAGATTTATGACATTAACAAATTTCTATGATATCAATCTCATAAGCGTTGTCTAAAATTTTTGCAAAAGATCTGAACCTTAACCTTGACGACTTGTTTGGTAGTTGGTTATAAATGGTGGTAATGGAAATGAATTTGTATGCAAATTTGTGAAAAATGTCATTGTCCATTCCTATGGTAATGCTAATTTATCCTAAAGTGTCTACTTTTCTTCTTGAATTTTCATTTTCATCTAATACCACCTTGTAGGTGGTAATGAGTGGTAATGAAAATTGCTTCCTCTTGGAAACAAAAATCCAAGTTTAGGGATGAGATTGCTTGTCCATGGAAAATAAATATCTCCTTATGGAGATTTTAAAGGTACTTTCCTAATAACATTACACTTAAAATTTATTCCCATTATCGCAATTCATTAACAACTACCAAACATGCAATGAGTGCATTGAAAAATTAGATCTGTAATGACTGTAAATCATGCTTTTATTTACTCAGATGTATAAACCACCGCGTATAATATCAAGAATCTTTGGAGCCATTGGCTAATATTATGTGAAATCACCACAGTATTATTGACCGCGCAAAAAATGAATGAAAAGGTCGCACACAGATATAAAGTATCGCACCATCGCTTTATGAAGCTGCTATATGCAATCTTATACGTAATAATAATCCCATCAACAAACAATTGTAACGAGTGAGTCAGTCATTAACTCGTTATTTTTGATATGCCGTACTGGAGTGAAGTTGATAGTAATCCAATTAAATATCTTGACAAGATTATCTATCCCACATAAGCTGACATGAGTACTTGGTCATGGTCATGTATGTATGTATTTTTCTATTGGAGTTACTATAATATTAAAGAAAGGAAAAGATGAACATGCTAGTTTATGCCAATTTTAAAAAGAAAATAAATACTGGATCCAATTTTCCCCAAATCAGGGAATGGACTGCATAAGAGTCATCAAGAGGTATTATTTAGACCATTTATTCCTTTCATTTATACATGATCCTTTAATTGATTTCATAAAATCATGTAAGAGCATTCAAATAATGCTCAATATAAGATCAAATATCGCCTAAATTACTGAAAAGTAATAAACAATAACTACATAATGTAAAGGATTTTTCATTTTTCTAATTTACTATTTAACGTGGGATGTAATCACAATAAAACTAACCGTAGTAATGTACAATAGAGTAAATTGGTGGATCATCATCATTTTTTTTGGGTGTTTGCACCCGATTCACCCTTCGAGCTACATTCGGATCGAGGCCAAGTTCGGGGTGGTTTAGTTCCATTCCTCTCCCAAGAGTGTTTAGGGGATTCGAACACGGGTCTGTCCTACCAAAGCCAGTCCTCATCACCACTGGACCAACACTTACTTGATGGTGGATCATCATCATTAATAGTTGAGGATAATCTTTTCGAAAAGTTCCAGAATAAAGAAAATCATACAACAAAAAAAAATTAATGAAATACGTGCAAAAATATAAACCAGAGAAACATGTATTTGTATAGTTATTTTAAATGTAAGCCATATACAAAATAAAGAAATAGAGAGCAATAACGTAGCAAGTAGTAAATGATAAAAAAAAATCCAATAGGATATGGAAGTGGAAATATACATATAAATTGTGTGTAATGTTGGGTTTTTGACCTGGAAAAAGTCCAAAATTTGCCTGATCTACTTAGCCACCACCTCTCCTTTCCCACTCCCCTACTACTCTTAGTTGACCGACTTCACTTCTCTTACCAACTCTTCTCTCCCTCCTTTATATAATTTCCCCATCTTCTTCAACTTCTCTCACAATTACACAATACCAACAATTACAACACAACACAACTTTCTCACTCTTCTCTCCACTTATTCCTCAACCAAAACCAACTTCCTCTACAAGACTACAATACAACAACCTTCTTAACATGGCTCTTGAAGCACTAAACTCATCCACACCACCCTTAAACACAGATGAAAACATGCTCATGACGAAGAAAAAACGATCAAAGCGACCTCGCCTCGACTCATCCCCGCCTTCCGAGGAGGAGTACCTCGCCTTATGCTTAGTCATGCTCGCTCGAGGCGGAAGCGGAAGCGGTTGCGACGTCGAAACACAATCCTTAAAGCCAAACCCACCACCGATCATCACAACATACAAGTGCGGCGTTTGCGATAAAGAGTTTTCCTCTTACCAGGCTCTAGGAGGTCATAAGGCCAGCCACCGTAAACCATCTGTAGTAGTAGACGGATTAACAGCCGCAACTGCAAGCGTAACCGCAACATCATCATCCTCCACCTCTACTGGCGGAGCTAAAACTCACGTCTGCTCAATCTGCCATAAGTCTTTCCCTAGTGGCCAGGCCTTAGGCGGTCACAAGCGGTGCCACTATGAAGGCGGAACTAATCATAATAATAACAATAATAATCATAAGAGTATTTGCGCCGCTGCTAATTCTGCTGCATCTGACGGCGCCGTCGCAACGTCAACTATCACAAATAGTCGGCTGGATTTCGACTTGAATTTGCCGGCGTTACCTGATAGTTTGACCGTTGACTTTGATGGAGTTAAGAAGATTAATCAAACTCCATTTGAACAAGAAGTTGAAAGCCCACATCCATCGAAGAAACCTCGCCCGTTTAGTCTTGATTATTGATTCATTATTATTGGTTGATTGATTTATGTAGTTTATTAGAGTTAAATACATATTCATCTTTTTTTTTTAATTGGGTAGTTTTGTATATATATAGAGTTTGATTCTTGCAATTATTATTATTACTGTTAAAAATTATTGTTGGGTGAGATATTATTATTGTTATTGAATAAAAAATAGAAAAATATTTTGATTAATATTTTTTAGACGATAATTGAGTTTGGATTGTCAGCCTAGTGGTATGCGTATAGTATGTTGTATCTATCCTTCACACCTAAGTCGTGAGTTTGATGCATATCAAGAGACGGGTTTTTGAGGTAAGTGTTAGGATTCGTTTGGTAAGGCGTAAAATATTTTTTTGAAAAATTGTTTGATGCATATCAAGAGAGGGGTTTTTGAGGGTAAGTGTTAGGCTCTATTTGATAAGGCGTTAAACGTTTTCCTCTATTTTTTGTTTTACATTGTTACATTGACAAAGGAGTATAAAATCATTTTTCCTTGGAGTAAACTTAGTCCCCAAATGATTGAAAATCATTTAACCTCCAAAAGGAACGGAAAACTGTTGTCCTTATCTCTCTTATACACTCCTCTCATTGGCTCCTTAGTTTTCCTTTCATTTCATCATTTTTCTTACATGGAACCGAACATTGGAAAAATAATTTTGAAATTGTGTTGTCCACTATAAATTGTTTTCCATAAAAATCATTTCACACTGATAATGTTTTATGCTTTACCAAACGGAGCGTTAAAGTTAAGTATGCCGGAAAGGCTTTCGATATAAGAATTATGATAGCTAGGAAAGGGTTTATTTTGTTGGAGTAAATTATAGGTTAATAATAATAATAATTGATGAATACTAAAATTCAAAGGGTGTATGAAGTATGAAGCTGGAATTGAGTAAGAGAGTAAGGGACGGGGGGTGGCTTGCTTGATGAGTTGCCCATGTGATTTGATAGAGAAATTTGTTGATGTGTGTAATGGCTTTAACTTAACGTGCACATGTTTGGCATGGTTAAAGATAGAGTTAGCAAGTTAAACACTAGCTAATCTTTACTTTCTCATCTTTCAATTTGTTCATTCATTCAACCTGTGTGGTCCAGCTTTTTCCTCTTCCTTCCTATTTTCGTCCATTTCTTAACCAACTATATATGCTTTACCAATTGCCAAGTGCCAACACTTCACCCTCCAAGCAACTCTCTCTTTTTAAAAAAAAAAAAATATTATATTTATTTTCATGTAAGCTAGCCAGGTGGTGGCTTTGTAACGCATTTCCGATTTATTACGTCATTATTATTGCTATATATCAAAGTATAACAGAAGTATACTGGTATCACTTCCTCGTCACATCTTCTTTGCAAATATGAAGACGTTTTTTTTCTATGCAAAAATGAATTTTTTTTACTAAGTTTATAGAAACAAAATTATTTTCATTGTATAAAAAAAGATTTCTCAAGTATTAGGCCATATATGATCAAAATATAATTATGCCAAACACAATTGGGTCTAGTAATAGGAAAATTAGGACCATACATCAAACTTAATTTCATCACTCACGTATTGTGAAATTTTCTTTCTTTGTGTTGCCCATTTTGCACAAGCATTGAGCTCGTAAAAGAGTTGACTTAAGATATCAAAGACTACATTTTAAAATAAATAGCTTATATTGGTGGGAGAAAAAGTGGAAAAATCGGAGGGATGTTGGAAAGAGGATATATATGAGTCATTGATTTTTTATTCAATGGTTGATATTGTTCAAACTCTACCTTTTTACAACTCTAGAAGATCCAAACAAATACGAGTCTCCGGATCCTCTGCCGTAAAGAATAAAGAGTATTTTATTTTTAAATATATTTCTTTATTATATTTATTACAAGATTGTGCGTTTGATGAATTAAGTAATTAATTAGCAATAAGAAATAAAGAGAGTAAAATTAAATCAGCTGAAAGGCAAAGTAGGTGTTCTAGTACAGTACGTCAAAGTGTGGAAACAGTCTCTTAAGAGTTAAGAAGGAGAAACAGTGAGTGAGGTCATAGTTTAAGCCGTGTTTGCTAAGTCAGAATATCCGAACAATATGGCCTTAATTAGTTAGTTAAGTAATGAATCTCTTCAGCTTAAAAGTCCAGTCTGTATGTGTGCAGTGTGCTAAAATGTGAATGTGAATGCGGATGCTGATGTTGATGTGGATAACAATGTGAATGTGAATGTGGATTGTGAATTCTTCTGCTCTCAAGTATACTTTTAGTCATTTAGGAGAAAGGTGGACAACTTAACATTGAAAGCATGCATTTTTGTTGTTGATTAATAAATAATTCATCACCTAATTGACCAACAATTACGCATTTTAAGATTTCCTTACGTGGTAGTGTATGGTTTGTTATTATATTGCATTCTATCAATAATAGTCTTTTTATGAAAGAGAGATATATAAATTAGTGGTGGAGCTAATTATTCCCAATTTCACAATAATTTGAGTTTTTTCTTATATAAAAAATATATATTTACAAAAATGAATGTTTTAGGTGTCTTTTATATTAATCACAAGTTAGAAAAATAATGTAAAATCCCAATTTTTGAGGCAACTTTCCCATATTTATTTAATAGTTTAAGAAAAAAATTGGGCCACATGTCATGCTATAATTGACCATGATAGCCTAATGATAGAATGAAGATACAACCATGAGATTAAATGTTAACCCCAAAAACAAGCAA
Organism: Beta vulgaris subsp. vulgaris; assembly: GCF_026745355.1. NCBI lineage: Eukaryota > Viridiplantae > Streptophyta > Magnoliopsida > Caryophyllales > Amaranthaceae > Beta > Beta vulgaris. Next base: position 40,353,338 of record NC_079209.1, on the reverse strand, counting down.
ATTATAGTAATATTAAATAGAAAATTTTGATGGGATCAGATTAATCCTATCTTTGCACGGTCTTCCCAAAACAATTCCACTTTTTAAAAATCTGGAAAATATCCGATCTTTAATTTGGGGTAAAAAGGGACCATTACCTATCACTATAGGAGAAAAGGCCAAGTGCTTATTAATAAGGGCTCCGACGATATGAAAAAATGAGCTCTTAATCCACCTTTCTTTTAATTTAAAAAACCTATAAATTGTTGGTTCTAGTTAGCAAAAAATCGGAGCCCTTTATCACTTAAGGGTTGCAGTTTGGACTAATCAGAGTCAATAATTCAAGGGTTCCGATTCAGTTTAACACCGGAGCCGTTTTGTTTTTTAATTACATCCAAATTTTCTGTAATCACTTCTTTTTCCTCGCTCTTCACTTCACTCTACTACCCTAACTATATATTCACCCCACTTCACTTTGCCGCCGTCATTTCGATATACGAGAGACCACCATCAATCGACAACACGAACTCACCACCACAATACACCATGACCATTCGATAACTAGAACTTTCACCACCATGCACCAAATGGTAAACTTTAAAAAAAATTTAAAAAAATTCGGGTCGAAATGCAATTCTTTAGCGATGATTGTTGATGGCGAAAGGGTTTTCATCCATTATTGTTTGATTGCCTATCCTAATCCTAATTGTCTGATAAAAAAAAGGTCTATACTACCAGCTGGTAAATGGCCATGATTTTCATGGGTAGGCTGGTTGCGGGATTCGTGGGATGAAGGAAGGAAAGAGGGAAAAATGGAGGGAGGAGCGAAATTGGGCTGGTGGTGAGTAAGGAAGGAAATAGGGATAGAGATATGCTGGTGGCAGGGGTGGTGGAGGAAGAGGAAAGGGAGTGTGGGAGCCGGGAGGAGGTGTGGAAGGTTAGGTTCTTGTTTTAAAATTGAATTAATAATTACTTTTCGAAGGGGAAAGAATGGTCAAACAAGTTTTTTAATAGGTCAAACTGGTCACTGGCTAAATAGTTCATTTTAAGCACATACATCTCAAGAATTGGATTATTCCTAAATTTTTAAAAGTTGAGATTATTTTGGGTATATCGCGCAAAGGTGAAATTGTTGTTATTAAGAAATCCTAATAGGTAATAAGTCATTTTGTATATTGAGACCAATATGAAAAATAATATATAACAAACTTAAGAGTATTAAGAAATAAATCAAGCATCAAATTAATATAAGAATTCATGAACTTCTTGTCACACTAGGTGTGATACCATATTATATGACTAATCTAACCAAAAGATTAAACTAAAAGTTGGAGTCTAAAAAGTAGTTTTATACTATATTCATTGGGATTTGCTAAATGTCGTCCTTCTTTTTCCTACTAACGCCTTATATAAATACTTCTTATGTATTTATACTTATATACATTTCCTCGCTTTCTTTCGCTCTCCCACTCTCATAAATCCTCACTCTCTTTCACTCTCCCACTCTCATACTTCCTCCCAATAACTCATCATCCAAGGACTTCTCCGACCACTTCTCCGGCCACTTTTCCGGTCACTCTCTCTCATCACATATTGAAGGAGGTTGAATGACATCATCACGCTGCCACTCCTCCGCCAAATTTTCCGTTTACAATACATGCAACTTTTTCGAAAATTGAAAATGCCGAAAAAGTGGTCAGGCGCCAAAAATAGGCGCCCGAATATGTGGTCAGGCGCCGATTTTAGGCGCCTAACCACAGGTTCAAACGTTTATTTTAGGCGCCTTTTCCTGTGGTTGGACGCCTATTTTAGACGCCTAGGTATTTTTTCGGCATTTTTAAGTCAATTTCTGGTAAACTTTACTCTATTCTGAGATGTTCTAATAAAGCTAAATAAAATCGGTCAAAATAGAGACTGAAACAAAAAATGATTACACTAAACACTAGCGAGACCCCTGTGCTAAATTTTTCGAAGTGCCATCTTTGAGACATTCTACCAGTTTCATTTAAAAAAAAATTAATTACATTAACATTTTCCCATAATATAACGAGATGTTAAAAAAAATTGAAGTCATTTAGGACAATCTCACCCAACACATCTAATAAATATATATATTTAAATAGATTACTTCCATGTAACCACTTAGCTCAGTCCTTTAGTTTATTAATAATTGTTTTCAATAAAACAATTATAGTCCTATATTACAAGAACCCCAGGTTAAGTGAAAAGAAGTGTACTCCTATTAGGGTGTTCATTTCCGGTATTCGAAAATTTTACATCGGAAAAATGTGATCCGAATTCGATCCCAAAAATTAGAATCGGATCGGATATAAGAAAACTAAAAAGTTGAAAATTTCAAAAAAAAAAAGTTCATAAAATAAGTTTTCGATCAGATCGGATCAGATCATCAGATATTTCGGATATTCGGCCTTGAAAACAAATATTTCAGATTGGATATCCAAAAATATCTGTAAAAATTCCGAGAAATTTCCATGTTTCTATATTCTCAGATATACGAAAATGAAAATTTTCGATCCGTATCCGATCTGAAAATTTTTTGGTTAAAAATTGGATCGAATCGACCAGATCACGTATCTGATATCCCTTACTCCTATACATAGTCCTATATATTCTCTTAAAAAAAGGAGTATTCCTTTACCCGTTCCTTTTCTTGCCTTCCCAAATGCTATTATTAAAGTCGGTTTTATAATTGTAAGGAATTTGATTTGATTATTAAAAGAGAATAATATTATGTCAAATGTTATTCGATTCAGTACTAATGTGTATATCTCAAGTACATGTATATAATAAATTTTACTAAAATATCTAAATGAAAGAAATTAAAATTTATTGTTTTGGAAAATAAAAGAGCAAAATATAAAAGGAAGATATTAGGAGCCCTCGTGACTTCTTTTATTTTTATACTAGTCTTATATGCACCCTATGCGTGCGAAGTCATTATCTCTTTTTTTTTACATCAGCAAATTATACAAATAAAATAAACACAAATGATTATCAAAGTTGAATTAATTGTATAATTTCATCTAGTAACAATTTGTAAAAAAATCATGTATAAATTATCTAACTCTAATGATAAGATTTAAAGACGAAGGACTAAACTTTTTATTTATTGTAAAGATGATTAGTAACCGTATTTGCGATTTCTATGTTCAATGGTTGTAGCAGTAGTAAACTAATAGGATATATTTCTTGGTTGAGTTTTATTGTTGTTACGATTTTGATACATGGAGATACATAATTTTAAAAATTAGGAAGTAAGAACTATCATTTAATTTGATTTCGTGGTTTGCTTTTGCTCTTTGCAGTAACATCGTTTTGAATCCATTCAAATTGAATTGGTATTCTCTTCATTATAATTTTTATGAAGAGAGACATCCACAAAAATTTATCTTGGACAATTTGTTTGTGAAAATGTATGTATAACCAAAAACGGACCGCACTTAAAATCGGGTCAAGTTCTAATTGTTCAATCTGACTACGTAGTAATAAGATAGAATCTCACCGGGTATAACATTTTTAAATAAGTTACGAAAGTGACTCCCGAAAGATCGACCACTATTCTAAATATAGTAAGGCGGAGAACTCTTGTTCATTGGAGCGCCGGAGTGCAGAGGTTGTTCCCATCATTGAAGTCAGAGTGTGGGACTGAGCCTTCCGAATGATAAGACTTGGCTGGATTACATTGATGCGATGCAAGATATTTTCGGGGGTTGATTTTTTTTCATGTTTGAGTTTATAATTTTGTGTTTTTGTTTGTGGATAATGGTAGGTAGAAGATCTAGAACCCAGAAAATTTTAGGTGTAGTTTAAATCGAAGTGAGAGTATGATTGTGAAGTAAGAATTAGAGATAATCTATGAAAACTGTGAGTTTGCATAATAATATCTTTAAAAAAAATTGTTGTTGTAGTCATATTCTCCATATAATTAGGGATTTTTATGTAAATAAGAAAATGGAGGAGGATATTGTATATTTTGAGTGACACTTTCACGTTGGTATTTGGTTGTTTTTTCCTTTTGCCTTTTATATGTTTTTCTTTTTTTTTTTCTAAAATTAAGAATTTTTTCCCTTTATTTAGGGATTTCATTGGGTGATTATATGTTTAGCATTACACGTTTGTTTTTTAATTGTGTTTTCTTGTTTTTTTTTCTTTTTTTGTAATATTAAGGAGTCAGTTATGTTGTATATTTTTTTTCTATTTTTGGTATTATTCATAGAATAAAGATTAGATGTAATTTGATTTATGTAGTAAGAGTAAAATAGGAATTTTAATATTTTGGTCTCCCCTATAATTGCCTTATGTAATACAGATGGTCCAATCATAGAAATTCATGTAAGCTTATATATATATATATATATATATATATATTATTAATATATATTATAATATATTAATATATATATATATGAGCAAAAATATAAAATGAGCAAAAAACATAAAATGATTAAAAATTTGTAAAATGAGCAAAAGTTTCTAAAATTGAGCAAAAAAACATAAAATGAACAAAAATTTGTAAAATGAGAATACTCCTGTTTTAGAAAGAACAAGTTATTGTTTTTTTTTTCAAATTTTGTTAACATTGCTGATGTGAAATGAAATTTTTCAACACAATTTTTATATAATTTTTCCATTCTTTTTCTATTGCAACAATTAGCACTTCGAGTAGTTTCATCAATTCGAATCACTCCACTTTTGGGAAAAAATAGCTACTATAGTTCACAACATTGCCTTTACTTTATGTTAATAAAACCATCATTAATTACTCAAATTATCTTATAAAGTTATGTTTACTTTATTAAGGATTTACTTATCCCCTCCTCTAGTTTAACCCCCTATGTTAAACTACCCCTTTTTTCTTATTTTCTTATAAACCATGCCCAAACTCATTGTTGCAGTAGAAAAAGACAGAAATTTTTTTTGTCGTTATAATTTAATTTCTAGATTTGTTATTGTTATGTATAAATTTTATATATTTAATATTCAGTTGAATATTGTAGCTAAATCTATTATTAAATAGTATCGCGATAATTGGTATGACTAACAATAGCTAACATAGTTTTAACATGTAAAATACTCGAACGATACTTTTAGAACACTAGTGGAAAAAACCCTATCTATCACTTACTATCTGATGCGGTTTTCACAAAATCGCATCAGAAAATCAATTAAAAAATAGAAAGGAAAGATGGGAAGAAAATCTGATGTGGTCCTCTTGTGGATCGCATCAGATTAAAAATCTTAATCTGATGCCGTTTTTTGAAAATCTGATCCGGTTTTTAGGACCGCATCAGATTTTCTTTTTTTTTTTAAAAAAAAAACCGAAAACCCACTCACGAGGCCTCACTCAAGTCTCAACCCTTAGCCCATTAATTTCACCATAACCCTTGGCCCACCTCACTCAACTCACTATCCTCTCCCCTCTCCCCTCTCTCGCTCATCACGCTTAACCCTAATCCTCTCCCTCTCTCCTCACTCTTCGGCTCCCCCTCTCTCTCCTCACTCCACGACGCCTCTTCTCCCCTCATCTCTCTCCTCTTCCCTCCTCCCTCTCAAACCATGCACGAGTCTTCATGAAGCCGAATCAAAGAGAAAATGAGGATGAATCGAAGACGAAGACAAAGATGAATCGAGCATGAAGACGAATTTCGAAAGGTTGAATCGAAGACGAAGACGAATTTCGAAAGGTTTTTTTCGTTTTTGTTTCTTAGATCCGAGTTTTGTTATTATTTTTTCTTTTCTTTAGTTTTTTTTGTTAATTTCGTTCTGTAATTTAGTTTATTTTTCGTTAGTTTTTTTTTTTTTGTAATTTTTGTTTATTTTCTGTAATTTATATTTTTAGTTAGATCTAGTTCGTTTATTTTGTAATTTTCGTTCAGTTTATGTAAATTATATTTTTTAGTCAGATTTAGTCTTGCAAAACCGCATCAGATTGTGAGAAACTGATGCGGTTTTGGACCGCATCATATTATCGTTCGTAACTGTTGCGGACCAAAATCGCATCAGTAAGCTCGGTTTTGACCGCATCAGATAGACTTTTTTCCACTAGTGGAAAGTAGAGAGTAATAACTTAGTAGATGCATGACAGAAAGTATAGAGAAAAAAAATATGAGTGTCAGTTATAACTTCAACTTTTAATATAGCACATAAATTAATAAAATTAAATTAAATTAAATATAAAACTAACATCTATTAATAATCAAAGATACTATTTAAGAGAAAAAATATATTCTTCAATCATGACCATATCAAGACTTATCAAATTTCCCTTTTTTATGATCTGTGATCTCAATTAGTCTAAAAACTCGAACCTTGATTTTCAATTAGTTTTAGTAGAATTAAGTTCATTGAGAAAATAATATGATCTGACATACAGATATATGAAAAATAAAAACATAAATAATTATTTAAAAAACAAATATTCTAGGATTAAAATAATTAGTCAATCGCATAATACCACTAGTGAAGAAAACCCAACTGATGCGGTGAAAACCGGGCTTACTGATGTTGTTTTTTTCCACATCAGATGGGCTCGCAGTAGATCCCATTTATTTACTGATCCAGTCCAAAATTGGATCAATAAATGATTTACTAATACAGTTCTGAAGGAAAGCCGCATCAGTTAATCACATTAACTGATGCGTTTTCACCTAAAAATCATATCAGTAAGGTTTAAATTCATGGTAAAAAGATTGCAGGTCTGCACTACACTTAAGTCTAGGTTGTTGTGGACAGTAAAACAAATTTTAACATATAACAATATATATATAAACAATTCAAAATTATACAAAATACATAGAAAATTAGCTACATATATACATAAATTATATAAAAACTAACCATAAGTACGTAGAAACAACATTTCAAATACAGAAAATTATACAAATATATAAAAATAACAAATTAACATATATAATATAGAAATAACATATATACAGAATTAATATATGTACAGAAAATTATAATATATATCCAAAACCAACAGCTATAAAAAACCAAAATAAAGCGAAAATTAAGAGCGAAACGAAAATGGCAACCCAAAAAATCGAAACAAAAATGGCAGCCCAAAAAACCAAAATGAAAACCTAAATCCAAATCAGATCCAAAAACTAAATCCCAAATAAAACGAAAAAATCTGGTAAAAAAACGAAAAAACGAAAAAAAAACCAACAGCTACAAGTAGATCCAAAAACTAAATCCCATTAAAACTCAAATAAATCAATTTCTTGTGTACATATATTCGATTCTTCGTCTCTTCATTTCTTCATTTCGCTCTTCATTTCGTTCCTCGTTTCTTCATTCCCCAATTTCGCTCCTTGTTACTTCGTTCTCATTTTCGCTCTTCGTTTCTTCGTTCTTCATTTTCTTCGTTCTTCGTTTCTTTGTTTGTGGATTTTTGGTTCTCTCTTTGCCTGAGAGGAGAGGTGAGGTGTTGTGTGGGTTTTTGTTTGTGGGATGCATGATAGTAGAGAGGAAAGAGGAAAGAGGAAAGAGGAGGGATCTGACGGCGTGGTGTGAGGAAGGAGTAGAATGGAGAGAGAGAGGGGGAGGAGGGAGATTAGGGTTTGACAACATGTTCATGAGGGAGGAGAAAGAGTTTGGGTCTGGAGGAGAGGAGAGCGTTAGGGTTAGGAGTGAGGAGGGGAGTTAGTGTAGGAGGCTTATAGTTCAGCGTGCTAGGCTATAAGCGTGCTGGCCAAAGGTTGGGAACGCGAGTTTTGAGCGAAAAAATAACAAAAATCTGAGGCGACCCAAAACTATATGTTTGTATTTTTTTATCTTTATATAACTCAATTTTAAAAGTCTGATTTCGAAAAGTATAATTGTTTTGTTACATATAATACACTATTTTTATAGTTAAATTTATGTGTATTTAGAATATATAATAAATAATACGTTATTCTTCATCTAAATAAATATATTTTCAAAAGTTTTAAAATTATATTGTATGTGGAAGTTATTTCGAAAAATATTTCAAACACTCTCGATGGTAAAAAAAATATAATATTGCGAATTATGTAGCAAAAGCTATCTTCAATTTACATAGTTGAATAATTTAGGTTGTTTATTCAAAATCAGAATGCAACCTTCACTTATTAAAAAACCTTATATGTATTTATATCTATGTTAAACACTATTTTTTGTAAATGAATATTAAAAAAATGACATGTCATGTTTATGTGGAACTCTCTATAATACTCTAAGATTGTTTTTGTAAAATCAGACTCTAATTTTTTCATCATATCACTATAGATTATAATTTTTGGTGTAACAACGAAATTTCCTTAATATTTTTTGTTGGAATACCAAGTTGTTTTGATTTAGTTGAGTAAGGCTAGTGTTTGGATTCTCTAGAGTTCTATAAGAATTCTACAATGTAGAGTTTGAGCAATATCAACCATTGAATAAAAATCAATAGCTCATATATTATCTTTCCAAAACCCACCTATTTTTTCTCATCAAAATCGACCCCCTTATTTCCCTCTTTTCACCAATACACACGCTTGATTTTAAAATGTATGGTTCATATACAGCTCTACCTTGTAGAATTTTATTAAAACTATAGAGGATCCGGACTCGTAAGACTGAGGTTTGAAAGATAATATGTTTAATCACAACAATTAGGCACACAAATCGACTTAATTTGACAATTCATACATTCATGATTCAACCATAATAATATTAATAACACATCACAATATCACACAAAGTTGAAAGTTAAATTGTTCAAAAATTATGAGTAAAATCACTCAATCACAAAAAAAATAATCAAATTACATGTTTCCCCTAAAAAAAAGTTAACTAACCGCAATCCGGCGACCGGCAGCGACAATTCAGATCTCCGACGTTTGCCGCGTTTCGAAGCAGCTGCCAAGCAGCGCAGCAGTAAGGCGTCGGCGAGCAGGCGAGTGTCGACGGCATTCCGGCTGTCCGGCAGACCTCTCTTTTGTGGCAAAATTCCGGTGGGTGGGCGGCGGCAGTCCGGCAGATTTTTTTCTTAGGAGTGAGGACTGAGAATTGGGAGGATAGAGAAAGTGAGAAAGTTGCTTGATGCTTTGTCCTTTGGGTCTGTTTTACCTTGGGAATTAAAAATTATTTAATTCTAATAAAGTTAACAGACAAAAGTAATAAATGCTTGGGTAATTGGGTCTGCAGTTTTGCTTTCCTTTTGACTGTCTCTAACTCACGCACGCGACACGCATGCAACAATAAATTAATTTTCTTTTTATAAAATTTTTTTTTTTCCTTTTTTTTACCTTCGGGGGTACTGCAATACCTTCCACGACCCGTCTAAATCCGCCACTGATGTAAGTTGAACCTATAATAAAATGATATAGTCACGTACAGTACACTATAGTTATAACTATTATTATATTTATCTAAAAGAAAGACTAAATGGTGCCTTACCATTCATCTAGTTAAATATATTTTTATGAGTTGTAAAACTATATTGTAAATGAGTCTTATTTTGAAGTATATTTCAAGCACTATCAAATGGTGAAAATTATAACGTTTTGAATCATGTATCAAAAATTATATTCAATTTATATAGTAGAATAATTTAGGTTGTTTATTCAAAACGAAACTCTAAATATTCGTTATCCAAAACTCTTTTTATATATTTAAATATACGTAGGAATCTATCTTTTAAAATATATTTGTAGAATTATGATTATTGTCCTAATTATATTAGCTAACTTCCCCTAAAAAAAAAAAATATTAGCCAACTAGCAAGATAAAAAGATACCTAATAAGATAATTTTGTCTTAAGATATAAAGTTAAAGAATATATATTATCAACCTATGAAGAGAATATTTTTGTACATAATACCTGTATATCTGTCTTCCCTCCTATTTTTCCTTTTTCTTTCATTTTTGTCTCCTCTACATGTAGTGATAAAAAAAAGAACGAAGGATGATATATATATATATATATATATATATATATATATATATATCCCCTAAAACTTGAGCATAATTACTACAATAAAAATAAAGTAAAATTATTTTCTAATAATTTTATTAATGAGTGAACTTTTAAACCAACAGCTACCCTTAAGTCTATACAAATATATTAGAAAGTGTTCTTAAACAAGTGTACATATCACGTACCACTTTTCCGTTAGTTGTTTATTCATGTCATCATTATACTATATTATAAAAAAACTAGAAAATGTTTCGTATAGGATTCAACCATGTGACTTCAAGTTATGATACCAAATTTCTAACCAATAAATTATGCAACATTAGATGATATTTTTTAACATAAAAATGTTAATAACTTGGAGCATTAGACTAAAAATTAATCTATACAAATGTATTAAAAGCGTGCGTGATAATATTTACACGCCACATGTCACCTCTGTTACTCCACTATAATTGTCCAAAAGTCATGTCACCTAACAAAGTAAAATTAGCTTGCAACAAGATTTGAACCTGTGACCTCTTCCTATTATACATGACATAATTACCATCTCAACCAACTTTTAATCATGTTTTAAGTATCCACATTATTATATTTATACCTTTTAAATGTTGAGTTTTCCTTAATATATTTTAATAGGAATGAAAAAAAATGTATATCAAGTTCGGAAAACAATACCAACTCAGGGCAATGCCCGGACCCATATACTAGTTAAATTATTAAAATAAGGTCAATTTTTATCAGCCTAGACTATACAAACAAGTTAATGAGTTAATGACTCATCGTTAATAAAGATCCAAAAATATTGTACAGCATAAACCTTGGACATGAGTGACACTTTTTGCTTCAGGTTTGTGCTTGAGTGTAGTGCAAATACAGAGAGAACTGTACAGATAAGAATGACAAGGCGAACCAGCGTTATTGTGCTAAGGACAGGTGCCAAATCTTTTGGTATTAAATTCCTCAAACTACATAAAGTTTCTGGATTGTTTTTGGGAACTTTTTGGGGTTACTACTAATGATGTGTAAGTATAGCAAAGCTTAAGGCTTTGTGTATACGACACGTGGAAAGAGTAATTAGAATATTGATGTGTTTATATAATTTGATTAGTGGATTAAGAAAGGGAAGATGATATGTATTTTCTAGATTAGGAAAGTAGCTAAGATGTTCTTTGCGTGAAGATGTTCATATATTATGAAAGTATTGAGGTGTTGTTGCTTCTATTTGTAGCTAGCTTAGGCCTTAGAGTGGATTAGGGTTCCACCGTGGCTGGCTACGCTCCGTGGAAAACACCGTATCCTTCTAAGATAAGAATGACTAACCTATAATTTATGACCTAGGTAAGCAATGATGGTAAGAACCTTGGTCAAAAAGTCGCTAAAAAAACAAAAAAAAAGGAAAAAAAAAACAAAAAGAGGAGGATGCAATGGGAACGTAGAGCTAACATCCTGTACGTTCTATGACGGTAGATGAACCAACTAAAGATTGTCTTTTGATCAAGCTAGAAATTACCTTATTTAGTACTCCATCTGTATTTTTTTTTATCATTTCTACTTTGACTTTGCACATTTGCCAATGTATTTATTCTACATTAAGTATCTTTCATTACATATTAGTAAAAATTATAATAATTGAATATTAATAAAGTAATCATTGAGATGAATGAAACAAGACCTCACAAGACTATATTTTTTCTTACATATTGACAAAATCTAAAAGATTCTCTCTAATTGTGAATAGTGTCAAGATTCTAAGTGAGAAAGATAAAAAATACAGAGAGAATATAGGATTATTTATAAAGATAAATTTTTTTTAGTTATTTCATGGGATTGTAGCATTTTGCTATAAACAAACTACAATAAATGTAAAAAAAAACCTCTCTAAAACCCTCTCTGCTGGCGACCTGGCGTACGATAAGGGATTATTCTATCCTACGCCGACAGCCGGTTATGGGGCAGAAAAAGAAGACTTCGGGTCAGGCGAGTAGCTCGATGACTCCGGGGAGCTCTAGCAATGTGGATCAAGCTGAAAAAGAGCAACTTGTTTCTGAAAATGTAGCGGAAACGAATGGAACAGTAATCATGGTACTGTTGCTAAGGAGAACCAGGTTCCAGCTCTGGTGATGGAAAGTGCTGGAAAAGATGATCATGCGGAAGCTGCACAACAGAGATGGAAGAGTTTTACAGCTCAAAACAGGATCTCCGGTAAAGGTATGGGGTTGAAATTTGTAGCTCCTGTTATTATAAATGGTGATAGAGTAGCAAAACCGGACAAAATAGAGATTGAAAAACATAGTGAAAGTTGGATTAATGCTCTTGTGGTGGGGCGAAATCCTACGCTAAACTCTATTTTTCAATATATCAATGCTCAATGGGGCTGTAAGGAAGAGCCTGCCATTTTTAAGCATGATGAAGGGTTTTTCATTGTTAGACTAAAATCCAGGGAGGAACGAGATAAGGTGTTATGTACAGGGCCCCATCTGTTCTATGGTAAGCAAATGATTATCAAACATTGGTGTGCTAACTTCAACTTTCATGATGAAATTTTAATAGTGATTCCTATTTGGGCTAAATTTCCTAATCTTCCTTTAAGTTGCTGGGGGGAGGATTTTTTGAGCAGAATTAGGAGTTTGATGGTGTGCCTCTGCATACGGATGAATTTACAGGTAAAGGGTTGAGGGTATCTTTTGCTCGGGTGTTGATCGAAATAGATGTTACTCAAGATATCCCTAGAGAAGTGGCAGTGGATGACCCTAATGGGCAGGTTTTTAAGCAAAAGGTGATGTTTGATTGGCTGCCACCTTTCTGCAAAAAATGTCAACTGGTGGGGCATAACTGTAATAAGAACATAACCTCAGTTACTAGTAAGATCAACCGAAATTGGGTCCCTAAAAAAAGAACTGAAATAGTGATGAATGAAAAGGTGGTGGTTCAGGAAGTAAGAGTAGATGCGGAAGAAGAAGTGCCTGAAATAGTTGTGGAAGGCAATGAAGGAAGGGGTTCTCAACCTGAGCTGGTAGTGATAACACCAGTAGCTACTCCAGTTGGGAACCAAGGAAAAGAAACTGAGGAAGGAGGGGCATGGAAAATCGTGACAAGGAAGACAAAGAATAAGGGAAAGAGTATTCAAAGTGGAGTCCAATTGCAATTTGGCTCATGTTTACCTGGGGGTGCTAGGGGACCTAACCCCTATCTCTCATAATGATAGTAGCTAGCTGGAATGTAAAGGGTATGAATGACCCCTTCAAAGTTAGAGAAATTAAGCATGTCCTTCAGTCTCAACATGTTACTGTATGTGCTCTATTGAAAACTAGGGTTAGGAGCCATAATAAACTGAAAATCCAAAAGAAGTTTGGTGATAGGTGGTGCTGGATTTGTAATTATGATTCTTCTCCTAGGGTAAGGATTTGGTTATGCTGGGTGAAATCTGATGCAACTGTGGGAGTTGAGTTCATATCTGGACAACTTATGATTGTAAAGGTTAACAATAGCAATGGGGGCTATCTTTTTCACTTTGCTGTAGTGTATGGGTTGCATACAATTCAGGACAAGAGGCCATTATGGGTAGAGTTATTTGTTACCAACACTCAGGCTCCTTGGATAATGATGGGAGATTACAATGCAGTGAGATATGCAAATGATAAGATTCGGGTGCTGATGTGAGCCAGACTGAAACTGTGGATTTTAGTAACTTTATGGATGATACTCAATTGACTGAAACTCCCTCCTCTGGGATGTACTACTCCTGGAATAATAAAAGGATGGGTGATGACAGGACGCAAAGCAGAATTGACAAAGCTATTGTAAACTGTGCTTGGATAGCTACATATTTTGATGTAGTGATCAAGTATCTCCCAGCTGGAGTTTCTGATCATACTCCCTTATTATTTTCTCTTGCTAGACAGCCTCAGGAGGGTGGGAGACTATTTAGATTCCTCAACTTCTTGGCAAATCAAGAGGGGTTTCAGGAGATGGTGCAGCAGGCTTGGGAAGATACTCTCAGTAGTAATAAAATTGAAGGTGGTGAAGAGAGCTATCAAAGGGTTTCATGCACGAAATTTTCTAAAGCTCACTTTAAAGTTGAAGAGCTTAGGAAAAAGCTTGCAAAACTTCAGAACCTCCCTAGTTACAATTTGATTGTAGGGTGCAAAATGCTGATAAAGAAACTCTTGAGCTTTTGAAGAAATGGTCTAATATTGATGAGAGAAAATTAAGACAAAAATCCAGATTTACTTGGGTTGCTATGGGTGACTCTAATTCTAAGTTTTTCTACACTGCAACAAAAGTGAGAAATGCTAAAAATAAAATCTCCCTCTTATACAACATTATGGGAGAGGTATTGATTGAGCCTCAAGATATTCATAATGAAGTTATTTTGTTTTACAAAAAGCTTCTAGGTTGCATGCTGATTCACTGGAGGGTCTTATCTGAATATTGTTAGGAATGACCCAAGATTATCTCAGCAAGCTTGTGAGATGTTAACTCAGCAGGTAACTTTTGCTGAAATTGATGAAGCTTTAGCTAATATTGATGATAATAAAGCTCCTGGTCTTGATGGATTGAATGCAGTTTTCTTTTAAAAAAACTTGGCACATTATCATGGCAGATGTGTATGCTGGTATATTATGGAATTATTTGATAATGCAATCTGTTACAAACCAGTTAATTGCACTCCCATTACACTAGTGCCTAAGATTGCTAATGCCACATATGCAAAAGACTTCAGGCCTATTGCATATTGCACTGTTGTCTATAAGTTGATATATAAGATTCTTACTACTAGACTCCAACAAGTCATTACAGAGGTAGTGGATTAAAGCTGGTTTCATACCTATTGTTGATAATTTTCTCTTAGTTACTGAACTGATTAAAGGGTATACCAAAAGTCATATGTCTCCTAGATGTGTTATTAAAGTTGATATTAAGAAAGCATATGACTCTGTGGAGTGGAGTTTTCTGGAGCATTTGATGAAGGAATTGGGGTTTCCAATGCAATATATTAAATGGATTATGGCCTGTGTTAATTCTGTTTCATACTCCATTATGATAAATGGAGTTCCTATAGTGCCATTCACAACTCAGAAAGGTTTGAGACAGGGTGATCCCTTGTCCTCTTTCCTCTTTGCCATCAGTATGAAATATCTTAATAGAAGCCTTAGGAGTATGAGCAACCAACCTGGCTTCAACTATCATCCCAAATGTAAGAGAATTCAGTTGACTCATCTCATGTTTGCTGATGATTTACCACTAGTAGAAAAAAGCCCATATGATGTTGTCGAAATCGGGCTTAAGGATGCGGTTTTGGTCCGCATCAGATAGACGCGCAACAACTTTGAGAAATAATCCGATGCGGTTTTGAATAGCATCGCATCAAAAGTACGGATATGGTTTAAAAAAAAGACAACAGCAAGCTGCTATAGCAACAACAATACTAAAAAAAACCCAGATTTGAACCAGATTAAACAACAAACCCAGCACGACGATATTGGGCAAGCTGCTATCAACATTAAACATTCAAAACCAGTTGCTATCAACAACACCTAAACATTAAAAAAATAAATTAAAATTCTAAAAAAACCAGATTTACAACATAAATTAAAGAAAAAATATTATACAAACAAAAAATAAACTAGATTATACAAACTAAAAATGAAATTTTGTCGATGTCTTCGATGATGCACACAAAAACCAGATCTGGGATGATGTCTAGTGAAGATGATGTCTTCGAACGATGAATTCGAAATGCACGACGAAAACAACGATGAATTCGACGAGAACGACGACCAGAGGAGGTGTTTGTTGCTGTGCCGTGGTTTGAATTCGACAAGAAGGGAGAGGAGGTGTCTTGCTGCTAACGATTACGGTTGAGTGTTTGAGTGAGGAGGGCGTCGTGGTTTAAGAGAGAGAGGAGGGAGTGCCATGGTTTGAGAGAGGAGAGGAGAGGGGAGGGAGGAGGGAGGAAGGAGGAGGGAGGCGTGGGGGCGTGGAGTGAAGAGAGAGAAATTGAGATGTGGGATTAGGTTTAAGCAAGTGATATATGGGACTTGTACAGTGGATATGGGCTGTTTCATCATTTTATGGACATATTTTCTGATGCGGTCCAAGAACTGCATTAGATTTTTTAAAAACCGCAACGGTTTTTTAATCTAGTGCGGTTTTTCGAGGACCGCATTAGATTTTTTTGCCAACTTTCCCTCTTATCTGGTTGCTTTCGGATGCGGTTTAACAAAAACCGCATTTGTTAATAAGTGACATATAAGATTTTTTCCACTAGTGTACTTATGTTTGTGAGAGCTGATCACACTTCAGTGAAGAGAATGATGGAAGCTTTTCAGAAATTCTCTAAGGCTTCAGGTTTAGAGGCTAACAATGAGAAGAACTGCATTTATTTCTCTAGAATTCTTAATGTGGAAGCTACACAAAGAGCTAGTAGTATTCAAATGTCTATTGGTGCATTTCCTTTCAGGTATCTTGGAGTGCCTCTTCCTACCAAGAAGCTTACCTTCTCTTAGAGTAAACCTTTGATAGACAAAATCACAGCCAGAGCTCAAGGTTGGATGTCTCATTGTTTCTCTTATGCTGGCAAACTGCAGCTTGTCAAAGTTATCCTACAGAGTATGCAAAATTACTGGGCTCAAATCTTCCCACTGCCTAAAAAATTCATAAAGGCCGTTGAGATAATTTGTAGAAGATTCTTATGGACTGGTACAGTTGAATTCTCAAGGAAGGCTCTAGTGGCCTAGTCTTTTATTCAACTACCCAAAACATCAGGGGGGTTAAATATGGTGAGCATGGTTAATTGGAACAAAGCAACTTTGCTGAAGTTGGTATAGGCTATTTGTAACACCCCGTCCTTCTACTACTAAGATATTAAACAATATCAAATCAATATTTAATAAAAAGACGTTAGCGGAAATAACGTTAGGACGATTATGCTACTCTAAACCAATAATTAAAGATAACCTCAATCCAAAGATTCATAGCTCCAAAAAGAAAAGTAATATCCTAGAAAACATTATAGTTCTAAATAAAAGAAATATCCCAAATTATAATAAAATGTGACATTATCCAAAACTATGAGACATGCAAGTCTCCCATTAAAGCTCAAATAAAAACTAAATGTCTTTGACACCTAGCATAATATAGGAATCTCTTTTGTCTGCAGAGAACTCATCTACCAAAAACACTATCAGAATCTTCCTCTCACTACCAACCCACACTCTGCTAGCCCAAGCAGTCACAAGTCGAGCAATCATTTCCATCTGCAAGGATTAAATAATTCCACAGTCAGTGGGGAGTAACTAGCAGTTCTCCCAGAACGAAAGCAATCAAAGCACGATTCAGAAACATATTAATACGAAAGGAAATCATACAATCGTTATAACAATAACATGCATCTAAAAACTATAAAGCTCATTGGTAATACAAGTGATCATCAACATCAAATAAACAAGATATAGTGAGTGAATCAACTCTAGAATACTTAAATAATAATAATACAAAAGTACAACAAGTTATTGAGTCAAAAACCGAACACCAGTGAATCGCAATTCACTTCCTAAGGTTTGTCAGATTGTAATCTCCATGTCAGTCTATGGGCTTACGTTCCCCACTGCCTGTGCCTAAGAATGGCCAAACTCCCGATGCAAGGTAGAACACGCATAACACGCAGTTTAGTTTAGTTTAGTTTAGTTTAGTTTAGTTTAGTTTAGTTTAGTTTAGTTTAGTTTAGTTTAGTTTAGTTTAGTTTAGTTTAGTTTAGTTTAGTTTAGTTTAGTTTAGTTTAGTTTAGTTTAGTTTAGTTTAGTTTAGTTTAGTTTAGTTTAGTTTAGTTTAGTTTAGTTTAGTTTAGTTTAGTTTAGTTTAGTTTGGTTTGGTTTGGTTTAGTTTGGTTTAGTTTAGTTTGGTTTAGTTTGGTTTAGTTTGGTTTAGTTTGGTTTAGTTTGGTTTAGTTTGGTTTAGTTTAATTAGTTTAGTTTAGTTTAGTTTAATTTAGTTTAGTAATTTATACTAATTTGAACTTTACACTTTGTTGTTGATTATTGAAGCTAGCTAGTGACGGAGTGCTAGTGACAGAGTGTTGAGTTCCATTTCCCTATTTACAACCTTGATATTGGCATGTTATCGCTCATACTTAACTTTCTTTAATTTCATATCAGTAAATTGGTTTATATGTGTATATTGGTTTATATGTGCAAATATGTATATATGTATCGTTGAATTAAGATTAGATGTAAAATGCTTTGTTGTTCAAAAACCTATGTATATATGCATCATCATATCATATGCCTAGATACCCGTTCGAGACTTACTCATTAGGAGTAAGTTTTGAATAGTCCTTGGTTTGGGACTGTTCTTAGATGTTTAATCTCACTTAGGTGGTGAATGTATGTCTTTATTTCGATTCTATAGAGGAAAATCTTGGCTCATCGTTTCCCTACTTTTGTTCTTTGGGTACATATGTAGATATAAGTAACTATATATCTACATCGTGTACTTGAAGAACTGTAGGGAAATGCTGCCGGATTTTCTGTAAAATCGAAAAGAAGATATACATTCACTAGTGAGATTAGACATCTAAGGATGGGTTAGGTTGGAGTGATAAGGACCCTTGGAAAGCATGCCTAATTTCATTGAATGTATATCGTTCATATATAAACTATAACCATGTAGTTAAGTTCGTTATTGACATGAGGTACTTGTTGCTTGTGTGTAATTAGAGGTGTGATTGAAATGAGTCGTGCATGGATGTATGGTAGTCGTGACACAAGTGAATTCGTGGATGGGGTATTTGAATTTTGTGATGCTGCATTAAGTCCAAAGCGTGGATGGTGGACTAGAGACAACCTTCCTCTATGTGGTCCTGCTCTAAAACGCATTATCTTAAATATGAAACGCAATTTGAAGGAAGAGAAATAAATTAAAAAAAAAAAAACAGAAAAGGAAATATTTTTTTTAAAAAAACAAAATGATAAAAATTTCCCAAAAATTGCCCTAGATGGCGTGGAATTTATAGGAAAAGGAGAAAGAAAAATAAAAAAAAAAGAAAAAGAAAATGGTTAATTTGCACTGATAACTAACCACGCAAGATTTGTGGAATGATCCTGTAAACTTTATTTTTCTTTTAACAAAAAAAAAAACTACCATTATTTATTAGTTTTCATTTTTGCAAACATTGATATATTCTATTTTAGTTTGACTTATTATTCACACTAAATTTATGAAGTACTACTGGATTAACTCATTCTCCAAAAAAAAATTTCATGTAATTTAAAGAACATACTTTTTAGGTAAAAAGAACATATAATTTAGATTGAAAGAACATACTTTTCAGTTAAAAAGAACATATAATTTAAATTGAAAGAACATACTATATAATTTAAATTGAAAGAACATACTTTTCAGGTAAAAAGAACATATAATTTAAATTGAAAGAACATACTTTTTAGGTAAAAAGAACATGTAATTCAAAATCAAAGAACATGTACTATCTCCAAATGTAAAAGAACATGTAATTCAAAATCAAAGAACATGTAAAAAAGAACATATGAAAATGGAAATATAATATGATAGTAATTTATAAGGAACATACTAAAGTTTATATGTTTGACTTCTTGTATAATAGGATTTTATTATTTTTTTAAAAAAAATCAGTTTATATTATTTGATTTATAGAGATTAATTTTTTTATTTTTTTTTTCACAAAACATACGTTCTGTTTCTTATTAAATCAGTTTCTTGTTTAAACTTTTTTTTGAAAGTTAAATCATGCGAGTTTAATCAAAATAATAGAAAATAATATTTACCAAAAATAAAAACTAAAAGATAATATTGTAATATTTATTTACTTTTTAAAAAACTAATTATAGAGATAATGGTGGAGTTAGCCGCAATTTCTGCACAATTTCAATGATTTATGCCATTTTTTTTTTTTTTGATAATTATTTAAAGTCAGTGCGTTTTGTTTGTTCATCCGTGCGTTTCAATCCAAGATCACAGTTCACACTGTGGTCTCGAGTGCATCAACAAATTTGCGCATTAAGTCATCAGGCTGTAACGGGAACTGAGGGGTTTTATTGTCCTTGTGTTGATTGTGGCAATGTGGGGATGGTTCATGACCCTAGGGAGCATATCTGTAATAGCCTGACTTATTAAGCTAAGATTATTATCGATAATCCACAATCAATAAAGCTAATGACGATTAATATAAATTGTGATCGTTACGCTCCGAAATCTAAAAGTATAATTGAATGTTATGTGAATTTTGTTGCTGACATGGATATTATGTGTTATTAGCTAACTAATAACACGAGCTATGTGATAATTGATTAATTCATGAATTATGTTAAGAACGTTGAGTATCATCTCAGAGTTATGAGATTTATATTAGTTATTGATATCGATTTGTTATTCGAAGAAGTGAGATTAAGGATTGATTAGGTCAAGATACCTTCATTGAGGTATATGGTATACTTTGGAGAGATTTAGCTAAGAATAATTCAGGATTAGGAAGAAATTGAGAAGAGAATGCAAGTTGAAACCATGGAAATTCTGGTTAACACATAAGCATGGGAAATGACGATTCTACCCCTAATACTAAACCAAAAATTACGATTTTGTCCTTTCCCATTTTACATATATGTAATAGGAAGGTCCTCATTCATTTTCATCAGAATGATTTCACAAGAAACGCAAGAAACACACATCTCTCTTCTTCTCCTTTCTCATGCCAGTTCTGGCGAGTTGCAGGTCTGTTTTTGTCAGCTTGCTTCTTTTTGCTCCTTTCTTTGATTCTTGCATGCAAACACTTCCATAGGTTCATCAAGGTGCCCTCTGTACAAGGCAAGCGTTAGTTTTGAAGTTCCATTCCTGTAACCCTAAGAAAAACCAAGGAAGGTGGTTATGGCTGAATTTCAGCATGCATGAGATATATTAGTTTGAAACTTGATTTCTTTGGGTTAATTACTAACTTTAAGATGATGAATGTTTGCTTAAGGTCCTAAGAGGTCGCTGGATAAGTGGAAGAAGTTACTAAGTAAGATTTGATTTCCTAGACACCAAGTTAAGGTACACAAGAACCACCTTTTGAAACTTTATTTTCTTAATTTTTATCACAACACTTATTTATGGAACTTATGAAAGCTATGAATATGTTTTGTGTGGGGAAACTTATTGTTTTGTTAATAAGTTATATATATGTTATTTCAATGTGTTACTTATAATTCATGGTTGATGATTTTCGAATTAAAAATCGTTGCATGTCAAGTTCCTCTAAAATCGATCAAACCATGCTTCTACTTCGATTGTGCATTGGTTTGAATGCCTTCATTGTTGCTGCCTTTTATGATAAGATACTGTAAAGTACTTATATTATTGTTGATCAACCTTATATCACATCTTCCTCTTAGATTAAATATAACCTCTATTGAGAAGTAAACAACACCTAAAAACTCGACTTTTCGCTTAATCACTTCTGAACTTGTAAGCCTTTGTGCCTTTTATCTTTTAAATGTTTTTCTCTTGATGAATACCTACTGTCCTTTATATATATATGAAGTTTGAAACCTAAACATCGGCTAAACCCAAGAAGTACTAGTGATCATTGCATAAAATCATTGTTCATTAACACCAAACCGAGAATCATCTAAATTGACCTATGCTCTTTTTGTGTGAAGTAATCTTCTATATGTTAGGTCCACTCAATGAAACCTTTACCTACTGCCATATCTTGTTAACCCAACCTTTAATCACCTTTATTAATCATCGCACTCTTTTGAACATGGTTATTAAGTCACCTTTCTAAATATAGTGGAACTTGACATAACAAGCGTGTTTTTTGAAACTTGTTTTGATAAGTTAAGTTGATTATTAAGTTGGTTGATCAAGTATGGGAAAATAAAGTATTTGGATATATTTGAGTACAAGTTAAAGACTATTTTTTAGAAGGGAAGTAGTTGCATTAGCAGTGATGAACAACATTCGTAGAGCAGGTTTGCTCCTTGAGTCATTAGAGCGGGTATTGCTCCGGAGCGGGTATTGCCCTGTTAAATAGGGTCATGATCTAGTAAGTCTTGCAAGCAGAAGATAAGAAAGGTAGGGAGACGTCCCTCAAAAAGTTTGGATATTGGCTTTGGCCCCCATTCGTGTTCCTTCCCAAAGTAGAAATATTTTGAGTTTTGTACTAATGTTTTTAAGTGAGTATTGGAAAGAGTGTAAGTGTTGTTCATGAAAAGTTATTTGTTATTTTGTGTGGATGCTATTATGCTACTTTATTTACAAATGAGGAGTATTATTGTAATAGCCTATATTTTAAGCAGGTTTAAAAACGACTTTATAAATGAGATTTGATAAGTATAATAGCTGATATTTTCAGACACGTTTTAGTCAAAGTTAGCTATGTTCATATTAGTAAAGAAATTACTTTGAGAATTATTATTTATCTTCTAAAGTAAGTTCTAAGCACAAATAAGTTAGTATGGATTTTATATAATAGAGATATTGAGTTAAGGATTTTAAGGTTTGAAATAAAGAGAAACCCATTTTTAATTACAATTTATTTCTCCTCACTCATGTCATCTACTCTAGATACTAGAGCATCACTCTCTCTTCTTCATAACTTCTCAATCAAGTGCCAAAGTGTATTTTTCCCATAGATCAATTATTCTCTTCAAGATTTCAGTTTAACTACCCAAGTGGTTGAGAATTGGGAGAAACCCCAAAACCAAAATAAAACCCCAAAACCATAATTTTCTCTCTCCACTGATTTTATACCCCGTACTGTGCATGTTCCATTTCTGCATTTTGGAGTCGGAATTTTCCCAAACTTATTGAATCAAAGTTGTAGATATCGAACATTTATTGAACTTAGACCCAAAAATCACTTGATTTGGAGTTCAGAGCTATGAGTTATGGTCTTTGTAAGTTTGATGTTGCTACCTTCATTCCTCTCTCCTCTGTTTTTATTTCGACAATCTGTTGCCCCAATTATCTACAACACGCAATCCAAGTTTTCTCTTTGTTTCTGAATCAAAGTTGTATATCACTTCTAGGTAATGAATTTGGGCACAAAAATCACTTGATTTGGAGTTCGGAGCTATGAGTTATGGTCTATGTAAGTTTGGTGTTGCTACCTTCATTTCTCTCTCCTCTGTTTTTATTCCGACAATCTGTTGCCTAAATTATCTATAACATGCAATCCAATTTTGCTCTTTGTTGCTGAATCAAAGTTGTAGATCACTTCTAGCTAATAAATTTGGGCACAAAAATCGATCAATTCGGAGTTCGGAGCTATGAGTTACGCCTTACACAAGTTCAACACTGCTGCTGTACTTTGTGTTGCGCTGCTGCCGTGGTTCAATTGTTTGCCCACGTTGTCATTGCTAACTTGTTTGCGTTGTGCTGCCATTGTTTGGTTTCCTTTCCATATGAAGGTATAACCTAATTCTTCTTAATTCCTCATCTCCTTTGATTCCAATTCAAGTGTGGTGCAATTGGATTTTATATTCTGATTTTAGAAATAAACTTGGTTTTCAATTTTGTTATTGATTAGAAAATATAGTTATGATAAGAGTTGTTAAACTTAAAGATTATATATTTTATGTTTATTATTGGATTGAAGCTTCTAATATGAAGTAAGCCTCTTAAGTAAGTTTATAAAAATTGATTTTTATAAATTATGTCGTTTGATAATACTCTCTGAAATCATAATGATATTAATTAGAGATAGAATTGATGTTGTGAGTTGGATTAGTAGAATGGGTTGTATATAAGGGTTGTGGTGGTTAGTTCATGGAAGAGCTTAGAAAGTATGAGTAATTCAATTTGTTTATCTAAATTGTTGTGAGGATGGTTAATGATTGTTGTTATTGTTTTGAGGTCGTTGTTGGAGTATGTATATGGAGATAAATTATGAAGTTCGAGCTATAGTTGGTTATCAAGAATGTCGAATTTTGGGAATTGTTTCAAGGTACACACATGTCCTTCCACCTTTGAATCTATATTCGTGTTTTATGTGATTTCATGTGCTACGATTTAATAATAAGCCTTTTATATAAATACAAAACTATTCAAAGTGTTATTCGTGTGTTTACAAGAGTTGTTAACTACATATTTGGTTCTAAGCTATGAGCAAAGCTATATATGTGATGAGTTTTACTGAGTGATATTTCTATGAAGAACTGATTGGAGGTAGTTGAATCCTTCAATAATATAGATGTGTGATATTATTAAACCTACTTGTTTCCACATCGAATTTATAATAAGTTTCTTATGCTTAGTAAGTTGATCTTTTATATGAAAGTTTGCTATGAATTAAAGCATGATCTTTATTATATCTAACTATATAAGTGATTTTATAACAAAGTACTTCGATTTACGAACTAAGCCGGGACGTCGACTCGATATGTTTATGAACTCGCTTTCGATTTAAACTATAGTTATATTTGAAAGTTTCAGAGAAAAAGAAAGGAATTTTGATCAAGGATGTTGAGTTAAAATTTCAGGTTTAAGGCAATTGTGAAAATATTTGTGATATAAGTTTTATATGGAATTCTGAAAGTATGAAAAACTCTTTATTATGGTTTGAGATTTTGATTATATATGATCATGAACTTTGAAAATTATACTTGGAGTTATGAACAAATATGGACTCGTAAATTATAAATCAGAATTTTCTAGTTCTATTAATACGGGAGGATTTACTCCTACTTAAATTTTTATGAAGAAGTTCTCATAGGAAAAAGTCTCTCAAATTTGGGTCAATTTAATGAACATTATTTTCGGATTTAAGTTTGGAAACACGTAAGTCTAGTGAAACAAGTTATATCTTTACAGAATATCATGGATGAATTATGTTATATGGAGTTTGGAATCTAAGTTAGAATGAGTTTGCTGTGAGATGGGTACTTGTGAAGTTCTGTTTAAGAAATACAATTGTCGCTTTGAGGATATTATTAGAAGTAGTCAAATATCCCAAGATTTACTTATGGCGTATAAACAAGGCTGAATGGTATCACCCGAAGATATCTCCGAAAATAATATGGAGCTTGGTTATATAAGAATGAAGATTTGTGATGTCTAAATTGAAGGATGAAGTAATTGTTGGGAGGTTCTAACTAAGAATGAAGATGTTATGTGGTGGACGTAGATTAGATAGTTAGGAATAGTAAATTTGGATGTGAATTTCAAAGGTCAAATATTAATTTATGAGTTAATGGAGTTGTTACGAGAGGTTTGTGAGTTCAGAGGATGTGTAGGATTTGAGATATGAATGTCGTATCAGTGAAATAAAGGATCCAATCTTGGTGTGGTTTAGAGGAGTATCGATTAGAGAGATATAATTTACAATACTTATGTAATAAAAGATCATATCCGCAAAGGGGTCAAGTAAAAGAGTTTGGAGCATAATTTCTTCTATTGGATGAGTAAGATTATATAAATGGATGTTGGGAAAGAAAAATATAAATCTAGATAATAGAGAGCATGGTAATTAAAGTTATATAATGACAATACTAAGCATATGGTGTTAAGCTAATATGAGCTTTCAGTACAAATAAATGGGACGTATGGTTGTGAATTATAAATTTAAGAAGGATGAGGACAACGAGTTGAGTATTAGGAAATATGGAGTGAGATATTTTGACTTGCCATAGTAATTGTAGGTGATTTATGATAATGTAATAAGGTTATATTCTGGCAATGAAAGTTCATGTATTGGAATAAGAAAACCTTTAAGGGAAAATTCATATCATGAGAATTTGGAATGCTATAGTTTAGATGCTATAAGTTAAAGACGGAAGTCCAAGTACAAAGAGAAACTATTATTATGAAGGGAATTGTAAAAACATGTTAGAGGATACCTTATAATCTACAAGTAAAATATTACAGGTTAATCGCATGAGCTTAGAATTGGGTCTCGATAATATTAATTATCTTATAAGTCTTTGAGAAACATATTTTACATTTTGATTATGTTATGGGTTGACTACGGAGAGACATTTGATTTCGAATACGTTTTATGTATATTACTTCCTTTAAAAGAATATTTGAGGTAAGTGAGATTATTTGAGATTCGAGTTTGTGTTATAATAAGATTATTGAGGTTCAGGTATTTTGGATATGTTAATTACATTTCAACTTTGTTTTGTTTTATATTAATTTACGGACGGAAGTTTAAGTCGTTGATACACTTTGGAATTGAGTATGCGATACGAATTAAGAACAAGAGTATAAGTTTTGAAAGATATAAGTTTGTGTTATTGAGAAAATAAGCATTATGATTAGTTATTGTTTTATGGGAAAGTAAACAACATTTATGGAGCGAGATGCTCAATATTGTTATGGACGAGTATTGTTCCTTTGAGTAGTCATGACCAAAAGTTATTGAGGTTAAGTTTTGGAAATTCCTAATTCGAAGTACCGAGCAGGAAGTTATGTTCATTTTAAGTTCAGTTTTTTGCTGAATTATTTTGACAAAAGTTCAAATGTTCAAGTTAACTCAACCCTTTTGGTAAAGTTTAAATGAGCACACTAAGTGCCTATACGACTTTTACAAGCAGTAAAGAATTGATTATTTCCTTATATCTTTAACGTAACTAATATGTGAAATTGTTGACGTAAAACAAAAGATTTCAAAAGAAGATCAAGTCTTGCAATGATTAGCAACAAATAGTAGTTGTGATTCTTTTACCTATACATGGATGAATATGTGTTTTTTGGAACACGTGTGGTATTGATAAACTGTGCATTTAAACTATTTATGTAAATAAACTATGGATACAAGTGGGTAAAGGCCGATACCAAATAAGGTACGGTATGAAAACAACCCTTGGAGGATGGGTAATTTCCTTCCGAACCCTCGCTGGGTGGGTGAAGTCGAGTAAATAATAAAAATGGGACATGTCCTGGTTAAGGCTTGCAAGCATAAATATTTAAACGGTGGGGTGACGACCTCCATTAGCTTAGAGACAGTCGGCTCCTTGTGTAAGGAGCCCCTCTCTATTCGTGTTCGCTTTACCCAAATAAATTAAATGCTCTAGACCCAAAGGGTTTTGAATGAACTAAGTGGTGATCTTCATGATAAAAATTAAATGCGATAGTGCAAGGATAGTAATCCTGAAATTTTTAAGCAAGCACCTTACTTGTGAAGCATACTGAATTCTAGCATGAATTGTATATGAATGGTCTTAAACTACCAAAAATGAGGTTGGGATGAGCTTATGTATTCAACGGTTGTTGAAATTTGTCCTTATGGCAAGGAACTTATTATCTGTAGTATATGTATCAGTACTCTTTACCGGACTTTCTAGTTAAAGGTTGCTGGTGCCGTAATAAAAACATTTCTAACTATTTGATTTTAAGTATTTTTGAAGTTTGGGATTGTTCCACTTGATGAGTAATAAACCGCACAACTATATTTTAAACCACTAAAATGAATTTCTGGTTGGACAGTGTGTGTACTCAGTTTTTCTGATTTTGTTCTTGGAACCTATCCTAGTGGAGGCAGGATTCATTGTTAGTGATTTTGCAGGGTTAATGTCGAGGACTTGGAATATGATTATTGATCAAGAAGAAGATTTTTATGTTATGAAATGGTAGGCTGAGGTTAAGTTATTAGATACTTTGTTTGGAAGTAATTTGTTATTTGATTTTCAAGTTGTTATGTTGTGGGCCCCTGACCCACATATCCAGGATCGTTTTTATAGGTTTTGTTTCCACTGTGAATAAACGTAAATTCGAGGTTTTGTTAAAGTGTTAATTGTGTTTTGTGTATCTTAAGTGTGATTAGTTAGCAGCTCAGAAGTGTGGGCTGTTACAGTTGTTAATAAATGTAAATTCGAGGTTTTTAAGTGTTGATTGTGTTTTGTGTATCTTAAGTGTGATTAGTTAGCAACTCGGAAGTGCGGGTTGTTACAATTATGGTATTTAATCAAATAGAAATGTTTGTGATTCATTGGTTATGATACTACGTCAAAATGGAAATCTATTTGCAGCCACTTTAACATTTATGAACTGGTGGGACTTGTATACCAGCGTAAGCTGACTGTTTTGTTCTTTTGAACCTGTCCTGGTGGGGGCATATTCAGCTGTTTTGCAGGATTTAACTGAAGGTCAAAGATTAACCTAGTGTGAAATGTTCGTGTTATGTGTTCTGCCGCTGCGTTATGTTTATTGTATAAATCAACTATGTGATGTAACTTATATTTTTAAAATCGAACACTTAAATACTTAGACTATGATGTAATAATTATCTTAAGTTGATTTCATAAAACAAGCTCGGATATATACAGATTTCTTAACCTCCTAAGGGCAGGGTGGTTTAGGAACTTTTATTAACAACATCTCTAATTAGTAGTTTACCTCTTTAATTAATTGTAGTTAGTCTTAATTAAGCTGCTAACTAGAGAGGGCTGTTACAATATCTTTCGTCGTGGGTTTAGGCAAGACTACTATGTATGGGTTTGGCATGGTGAGGAGGGTATATATGATGGTGGGAATGCCGTTGTTAACGATGTGCATGAAAGAGGTGAATTTGATGTCATTGAGAATGACAAGAACCTCGAGGATGAATATGAGAATATTGAGGATGATGATGATGATGATGATGGGGACCGTTGTATCCCGGTTGTACGAGGTATACCAAGCTGACGGCCATGATAACACTCTTTAACATCAAGACGAAAGCCAATATAAGTGACTCAACTTTCACTTCCTTGTTGCAAGCCTTTGGTGATATGTTGTCGAACGACCATGAACTACCCCAGTCGAACTACTATGTGAAGAAACTAATGTGTCCCTTCAGTTTGGAGTACCAGAAGATACATGCTTATCCAAACGATTGTGTGCTATATCGAAATGAATATGCGGATATAGATGAGTGTCCTCGATGTGGGAAGTCGCGTTATAGGCGCGCAGGGGTTGGTGATAAGAAAGGGCCTCCAGCAAAGGTGATGTGGTATCTTCCGATTATACCACGATTCAAGCGCATGTTTTCAATCAAGAAAGATGCTAAGAACTTGAGGTGGCATACAGAAAGAAGGAAAAAGGATGGTTTTCTCAAACATCCGGCTAACGCTCCTGAGTGGAAAGGTATCAATCGTCTGCATAAGACCTTTGGTGGCGAGGACAGAAATATGAGGCTTGGCCTATGTACGGATGGGATGAACCCATTTGGCAATCTTAGTTCTCAACATAGTACATGGTCTGTTCTTCTAGTTATATACAACTTGCCTCCTTGGTTGTGCATGAAACACAAGTACATTATGTTGTCGATTCTTATTTCAGGGCCGAAACAGCCTGGAAACGACATAGATGTCTACATCCAACCACTTGTTGATGCTTTGAGAAAAATGTGGGATGAAGGAGTTTCTGTGTATGATGCACATGCTGATGAGGTTTTCATATTGCGTGCCATGCTTTTATACACTCTTAATGACTTTCCTGCTTATGGGAACTTATCCGGGTACAAGAACAAAGGGAAGAAAGCATGCTCGATTTTCATCATCGACACAGAATCTAAATACATTTCCACTTCTCATAAAGAAGTTTATATGCGGACCCGAAGGTTCCTTCGACGCGACCATCCTTATCGTAATAAGAAGAAGGCATTCGATGGAACAGTTGAGGAAGGGGTTGCTCGTAGGCCATTGACTGGTGTTAAGGTTTTTGATTAGGTCAAGGGTATTGAAATGGCATTCGGCAAAGGAGCGGGTGATGGTGGTAAGGGACTTTGGAAAAAGGAGTCTATTATGTGGAAACTTCCATATTGGAAGGATCAAGAGGTTAGACATTTTCTCGATGTCATGCACATAGAGAAGAATGTATGTGACGCAATTCTGGGGACACTTATGAATATTCCACATAAGACAAAGGATAGCAAAGGAGTGCGACTGTACCTGGAAAGTGAGGGGCTTCGACCAGAGCTATTGGCTCAAAAGAGGGACACTAAGAAAAGAAAGAAAAAAGAGAAAGTGAATGGCAAAGGAAAAGGAAAGGGAAAAAAAGAGGAAATTCAAGAAGGGTCGGCTGATGATAGGAACTATTTGCCTCCGGCTTGCTACACTCTATCTAGAGCTGAAAAACGGCTTTTTTGCAAGTCTCTGTACAACATTGAGGCTCCATCAGGGTACTCATCGAACATGAAAAGATTTGTTACCTTAGACAGTGAGTTGAAGCTACGAGTATGAAGTCCTACGATTGTCATGTAATGATGCAAGTATTCTTACCAATTGCAATTCGAGGGATATTGCCGATGTGTTCTTTTTTCAATACTATATGTAGCAAAACGTTACAATCGTCGAAGCTTTGATGCTCTACAGGTTGGCGTGATAGAGACTTTGTGCAAGTTTAAGATGTATTTCCCACCTGCTTTCTTCGACATTATGGTCCATTTGGTTGTACATCTAGTTCGAGAGATTAAGCTATGTGGTCCGGTGTTTTTGAGGTGGTGCTATCCATTTAAGAGACATATGGGCTCTTTGAAAGATAAAGTAAGGAATCCAGCGCAACCAGAAGGAAGCATTATTCAGGGGATTGTGAGTGAAGAGGTCGATAATTTTGTGGCCGAGTTCTTAAGTAATGTTGATCCTATTGGACTTCCTACATCTCGACACGAGGGTAGACTCGAGGGTAAAGGTACACTTGGCTCCAAAATGATTTTACCTCCTGTTGAAATGCAGATACAAGCACATTTATTTGTATTGCAGCATATGGTACAGGTCCATCTATACTTGGATGAACATATGGAGGAGTTGCGTGATCAGAATCCTGGAAAAGGGGCTAGAGCATGATGCAGTTGCATAATAAGACGTTTATTGATTGGTTTCATAACCAGTTAATGCGTAAAGTAGATTCCACTGTTTCAGAAACTCTTAAGTGGCTAGCATTTGGTCCTCGAGAAGCTGTGCACTCCTATGAGGGTTATGATGTTAATGGATATACGTTTTGGACAGATCGTCAAGATGAAAAATCGAGATCTTTGCAAAATAGTGGCATTTTAGTAGAGGCATCATCTGCACAGTATGCAAGTGCCAAAGACAAGTCTCCTATTGATGCTATATTGATATACTATGGGCGGGTTATTAGGGAGCTTGACTACTCTGGTTTCATGGTCTGCTTATTCCGATGCAAGTTGGTTGATTATAACCGACGCTACATAAGAACAGATGATCCTTGTGGATTTACTCTTGTAGATCTGGGTCGGTTACGAGAAAGTGAAGAGCCATTCGTACACTTGCATCACAAGTTAAGCAAGTATTATATGTCACTGACCCTTCTGATGCTTTTAAAGAAGTATACTTGGAGTTGGTGATGTTGAGGATGAGGAGGAGTATGATGCTTTTAGAGACACCGCTTCTTGCACCATTCCTGACGCTAATGTCACTGATGTGGAGTTAGCAACAAATTACAGGCATGCGGATCATGGGGAAGGGATAATGGTTGACACTTCATAGGAAGTTGGCAAAAGGCTCTACTTCTCAATTTCAAATTCCGGATTTTGGCTTTTGAAGGTAACTCGCTTTAATTTCTCACTTTTAGTTTCATGTAATTTCATGTTTAGTTCTTATTAGTATCTATATATGTATTGCAATCAACTAAACTAGATTCACATGTATTGAAACTCATTTTGGGTAAGTGGATGTCATTTTGGACCGATTTTGGCTTTTCATGTTCCAATTCTTTATTTTCTCACGTTTACCACATGTAATGGCATGTTTAGTTCTTATTAGGATCACTATATGTATTACAATCAACTAAACTAGCTTCACATGTATTGAAACCCACTTTGGGTAAGTGGATGTCATTTGGGCCGATTTCGGCTTTTCATGTTCCAATTCTTTATTTTCTCACTTTTAGCCGCATGTAATGGCATGTTTAGTTCTTATTAAGATCACTATATATGTAAGAAACCGATTTGGGTACATGAAACTCGTTATATGGCCTATTTCTAGTTTTGAGCGGGGTGGGGGACTGTGTAAGGGGGTGTGCAGGATGCTGTGTAGGGGTGCAGGGGGAAGGCAGTGCAGGGGGGCAGGGGGTGTGCAGGGGGGCAGTGCAGTGCAGGGGGAGGGGTGTGCAGTGCAGGGGTGCAGGGGAAGGGCAATAGGGGGGCTTCTTTATCTTCTTTCACGAATCAGAACCCAAATTGGGTTTTTCTTGTTGGGAACTACATGATTGAATTACCCTGATTGATGCATAATTCTTCGAATAGACTGCATGATTGATTCAACCTCAGATAGAACACCTTGCTCTTCAGATGAGAAAAGATCCATCCGTTTTTCGGTAGCATTAAATGCCACACTAGTAGAATCATCATTTGGTCCTCCATGTTGCTTCGGGGGCCGATTCATCCTACTTTTCCACTCATCAGAGTTCGGAGAGCCGATTTTACTAGTGTGGCATTTACTGCTACCAGAAAATCGATGGATCTTTTCTCATCTGAAGAGCAAGGTGTTGTATCTTAAGTTGAATCAATCATTCAGTCTATTCGAAGAATTATGCACCAATTAGGGTAATTCAATCATGCAGTCCCGAACAAGAAAAACCCAATTTGGGTTCTGATTGGGTTCTGATTGGTGAAAGAAGACAAAGAAGCCCTCCCCCCTCCCCCCCACTGCACACACCCCATTAGAGTCGAGAAAAACCATTTCTCATGCTTTGAAACCCATTTTGGGTAAATGAAGGTCATTTTGGGCCGATTTTAGACTTTCATGTTCATTTTCCTTCAAATTCTCACATTTAGCCACATGTTAAGACATACATAGTACTAATAGCTACATATATAACCATTAGAGTCAAGAAAAACCATTTATCATGCTTTAAAACCCAATTTGGGTAAATGAAGGTCATTTAAGGCCGATTTTAGTCTTTAATGTTCATTTTCCTTAAATTCTCACATTTAGCCACATGATAAGACATATATAGTACTAATAGCTACATATATAACCATTGGAGTCAAGAAAAACCATTACTCATGCTTTGAAACCCAATTTGGGTAGATGAAGGTCATTTAGGGCCGATTTTAGACTTTCATGTTCATTTTCCTTAAATGCTCACATTTAGCCACATGTTAAGACATATATAGTACTAATAGCTACATATATAACCATTAGAGTCAAGAAAAACCATTTATCATGTTTTGAAACCCAATTTGGGTAAATGAAGGTAATTTATGGCCGATGTTAGACTTTCATGTTCATTTTCCTTAAATGCTCACATTTAGCCACATGTTAAGACATATATAGTACTAATAGCTACTTATATAACCATTAGAGTCAAGAAAAACCATTTATCATGCTTTGAAACCCAATTTGGGTAAATGAAGGTCATTTAGGGCTGCTTTTAGACTTTCATGTTCATTTTCCTTAAATTCTCACATTTAGCGACATGTTAAGACATATATAGTCCTAATAGCTACATATATAACCATTAGAGTCAAGAAAAACCATTTATCATGCTTTGAAACCCAATTTGGGTAAATGAAGGTCATTTAGGGCCGATTTTAGACTTTCATGTTCATTTTCCTTAAATTCTCACATTTAGCCACATGTTAAGACATATATAGTACTAATAGCTACATATATAACCATTATTAGAGTAAAGAAAAATCAGTTCTCATGCTTTGAAACTCAATTTGGGTAAATAAAGGTCATTTAGGTCCGATTTTAGACTTCCATTTTCATTTTCCTTAAATTCTCACATTTAGCCACATGTTAAGACGTATATAGTACTAATAGATACATATATAACCATTAGAGTCAAGAAAAACCATTTATCATGCTTTGAAACCCAATTTGGGTAAATGAAGGTCATTTAGGGCCGATTTTAGACTTTCATGTTCATTTTCCTTAAATTCTCACATTTAGCCACATTTTAAGACATATATAGTACTAATACCTATATAACCATTAGAGTCAAGAAAAACTATTTATCATGCTTTGAAACCCGATTTGGGTAAATGAAGGTCATTTCGGGCCGATATTTGACTTCTTAGCTCAACTTTAATTTATTTAACCTCCCGCACTTAATTTCATTATTGATTTCTTGTATATGTGTGTTTATTTATTAATGGTTTTGTAAGGTGTTCATCAAGGGCAAACCAAGGAAGGATTCTTTCACAGCTCCGAGATAAACGAGGTTCGGGATTTGCTAGCACGCTACCTTACCGACATTTGCATGTGAGGATGATGTCGCGACTTTGAGCTTTTTTGTTAGGATTATGTTACTAGATACACTCACTTCATATGTTTATTTTTTAGTTTAGTACTTATTTATAACTTCATTTGTAGTACATTATGAATATTATATTATATATAATAATACCATTTTGAGTACTTTATACAACGCGTGCGTGAGATGTTTTCTAATTAAGGCATGTTTAGATACATGCTTTATATAAATAATATATATATATATATATATAGAGGTCCAAAACCTTGGCGCCAAGACCATAATCTGATTCAGTTTTTGGGAAAACCGCATCAGATTATCCATTTCTGATGCGGTTTTGGACCGCATCAGATTCATTTACACACCTGCTGCGACCCCACCTGTTGCGGACCAAAACCGCATCCGAAAGCCCACATTTGACCGCATCCCCTCGGGTTTTTTCCACTAGTGATAAAACCTCAAATTTTTCCCACCAAATGGCAAAAACTTCTCTTAATTCACATTTTCTCAAAACAAAAACTCCCAAAACCTCATAAATGGAAAACCCCTCTTCTCCATCCAAAACCCTAGAAATCGAAAATCCTCAAGAAACACCAATGGAGGTAGAAGAACAAACTTTGGAGTCACCTAGAACAAGTATTAGGCGAAAAAACTAATTGGGGAAGATGATGAAAAAGAAACCTCTAAATTAGTTGAGGGGGGAGAAGAAGCAACATATGTTCCTTCCAAAGGAACTGCCACTTCTTGTTCAAAGAAACGAGTGGAACGAAGTGATTCATGGTATGTACTTGAATTTTGTGTAAATCTAGAATGGGCCAAGAAAGTTCAATTTAATGAACTAATTGAAATTCTAAAGGAACAATGTATGGAATACCTTTTTGAAACTGCATTTAAAAATCCCTTAGTTCCCTTACATATGGACGAATTTTGTGCATACTTCATCAACACTGATGGAGTAAACTACTGAAGTTATGGGGAAGAAAATAAAAAAAATTTCTGAAAAATAAGGGAAGTTCCTTGCACGTGAACTGATTTATATTTCAAAAGGAAATGAACAGTCACCTTTAATTTCCTAATTTCTCCCAGGATGACACAATTAATCCTTTGGGGGAATTGCTAGCCAGTACAAACCCAAGTCAATCACAATCTCCTGTCGCCAGTACATAAAATTTTGTTTAACCTTGTATAGAGAGCACTCTTTCCTCAATCTGGAAAGAGGAATGAGGTGGGTCTCCTAGATTTGTGCTACATGTTTTGCCTTGACCATCACATCCAAATAAACTTCCCTTCTCTCTTATCCAACATCTCACACACCATATTGAATATCATAGTGTTGTTGGGTATGGAGCACTCATCACTTCTCGTTTCTCCCACTTCAAAGTCAAAACTGCTGGTTGGCCTACCTTGGGAATTAAGCAAGGTAATATCTTAAAAAAAAAAAACTTTGTATGGGTCGGACCTCTCTGGTTAAGATGGGGTTTCGACTCAAGGGAGGATAGCCTCTGGTACCTCACAAAAGAGAAAACTGTCTAAGGTGGTAGAGAAGGAACAAGTGGAACTAATCTTGAAGAAACAAGTTCCTACATCTATTGAACCAAAGGAACAACCACCCAAGAAACGAAAAATAGTTATTAAAAAGCCTACAGAACCTATTCCTAAACAAGTTAGGCAAAGTTATAGGTTGAGGATTGCCAAAATCGCACTTGTGTTCCTTCAAATGAGTACATTCATTTATTCCTATCTGACGAAGAGGAACTATCTAAAAACTCATCTAAGGAACCCACTCCTCCTTCTTCACCAAACATACCGATTGCCCTAAACACCATACCTTCCATCCCTCCCTCCACCTTCTTTGTTTCTTTCAATTGTGAACAGATGAAGGTTGCAATAAATGAGCCTGACCCTTTCTCCTCTACATCTACTTACCTATCACCCTAACCTCCATTTCTTCCTTCACTTTACACCCCTACTTCACCTTCTTTTCCTCTCTCAGGAACAACAGGACCATCCCAAGCTAACACGTACACCCGTTCCTCCACCAAAACCACCTATAGACTTTAGTTCAAAGGGAAAGGAACAAGTTCCTTCGGATGATTATGGTTGGGTAAATGAGGTTTTTCTCCCTACTCAACATATGATAAAGTTCTTTAATCACCTTCATGGGACTTTGGATGATAAAATTGTTAAAATGATGGGTCTCATGAAAGTCCTAAGTGATATAGTGATAAAACAACAAAAGAATATGGAAATAATGGCCAAGGCAATCAACACCTTGAAGTAGCAACTGAATGGGAATCATGAGGAGGTTATGAAGAAATTAGAGGAGGTGGTCGAAGAAGAAGTAGTAGACGAACATAACTTCCCTTTCCTTCCCAATGTTTAGTTTATGTTTCTCTTAAAGGAACAAGAACTCTTAGATTTTTTTTTCTTTTCTTCCTCTTTGTCTTTTGTAATTTTATGGAACAAGTGCTATAAATACAATGACTTTTGCTAAACTTATCTTCGTTTGTGATTTAATTGCATAATTTCTTACTTGGAATGGCTAGTATTATGTGATTCGTGTTTGAGCAATTCTAACCTTTTTAAATCCTAACTTATCCATTTTGTTGTACTTGTTAATGGTCAAAAGGTTTTGTAATTATCAGTCTTTACAAAATCACCAAGAGTTTGATCTTTTTGAGGATGACAAAGGGGGAAAAGATACTAGGAACAAACTAAGTTGTAAAAATTGAAAAACTGAAAAGTTGAAAAAAATTAAAATCCTTAATTTGCCTTAATAAAATTATAAAGTAAAATTATAATGTATTATTTTATTTTTGTCTTTCAATTCCTTAAGTTATTTGTTGTTTTATTTTCCTTAGTCTGTAACGTTGTTGTCATCATCAAAAAAGGCAAATTGTTCAACCCTAGTTTTGATGATGACAAAGGAACAAAGATACAAACTAAGTAATGAACTAACAAGTTGTTAAGTGAATGGGTTGTTGCAAGGTATCATTGACAAGAGTAAAGAGAATACTAAGTCAAAAGAAGAATCAACTTTGGATTTTGAAGAGTAAATGAAGATGCTCAAGAAACTGATATTGGAGATGCATTGTAATATAACAAGAGAACCAAAGCAAGGCATTTTGTTTCTAGTTTCAATGCAAAAGGAACGAGTAAGAATTGGTAAGAGACTGTGGCAATTTAAAAAGAGAATGAGCGTTTATTCCTTTAAGAGGAACAGAACTAGCACAGTCATGTTAAATTAAAGGAACTAACTGTTAAAAGCAACTAGACGTAGGTTGAAGTTGTATAATCGTTAATTAATGACGTTTGAGTTATTAAAGCCTTAATTATAGGTAACCGTTTGTATTTAGTAAAAATCTAATTTTAAGAAAAATCTTTTTAAGGAAACGATTTTATTTTTATTAGATAATTAAAATCCTTTTCGATTTTGATGAAAATATTTTTTTGAACACTAGTGGAAAAATGAAGAAGGGCTGCGCTGAAAAAGGCATGTAGGGCTGCGCTTTTTGACAGCAGCCCTTTTAGTAGCAGCCCTTCACTTTTTAAGTAGGGCTGCGCTAGAAAAGCGCAGCCCTTCTAGCTTAGAAGGGTTGCGCTTTTACCTAAAAAGCGCAGCCCGTCCTACCAAAAAAAAAAAAATTAAAAAAAATAAATTTTCGACATTTTTTTCTCATAATCTCACATTTTTTGAAATTAAACAGAAGAGAAGAGAAACGAAATAAAAATGAAAATACTAAACCCAAAACAAAAAAAAGAACGAAACGAAAATGAAAAAAAGGAACAAAAACTAATATACTAAAGAGAAGAAATTATAGATCTAAAAATACAAGAACATTAATCAAAACAAAGATGAAAATACAAGAACATTAATCAAAACAAAGAGAAGTATACAAGAACATTAATCAAAACAAAGAGAAGTATACAAGAACATTAATCAAAACAAAGAGAAGTATACAAGAACATTTAATCAAAATAAAGAGAAGTATACAAGAACATTATAGATCTGAAAATACAAGAACTACCTCCAAACATTAATCTAATAATGTTTAAATACATAAAACAAAACCCTAATACATAATTAAGGAAAAAAAAAATTTCGGAAAAACTTAAAATGGCTATTTGGAGGCTTAAACGAACTCGGATGGCTTAAAAAGCCTAAACATCACGGCATAGCGGTGAGTTTGACTCGTTGGCCCGTTCTGTTTCCGAAAAGGTACCACAATAGGCAATCGGACTCCGTCGGCATGATTAGTGCAAATTATTTCAGCGTTTTTGTCGCAACGTTTCTGGGAGTTTTTGAGAGAGAAGAGAGGATGAGAGAGAAGGAGGAGAGGGAGGAGGGACGTGAGAGAAGGAGGAAAAGGAATAATGAGGGACGTGAGAGAGGAGAGAGAAGAATGAGGGATATATTTGACGAATCTCGCTTAATATTTGAAGCCCGCGAACTTTTTTATTTCAAATTTTTTTAGGAAGGGTTGCGCTTTTTTTAAAAAGCGCAGCCCTACATAGCAGAAGGGCTGCGCTTTTAGGAGAAGCGTGGCCCTTCTTACCTACAGAAGGGTTGCGCTTTTCCTAAAAGCGCAACCCTTCTGCTATGTAGGGCTGCGCTTTTTAAAAAAAGCGCAGCCCTTCACTAGTAGGGCTGCGCTTTTAGGAAAAGCGCAGCCCTTCCTGCGCAGCCCTTTCTATTTTTTCCCCTAGTGGAAGATAATATTTAGATAAAAGGATTCAATATTTTAATGAAAATATTTTTTAAAGATAATATTTAGATAAAAGATAATATTTTTTAATTAAATCGGATTTTTGGTTTACTGCATAAGTAGTTGCTAAATTTTAAGGAAGCAGTAAAATTTCTATTGCACACATTCAACAAAGATCGTGGAGATCATGGGTGTAAAAAGGAACGTGTTCCTCTAGTTGAGGAATATCTTGGGAAAATATTTTTACCACTAACACATGATTTTATCCCACGTTCTATGTAATCATTGGTATAGATACTAATGTCTAATTAAGTTTTAATTTGTGTCTGACTAAGAGATTTAGTAAGTTTAACTAAGTAAAGTATCGGTGCCTTCATTCTCTCATTAATTAAAGTCATTCATTCTATGCCTTCTTACTCTAATTCCACTAAGTTTATTGATCATTGTACTTTGGTTTTGATGTAAGGGTATTTTGAGTGAACTCCTGTAAGAGAAAAAGTTTTGAGTGAAGCAAGTTAGAGTGAGAAAACTTCAACCGAAGTTGAGAGGAAAAACTATTAAGGGATCAAAACAGTTGTTCAGGTGGTTGAGTTTAGGAACTCAAGGTGTGGCCCGTGAGTAGGATTAGGTTGTAACAAAGTTGTTTAGCCTAATTAGTTAAAATATTGTGTTTAAAACCCCTTGTGATCGAGGTTGTTTTTTTCTTGTTCGGTCCAAGAAGTTTTTCCTCGTAAAAATCTCTTGTGTTCCTTTAGCTTGTTTCTTTGTTTAAGTTTTATAATTACGCAAAAAATTACTTTTGTTTCTACAAATACAATTCACCCCCCTCCTCTTATATTGTTACTAGTGAAATAACATATATATTTTTTCTCATTCATTTTGTGGATAATTTTTATCCTTCTTTATAAGTGTGTTGTCACAGAGTCATATAATTATAGTTCAGAGGGAGATGTTTTTTCTAATTATCAAGGGAAGTATGATTATTCTGGGTATCATAATGCGAATGATTATGTATTTGATACATCATATGATTGTCCAAATTTACAAAATATATGCGTGATTTTCTATGAATACTCACATTACACTAGTGATTCTTATGTGCTTTATTATACCAAATGTTATCAACCTGAAGTGAATAATTATTTTCAACCCGGAACATCAGAACAGTATATTGTTAAATAACATGAATATTTAAATGAATTCTCGAATGATTACCATAACACTGCGAAATCTATAAATTACTTGTTGTGCAGCAATCTACTAACCAACAGGTAATAACTGATGATATTGATATTAGTGTTGAAAATTATACTTCGGAGGAGAAAATGCGTTGATTTGACTCATGATAATCTGGTAGAAGGTAAGGGTGTAATTGGTGAATTTTGTAGTGAGTGTCTCTATGTCGCCAAATCCATAGTTGAGAGTGAAGTGTCTCACACTTCTTCAATAAACTTTTAATTAGCATATGAGTCTAAAGTTGAGAGTGAGATAATCCATAAATCTTTGTCGGTATCTGATTTTTTTTTTTGAGTCTCACGTACCATTCTCTCAAAAACTTGAAATCATTCTTTCTTCACCTATATTATATCCTACATCGTTTCTTCTTTCTCCCCTTTGAATGGCTCTCATGATAATGTAAATAATGTACAATTAGTTTGTAATCCTTCTTTTGAGTCATGTAAAAAGACTAACGATTTTTCTTTTTCTTCTTGTAAATATAATTTTTCCTTTGATTTTTGTTTTCGTAGTTTTAGTAATTTTTTCCTTTTTCCCTTCCATTATTATATAATATGCTATGAGATTTTTGCAGGAACATATGATAAGCTTCTTAGAGCATTGAACTATTATGAGTGGTCTACTAATCTTAAACAGTCATGCAAGACCTTAAATTTGTGCTTCTCAGGAGGCAATCGAGTTTTTGCTTATTTTCTCTTTTATTTCTATACTTTTTATTTTTATTCTTATCTTTGTTTCCTCACCTTTTCGTGGTTTTACTCACTTTGTTTTTTGGTGTTTGTTATTGCAGGTGGAATGAGATTTTCAAAAAAATATTACAAAACTTACGGTGTTAGTCAACTCCCCTGATCGGCGGGCTGATTTTTCCCTACCAGGCGTAAAAACATTTTGGATAAAAAGTCAGATTAATCAAAAAAATTGGCTAATTAAGTACTTCTTTCCCGGTCAATCGGGTGAAATTGCCTGATCGGGTGGGTATTTGTTCCCGACCCGGCGGTCCTTTCTTGATCGAGCGAGAGAGATTTTGAATCTGACGTGGCAAGAAAAAAAGCAGCCATGTTGTGTAGCCAGGACAGGTGGCAGAAGCTTATAGAACACGTGAAGAGTACAAAGATAGATGACTTGGCAAGCAGTTTAAAGGCATCATATATTCAAGGAAGCAGTGTATAATGGGAGAAGGAAGTGGGGCAGAAGATAACCGCCAAAGGAAAACATGTGCAAATGTTCCATTAAAATAAGATATAGGCCAATTAGGTGCCAAGGGCAAAACGACTAAAAAGAAGCATTATTATTGTAAATCAGTATAAATAGTCTACTAGCTCACACTTTGTAAATCATAACTCAGTACTCTCTCTACTCTCTCTCTAGCTTAAACACTTGTACTCCTCCGCAAACTCGAGCAACTTAGTGAATTAGCAGGATATCAATCCTCCCATGGTTTTTCCCTCCTTTCCAAAGGGTTTCCACGTAAAAACTTGTTATGTGTTCTCATTTACATTTCGAAACTTTATTTCCTGCAATTTTTTATTAATCGCAAGTTAATTGTCAATCCCTTCTCCAATCAAATTAGCCTTAGTCTGAAATTTTCACTAAACAAATTAGCGTCCACTATGGGGCCGATAATTAAAAAGCAATCCTAATCCTCAATCAATCAGTCACACATGTCTGAAATCAACGCAACTGAGTCACCTACAACTCCCAACTCTCCCACTAAGGTGCCAATGCAAGAAGCCATGGACCGTATCACGGAGGCCATCAACAAAATGAAAAAATCCCTTAGAGAGGAGATTGCCATGCAAGGTGTCCAGATTGAGAAAAGACCGAGAACTCCAGTCACGAATGCTGTCCAACATGTCCAAAGCGTCCAATTCTCGAAAGCAGCGTTGGAGCGATATTTGCAGCGTAGCCAAGCAACTCAACATGGAGGGCCCTATTCAGAAAGACGGCGAAGATTTCGCGCCAGAGCAAGAAGCACCAATAGGCGGCAAATATCCTGATCTGAATCGCAACACTACCTATGAATGTATCAACCCATTTGAAGCAGAAGCGAACAAGTCGCAAGATCAGCCACCCCAGAAGGAGTCATCGTCCAAAGCAGTCGTGGAGCAACCCCAATAGACGCCAGATGCCTGGAGAAAGCAGCATGTGCCAAACATGCCTAGAGACACACCTTTAGCTATAACTGCAGATCCCTTGTACGAGTGCCTCATGCAGGTCGATGAGATGTTCCTCAAATTCCTTGGAGTGCGAAGACCCGTGGAGAAAGCTGCCTTGACCAGCTATGATGACTCGCCATTTGCAGATGTCATTTCTTTGGTTGAAATTGCAGAGCGTTTCATTGTTCTTGCCATGAAGCTGTATGACGGAACGACGGATCCCGGCGAGAATGTCGCCCAATACAAATAAATGACGATCACCATCCTAGTTCTGTGCGAGATGCGTAAAGCTTGCATGTGTAAGGGCTTCGGATCAACCCTCTCAGGTCCTACTCTTCAATGGTGCAATCTTGACTTTTGCAAGTTTGGTAGACATATTCAATCTTCAGTTCGCCAGCAACAGGCACCTGGAAAAGCAAACCAGTGACTTGACTGGGTCATGCAAAGATATGGCTAACCACTGCGAGACTATCTTAACAGATTCAACCCTGAAAAAGTCTTCATCCCAAGATCTGATGCTCCCATCACCATCGGAGCTTTACGAAGAGAGTTTGCTAGAAGAAACAAAACAATACAAAGAGGTGACAAAATATCCCTGCCCAACTTTCGAAGATGCCTAGGCAAAAGCTCTTGCACATATCAGTTTCGAGGAAGATGTCGATACCAAGAAAGGCGCAGCGGACTTAGACCGAGGCGGCAGAAATGCCCCAAGCAACAACAACCGTCGAGAAAACTGATATCAGCCTTATTACAAAGATGTTGCGCAAAGTGATGACAACGTGGCAAATTCGAATCATCCTCCAACAATTCAAGAATACAACTTTAGTGTCAGTCTCACAGGACTCTTAAGGAGCCTTGGCAAATTAGGCGACGCAGTCAAATGGCCTAGAAAGCCAAACAACCCGTTTGACAAGAAAAATTCATCAAGATGGTGCGACTTGCATGCTGATATTGGCCATACAACAGACGAATGCATTGCTCTAAGGAGAGAAGTTGACCACCTGCTTAGATTAGGTTTTTTTAAAGACCTCTTCACCGA
This sequence comes from Beta vulgaris subsp. vulgaris, assembly GCF_026745355.1. Lineage (NCBI taxonomy): Eukaryota > Viridiplantae > Streptophyta > Magnoliopsida > Caryophyllales > Amaranthaceae > Beta > Beta vulgaris. The sequence goes on along the minus strand of NC_079209.1, from coordinate 40,310,114 downwards.
TAAACCAAAGCAATTGTGCAGCGCAAAGCGTCAACTTCATAAAGGCCTTCAGTTCCCCCGCAACCTTGTAGAATAATCAATCTTATTTTAGAAGGATCAAATGTATGCGGCTTAACATATTCAGCTGCAAGGCACCATGCCAAAGAAAGCGCCGTGGAGAAACCAATCAGCGTATGCATAAAAGGGAAGGCAAATTGCGTGCTTATATCTGTCGATGAAGAAGATGTTGCAGACTTGGCGGATTTGGACCATGATGGACTAGTTATCTCCCTCATAATCAAAAATTGCCTCCTAAGAAGAGTGCTCGTTGACAATGGCAGTTCGGCAAATATCATCATGCTAGATGCCCTCAAAGATATGGGGTGAGCGAAAGCGACATCACCAAAAGGTCCGCCATGCTCGTAGGATTCAACAATAAGACCAAACATACGCTTGGCGAGATTACTTTGTCAAGCTACGCACAAGGCGTCAACATTTAGGTAAAATTCCTAGTTATTGATTGCTTATCATCTTACAATGTCATTGTTGTCAGGCCTTGGATACATGACATGAAGGCACTGCCATCCATCTATCATCAACCTATCAAGTTTCCAACTAAGTGGGGAGTGCAAGAAAAAAAGGGAGATCAGAAACTGGCAAAGGAATGTTACAAGACAGCTCTCAAGCCCTCTGTAACAAACAAGATGCCAGCATAGCAATTACAGCAACGACGGACCATCGAAGAATCTGCTAAACCAGAAGTTGAACAAATTGACAAAATAGTCCTTGATTCGTTAAAGCCTAAGCAAACTGTCAGAATAGGAGCGGACTTGCAAGGTGAGTTGCGCGAACGCGTAATTGAATTGACCCTGAGGTGATAAAACATAAAAAAAATGTTAATCCTAACCACTTGCCTGTCAACCAAAAACATAGGAAATTTGCACTTGAGCGCAACCAAGTGATCAATGAAGAACTGCAAAACCTCCTAGAACAAGTAAGATAAGAGAAGCAAAATACCCAGTAGGGCTTGCAAACGTGGTGGTGGTGCCAAAGAAGAACGGAAAACGGCGAGTCTGCATTGACTTTACAGATCTCAATAAAGATTCCCAAAAGATCCATTTGCTCTACCCCCACATTGAAGCCATGTTGGATGCAACTGCTGGCCACGAGATGTATGTTGACTTTCATTGATGCCTTCAGTGGGTACAACCAAATCCTCATGCACCCTGTAGATCAAGAAAAAACAACATTCATCACAGATCGAGGAATTTATTGCTAAAAAGTAATGCCTTTTAATTTGGCTTGAAGAACGCAAGTGCAACTTACCAAATGTCAGTAAATAAAATGTTTGAAAAAAAATTGGGGAGACCATGGAGGTTTACTTTGATGACATGCTAGTCAAGTCCAAAAAAGTCGGCGACCACACAACACTTTGAAGAAGCATTCGAAATTCCTAGCATGTCTTCGTTCGGAGTTGCATCTTGCGAATTCCTCAAATACGACGTGACTCAAAGAGGAATTGAAGCAAGCCCAAAATAGATCAAGGCCATTATCAACTTGCGATCCTCAAGATGCGTCAAAGATATGTAGAAATTAACCGAACGAGTTGCGGCGCTTAATAGATTCATATCCATGTCGTCGGATAGACGCAAATTGTTCTCTGACGTGCTAAGAAAGAACAAGTCATTTGAATGGACCAACAATCGTGAAGAAGCATTTCAAAACTTGAAGACTCATATGATGACGCCACCACTCCTCACAAAACCAAAAGACAAAGAAGAACTACAACTTTACCTAGATGTAGCCCGTGTAACTATATGTGTCGTTTTAGTAAGAGAAAAAGATGGAACTCAATCACCCATATACTATGTAAGTAAAACTCTCGTAGATAGTGAAACTAGGTATACTTCATTAGAAAAACTTATACTTGCTCTGGTCATAGCTTCTACTAAATTGCGCCCTTACTTTGAATGTCATTCTATTTGTGTTAAAACTAACTATCCTATAAAACAAACCTGAGTTGTCAGGCAGAATGGCCAAATGGCTAGTACACTTGAGTGGCTATGAAATCATGTACGAACCAAGGATGGACATTAAGTCACACGCATTGGCACACTTTGTGGCTGATTTCAGTCTAAATCTGCAAACTAAAGCTGACGAAGAACTTTTGCAATTGCTAGAGCAAACTACAAGTCCCAAATGGACACTATGACGGAGCATCAAATACGAATGGAGCAGGACTTGGATTTTTACTAAAATCGCCACAAGGGGACATATTAGCCAAGGCTATATATTGCAGATTCAAGGCAACTAACAATGAGGCTGAGTGCGAAGCTTAAATTGTTGCCCTCAATGTTGCGCCAGAACTCAAGGTAAAACGTATCAAGCTAAGTTGTGATTCCTTATTAATTGTCAATCAGTTCAATGGATCTTATGCAGCAAAAGATCATAAAATGGCAAAGTACTTTAACATAGCTAAGGATATTGCCAGTAGATTCGAAGAATTCACCATAAAGCAAATCCCAAGGACGTTGAAGCGGGCGCTTTAGCCAACTTAGGCTCAGTCGTTGCTGCACTAAACTTAAGCAACATCCCTATTATGTACATCAAGCAACCCACAATGGACATACATCAAGTAAACAAAACTAGCACTAAAGTTGCCTCCAGAGACACATATTGAACAGAAGAATACATTCAATGCCTAAAAGAAGGCATTTTGCCCCAGCAACTTATAAATCTGCGAACTTTCAAGGTAAAAGCATCCCATTTTATCTTAATTGATAACATATTGTTTCACAAGTCAGTTGTAGGTCCCTACCTAAGATGCCTCAAAAGGCAAGATGTGTCTATTGTGTTACGCGAATTACACGATGGCGAATGTGGCAACCATGCTGGAGGCAGAAGCCTCTCCAACAAAGCACTCCAGACTAATTATGGCTTACTATGAGGAAGATGCGATGCTTAGACATGCTGCAGTTTCCCATCAACATGATGAGCAACTTCATCCAATCTTTGCTCCTTGGTCATTCATGAAATTGGGGATGGACATTGTTGGTAAACTTCCACAAGCTCCATGGAGCAAGTATTTATGCTAGCCATGACTGATTACTTCTCCAAGTGGATCGAAGTAGAGGCATATTGCCAAGTCACCGACTTTGAGGTAATATCTTTCATCAAACGCAACATATTATACAGGTTTGGCATCCCTTTAGAAATAATTTGCAACATTGGATCGCATTTCACATACGTATGTTCTGCAAAAAATGGAACATCAGGTTAGACACCTGAACGTCAAGATACCTGCAGACTAATGGGCAAGCCGGATCTAGCAACAAAATTATCGTTAACAACATCAAGAAGCGAATTAACAAAGCAGGCGGAAGATGGGCTGATGAATTGCCTATGATCTTATGGGCAGATAGGATAACTCCTAAAAGTGCCACTACCCAAACTCCTTACTCTTTAGTTTTTGGTTACGATGCAGTTATCCCAACTGAAGTATACATGTCAACTGCAAGATATGGACTCATGACGAAAGATAGAAGTGACGCATAATTGGGACATATTTGGATACCACTGATGAGATTTGAGACAGTGCCAAGGTAAGAATGGCAGCCTACCAACAAGCACTTGTCAGGAGTTACAACAAGCATATCAAAGTCAAGCAATTTCAAGTCGCAGATTCGATCCTCAGAAAAACGTTCCAGAGTACCAAAGATCCAAAGTTAGGTAAGCTTGCTGCAAATTGGGAAGGGCCATACCAAATTGAAAAGGTAGTAGGCAACAGAGTATACAGGTTGTTCACCAGAATTGGTGTCCAAATTCCACGCAGTTGAACGCAACTCACCTCAAACAATATCATTTCTAAGCCTTAGTCATTTCTCTACATCTTGCATTCTATTCTTTTTCCTCCAGAAACATCTACTGACTTAAGCATTGGAAGGTTGTTGGCAAAACGTCAACGGTCTAGGTTTGTCAGATCACTTCACAAGGGGCTGCAACTTGCCTGATCATAACTTGGTAACTACCCGGGTAATATCTAAATACAAAGCGCTTGATAAACAATTTCTTGTAACATCTCCTTATGCCATTCCTTAGTTGCATCTACATTCCATTTTATTTGCAAATACACATACATACTTAAGCATCGTAGGTCCATTGGTAAAATGCCAATGGTCTAGGTTTAACGAACCATTTTTTCAAGTGGCTAGTGCGCCAGAAGCTAGAGAATTTTCTAGACAACGTTTCCAACAAACTCCTAGATAACTTCTCCAGCAAATTCCTGAAGCAACTTCCATATCAAAGTTCTTTTAGCAATTCCTTGGATAGACACATATGCAGCGATTCAAGGAGCAACTTAGGTTGATCCAAAGTCAGAGATGTGTAATTAGAGATCAAGCAAATTATTGAGCAACTTCATAATGGCAACTCAAGGAGCAGTATGTCAGCTTTACAAGATTGTAATCTCTAATTAGGGCACATTGCCATTACCTTTTAAGAAGTATTTAGTAAGGAAATTACTCCTCTTTCTTGTTATTTGTAATCTTAATTTCTGATAATATAAACGTGCAATTCTTTCAAAATTATCTAAACTACAAATTGTCACATTTTTGCGAGTTATGCCAATAATTTCAGTGGCATTAACACCGCAGTTGCAAAACAAAAAGATACGAAAAGCAACTTCAAATTGGGTTGACATTTTAGTTTGCTACAACATGCATGCATGAGACAAAAAATGCACAAACATAGACTATTCTTAAAAGCATAATCGTATCGTACAAATAAACTAAAATATGCAAATATCATAAAAGTCTCCCTTGATATGGAAGGCAAAGATTAGTTCCTACATTCTGCTTCTAAATAGCAGAAAAAAAACACAAAGTAAAGTGTTAAAACCTGCTCCCATGAGCAGATGCAAAAACAAACAAACTTGTGTTAAACATTGCTCCCATGAGCAAGTAAACAACACATACAAATTTAAATATTGTTTGATACTAAGTAAGAGTAGAAAACCTAAGGAGCATCATCCTGGAACTTATCGGCATCAACATTGATTGGCTGGGAATGTGCACCAACAGTGGAAGTCGCCACATGAATAGATGCATCGTCGGCAACTTCTTCAATCATAGCAGCAGCAGCAGTGGTGTCCTTATCACCGTAGAACTTCTTGGCTTCTTCATAAGCCAATCTTTCTGCAGCAGGATTCCACTCCACATGCTTGCCTGGAACATATTCATCCATGGCCTCAATCCTTGCCAACCACAGTTGCATACCTATCTCATCAAGATGATCGTTATACTTCTTCACAACCTCCTCAACTTTCTCCACTTCCCCCTTCAAACGTTGCACCTCCTCCTGCTCCTCTTTCAATCGGTCCAGCCAACGTTGGCATCGGTCCTCAGCATCTTCCTTCTTTTTGGTGAAAGCGGCAACTTTAGTCGTCAGGTCTGTTGACCCTTGAAGTTTTGAAGATTACTTAACCACAAAAGAAATATTGTATTTTATTTATGTTAATGTTAGGTAATTCATTCTCGAGCAAAGAGAATACTTGATTGAAGATTAAAATGGAGAATTAATCAAAGATCGAAGTGAAGATGTTCGAATGATGAAGTATCAAGTTTGGAGTGAAGATTAGAATACATTAGGGTGTATTTAATATCTTCTTGTTAAGGTTGAGTGAAAGCTCAATTTAGTTTGTGGTGAATTCTCAAATGGAACTTGGTTCTGCTCCCATGAAAGGAACAGACACTGGCACAGTTAGGAACAAGGTTAAGGAACATACCTATAAACAGCTTTAGGAACACCTAAATAACTCCTAAGTGGTGCGCCTAACATTACTTGTGCGCCCAACAGGTTAGTTAGAAGTTCTAGGCTAGTTTTGACTAGATCCACTATTTTAGGGAGTTTGTTATTAATTTGTTAGTAAAAGATTTAAATTGATTTTCTGATTTAATTAGGATAAATATCAAACCGTTTAAATCTTATCTTTTATATTTTAATTAAACTAAAAGATTTTGTTTTCAAAATTAAATATAATTTCCGATTTTAAAAAGACTTTATTTTTAAATATAAAAATGATTATCATTTTAATCAATTTATTTTTAAAGATATTTTCCTAAAAACTATTTAAAGTAAATATTTTATTTACTCCCCAAGAAATCAGTTATCACGGCTAAACACTACTACTACACGCTTGTAGTTAGTAGTTAGTGGTTAGTGGGCTTAGTTAATTATTTCCCAAGTCTTAATTAATTTAAATAGTTTAACTTTTCCCCAAGTATTGAAAACCACGTAATACTTACTGCTTCTTAGTTTTAAGTTAAGTAGTGGAGGAAGTGGATTAATTACTTCTCAAGGAATATTTAATATAAACTAATTAATTAATTAGAGTCGTGGACATCATGGGATAATGGATTAAGTAGTGGATAAGTTTATGTCTTGCCTGAATTGTCTATAAATAGGCGCCTAAACCTTAGAACATTCTGTGTCTGACTTTTATTAGTCACACCAAATGTGTGTCTGACTTTTAGGAGTCACACCAACGTGTGTGTGGATTAGCTAAGTATTCTTAGTTGTCTAATGAGTTAGTGTTGTTCCTAAGAGAATTCATACTTACTTTATTCGAGTTATTACTCTTCCATTGTCTTAAAATTGTATTTTTGAGAAAGGGTTTGAGTGAACTCTTGTAAGTGTGAGAAGCTTTGAGTGAAGCAAGAGAAAGAGAAAGGAACTTCGAGTGAAGTTTGAGAGAAACGTCAGTTGTGGGAACTGTCGTTGGGAACTTGAGTTAGTGACTTAAGTTGAGTCGAGAGAAAAGTAATAGGTTGTAATCAGAGTTGTTTTGGCCTATTATAGTGGAAAGTTGTTTAAAATCCCTTGTGGTCGAGGTTGTTTCTTCCTAGGCCTAGGAAGTTTTTCCTCGTAAAATCTCTTGTGTTCCCATTGTTGTTCCCAAGTTTACTTTTAATTCCGCAAAAAGTATAGCTTATTCTCTCACTATAATTCACCCCCTTCTTATAGTGCTCATATTATACAACAATTGGTATCAGAGCGGGAACTCTAAAACTCAGGAAACCCTGTTGAGTTCGAGATCTTGAAAAATAGAATACTAGAGAGAAACTGGAAGAAGGGTACTCTACGCAGAGGCCACCAATGTTCAATGGTAAGTTTACACTACTGGAAGAACAGAATGGAGATCTTTATCAAAGCCGACAATTACCAGGTATGGAGAGTCATAGAGGTAGGTGATTTTGAAGTCACTACCACTAATGACAAAAAGGTAATTCCTAAATATATATTTGATTTTGATAAAGCAGATTTCGAAAAAATGGAAATTAATGCTCTTGCTATAAAACTGCTTCATTGTGGTCTTGGACCTCATGAACACAATTGTGTCATGGGATGTAAAACCGCAAAAACAAATTTGGGATCTTCTTGAAGTCACTCATGAAGGTACGAGTGAAGTTAAGAGATCAAAAATAGATCTTTTGATGAACCAATATGAACTTTTTCAAATGAAATCCAAGACATGTTTACACGCTTTACTAATATTATTCATGAGCTAACATCTCTTGGAAAGTGATTACTCTGAGGAACAGGTACGAAAGGTCCTAAGGAGCCTTCCTAGGGATCGATGGATGGCTAAGGTAACTGCCTTACAGGAAACTAAGGACTTTACAAGTTCAATTGGAACAACTTGCTGGTTCCCTTATGACTCATGAGTTGCAATTGGACAATGAGAATGGAGAATATGTCCAAGCAAAAATCGATTGCCTTAAAAGCTGATGAAAGTGAAGACTCAGAAACTGATGAAGAAGAATCCGCTCTCATGGTCCGAAAATTCAAAAGAATGTTTAGGAACATGAAGAATGAAGACTACAAAGGTAAGAATAAGAAAATTCTAACAAACTTGTTTGTCATAAGTGTGGCAGTTCGAGACATTATCAAGGATTGTCCCCAATGGGAACAAGAAAAAGGCAAAGGAAGGGAACGAAGCAAGATAGGAACAAGGAATACAAAATCCTATACTCGATCTGACATATGAAGAAAGCTATGGTTGCTGCATGGGGAGACTCTGACTCCGAAGAAGAAGATGATCCTCAACCAAATGAGGAGACTGCAAACTTCTGTCTTATGGCTCTTGACAATTCCGAATCTGATGAAGAGATTGAATCTCTTGAGGCAAGTCTAGACACAATCAAAACTCGTCTTAATTCTTTAAGTAAAGAAAAATTATTTGAGTTTATTGTTGACGCGTAAATGATTGCAAAGATGAGTCCATTAAATAAAACAATGTCAACATGCTTTAGTAGTGCAAAGGAACATACCTCTTGGCTTAAAAGTGTTCGAATTGATATTGAGAAAAGATTTTTTAGTTGTTTGACAAAAATCTTAAATTAAAAGAGGATTTCGAAAATCTTAAAAATGAGAACTACTTGTTAAGCCTTGAGTTATCACAATTAAAAGAGTTTGTTCCTGAAGTAAGTTCATTTGACATTAAGTCAGTTCCCTTGCAAAGTTTCAAATCTGAAATAAACGAATTGAAAAATCATGTTTCATTTTTGGAAATAGAAAACAGAACTTGAGGGGAACTGCACAAAGAAGAAAAGAAAAAATGCTACCTATTCCAAATGGATTAAGAACCCTCAAACAAAACGAACGAAGGTCTTGGTTTTAATCACAAAAAGAAATTTGAAAAACCTAAAAAGAGAGTTGATTTACCAAGTGATAAAGTTTGTATGTTTTGTGGGAACACTGGTCATCTTTAGGAACTCTTGTCCTAAAAGACTTGGTCGCATTTAGAGAACTTGGAAACAAGTAAATAATTGGAAAAAGAAATCTATTGTTCCTGAAGGAAAGGAACCCAAGAAAGATTGGGTTCCTAACTCTAACAATTAGTTTTCTTGCAGGTTGGAGTGAGGGGAACAACACATGGTACCTAGACAGTGGTTGTTCTAAGCATATGACTGGAGATAAATCAAGATTTCTCTCACTCTCAGCCTATGATGGTGGAAGTGTGACTTTTGGTGACAACAGAAAGGTAACATAGTTGCCATGGGCAAAGTTGGTAAGTCATCGTCACATTCCATAGATAACGTTTTTATAGTTGATGGTTTGAAGCATAATTTGTTGAGTATTTCCCAATTCGATCTGTGATAAAGGGAACTTTGTAAATTTAATAGTGAAAAATGTCTAATGTCAACAAAAGCACAAAGGATATTTTGTTTAGAAGGAACAAGAAAGGGAACACATATGTTGTGGATCTTAACCTTGTTCCCAAAAAAGTTTACATGCCTTAGTGTTATTATGATGATTCTTTTTATGGCATATCGTCTTGGCATGCTAGCTTTTCTCTTGCTTGACAAACTTCGTTCTAAAGAACTAGTTTTAGGTTACCTTCAATTAAGTTTCATTTAGATCATGTTTGTGATGCGTGTGCTAAAGGGAGGCATGTTAGTCCTCCTTTAAGTCCAAGAATGTGGTAAGTACCACAAGACCATTAGAGTTGATTCATATGGATTTGTGTGGACCAATGAGGATTCAAAGTATGAGTGGCAATAAATATGTGTTGGTTATTGTGATGACTTCTCTAGATTTACATGGGTTATTTTTCTTTTTAGCAAGGACGAGACTTATGATGAGTTCCTTGTCTTTGCAAACAAAGTTCAAAATTTGAGTGGTCAAAAATTGTTATACCTTAGATCCGACCATGGTAAAGAATTTGAGAACTTTAAGTTTGATGACTTTAGTGGACAGGCTTAGATCAATAATTTCTCCGCCCCTAGAACACCTCAACAAAATGGTGTTGTTGAAAGGAAGAATAGAACATTAGAAGAAATGGCTAGGACTATGTTATAGCTAGTGGTCTTCCTATGAACTTTTGGGCCGAAGCTGTGAATACTTGCTTGTCATATTATAAATCGTGCCATGGTAGACCTTTGTTAAATAAAACTCCTTATGAGCATATTTTGGTAAAAAGCCCAATATTACATATTTCAGAACATTTGGATGTAAATGTTTTGTTCATAATAATGGGAAAAAATCTTGGAAAATTTGATGCTAGAAGTGATGAAGCTGTATTCTTAGGATACTCTTCTTGTAGCAAAGCTATAGAATTTATAATAAAAGGTCTATGTGAGTAGAAGAAAGTGTGCATATTATTTTTGATGAAACAGATAAACTTGTCCCAAGCACACAAATTGATGAGACTTTGGAAGAAGAAGAAGTCATGGGAACAAAGCCTAAGGAACAACATCATGTTCCTATTCCCAATGAAGAAGAAGAAGAACTAGGTGAGGATACACAAGTGAATGAATCCACTATTGTTGAACCTGGTTCCCGTGAACATGGAAGGTGAAGATGATCAAGGAAATCAAGTTTCCATCCAGGATTTTCAACCAAAGCCTTGGAAACATCATTGTTCCCATCCAGTGGAACTCATAATCAGTGACATAAACAAGAGAACTTAAATGAGATCTCAAATTAGAAATGTTTGTGCTTCTCATGCTTTTCTTTCTATGATGGAACCCAGGAACCATGAATAAGCTCTCACTGATGCTGATTGGATTGTAGCTATGCAAGATGAACTCCATCAATTTGAAAGAAACAAGGTTTGGCACCTTGAACCTAAACCTAAACACAATAAGGTCATTGCACTAGTAGAAAAAACCTCAAATGCTCCGGTTGTTTAGGCCCTAAACACTCCGTATTGAACGCGTAGAAAACGTCATATGAGCATTTGTGCATTTTACAAATGCTCCGATTTTTAAGGAAAAACCGGAGAATTTGTTATAACAAATGCTCCGGTTTTTCCTTAACAACCGGAGCATTTGAGCCTTTCTTATAAAAAAAATTCAGACCTGCTACCCCTGCTGGCCAGCAGCATGAGTAACAGGTCTGCAAAACACGAGAAAACAAAACAAAAATTCCATCTTATAAAACACAACAGACCATGCCGTCTGTGAGTAGACTCATTGGATCATGTCGCCCAAGGCCTACGTTGCATATTCGAGGAACCATACCGCCCTTTTCGAATAGCCAGCATATTCGAGGAACCATACCGCCCTTTTCGAATAGCTAAATTCTACGGATCATACCACCCGTAGTGAACCAATGGACCATACCGCCCAAGGTTAAGTAACCACATCCTAGGACCATACCGCCCTTAGGATAATCAAACACAAATTCCTAGGACCATGCCGCCCTTAGGATCATCACACAAATTCCTAGAACCATACCGTTCTTAGGATCACATATCTCTAGAAACATACCGTTCTTAGAATAAGCTAACACAAATTCCTAGAACCATATCGTTCATAGGGTCAATCCAACTTTACAAGCACAAGGTATACACGACAAGGTATACACAAAATCCATCTAATCCAACTTTCATAGGTATACACAACAAGGTATACAAGCAAATCGAATTCACTAACGAACAAGGTTCGACTGTGTGAATGCACAACAAAGCATAAGCCCTCAACATACTCCAAACCAGACAACCATAGGCTTCCCAACAAAATAGGGCACATACCCTTAATGTAATAACTTAAACCAACCAAAACTTACTCTAACACACTTAGCATACATGCCTAAGACCAACCAAGCAAAGATATTCATGCTGTAAGACAAAAAGGGAAATTAAATCAAAACTACACCACACAGGGACAAACCCTCGTCGCGAGGTGCGACCCTCGTCGCGGTTCGCGACACCCTAAAGTCGCGAGTCGCGAGGAGGCTCACGAGTCGCGAGCAGCGTCTGCTCGTGGCTTGCGAGCTTCGCTCGTTCGCCAACCAAAAATCCAACGACTCTTACACCTAGAATCCAGCGTCTAAACCAACTCGAATTCATGCCAAACACGATACCAATCATCCTCACATGAGGCTAAATCTCATCAACAACGACAACTTCTCAAAATCCAAATATAACCCAAGTGAACCAATGAATCAATTCAACCACAACAACAACAAGGATACAACTAATCAACAAAACATAACAAGATGATCATAGTAGCAATCAAAGGTATGAAAACAACACCAACAACCATGAAACTACATGTAACTTCAATCATAAAATCCTCTAAGTTCCACCTAGCATGATACTATGTTCTCTAAAGCGATTCTAACAACCTAAGTTCACAATCTATTCTCTATCGAACTAGAATAACGCTAGTTACCTTTTTCTTGAATGGTGAAAACTCTTATTTTGCACTACTCTGTTCCGACCATGATTTCCGGTGATCAAAACCTTGGATTTTAAATCGCTCGGGTCCAAGTAAAGCCCACGGTGTTATACACATTCTGTCCAAATTTGAAGACGATCCAACGGTTTGATCGTCAGCTACGGTTATTTTTGTGAAGGTGTGACAGGGAACAAAAACCTGAAAACTCGTCTGATTGAAACGAAAACTGCAGTCGCGTCTTCTCCTTTCTTCAAAAACAAATTGTACCACGAGCAAGATCTTTCCGAGTAGATAGATTTTGACTACTCACACATTCAATTCGAATAAGAAACGGAGGAGATATGATGCAAACAAAATAGTTGTGCAAAAATGGACGAAAATCCGAGAAGAGAGAAGAACCCTTTCTCTTCCTCTCTAATGGTTGGACGAAAAATGGGGGTTAGAATGCAGCAAAAACCTGATTAATAACCCCATTAATAAATGGTTTAAAGGGTGATTACAAAGGTGGGTTAATGGGGAATTAAATAAGGGATTACAAGATATTCAAAGGTTTGCTTCATAAGCACCAAAAACTCTTCATCCTACACTCCATAATTGCTGATTTTTGGCCAGCACGACATGCCACACGCGATGCAATATTTCATCACCCAAGTCGGTCCAACAATGTTACAAAAATGCTACGAGACAAAACCGGATCCTAAACGCCGAAATAGATAACAAAACTAACATAACAACTTAAAATAAATATCTAACAACTTAAAATAAATATATATAAATATATCACAACATATAAATATATATACACATTTTCATAATATGTTCCAAAATAATTCAAAAAAAAATTATTTATTTTATGAAAAGGAAAATACCATTTTAAAATAAACAAACACCAAAAATAAAGGGTAAAAATTACGGGGTGTTACAATCACTCCCCCTTAAAAGAGTTTCGTCCTCGAAACTTCAAAACAATCACGAGACAAAAGAAAATACTCGATATTAAGAACATTAAGAAAATAGAAATCGATGGATTTTAGTTAACTAAACAACCTTGCAGGTATAAAATTTGATAACTCAAATAATATATAATTTATTTTGGAAGACCAAAAGAGTTGTATAGTAAAGAAGCACAGTAACAACAATTATTATATAAAATGTGGAAGAACCAAGACAAGTAGAAAGTTTTCGGTAAAAACGTTTGCACAATACTACAGGTAATTTTGCAAAAAGAAGCAAGAATAAATATTTACGTAAAATTATAGAAGAATAAATCCGACCATACATACATATTTTTAGAAAAGAAACGAAGAAGAAAAAGTTCGTAAATAGATAGCCCAAACCAATTTAAATAGAGGTAACCACACGGGCTTATACTCCACTTAAAGAGATAAGAACACTTTAATAAATAGTAGCTAGCTGCTTTATTAAAATAGCACTTATGAACACAAGTCATGACATATGTTATAAGAGCGTACGCCTCCTAAACATATATATGAAAATTAAAGTTCGCAAAAGAAATTGAAAACTTTAAAAATAAATTTCACAACGACGAAACACTAATAATAGATAGGCGATCGAGTAATAAATTATTAACAACAATTATAAAATTTGTCAAGTCGACACAAATGTGCATGGAACCACCCATTGCAACCTAGTATCAACAAAACAATATTTGAAAGCCAACTTATCAACTCGACATTAAAGTTTATTGGAATCACCCAGTATAAACTTAATATCAACTGAAAAAGGAAATTAAATCAAAACAGATGAAATGTGTCAACTCGTCAAATTGACATACAAGTCAAAAGAATCACCCATTATGACTCAATATCAATTCAAACAAGTTTAAAATCGAGACTTATCAAATTGACATACAAGTCAAAGGAATCACCCATTATGACTTAATATCAACTCAAACAAGTTCAAAATTTAGACTGAGGATATAAATTTCGTTTTCAAAGAATATAAAACAGACCAGTCAAAACCAAAGAATTAAATAAGAAGTAATGAAAACAACCAAAATTTTGCTATGAAATGAGAAAGCACTAAATATTTAAACAAGAAACAACAAGTAGTAAACGAGATCCTTTCACGCATTTGAGTTTGAAAAATAATGGTAATAAGAAAAGTAAGTAAAGTAAAAGTTATTGGATGCTAATCTTTAAAACAAAATAGTTTGTGTCTACATTTCAATCTAACACCAAGACAACTCATTACAGTACTTTTATTTTCAAAGACTATAAAACTTATAACCATAATTTAAAGGCTAAACAAGGATTAGCATGAAAAATAAAAATATTAAAAGGAAAAAAAATATTTATATATAGATATAGATGGTCAAAGATGGTAAGAGAAATTTGAAGAATATCTTGAAATACAATTTCATAACCCCCTTTCTTTTACGAAACCATTATAAAACAATTGAAATTAAACGTTTTTCAAAAGAGTATATCAAAATATTAACAATAGGAAACAGATAATTGGGCACATACCCTTAATGTAATAACTTAAACCAACCAAAACTTACTCTAACACACTTAGCATACATGCCTAAGACCAACCAAGCAAAGATATTCATGTTGTAAGACAAAAAGGGAAATTAAATCAAAACTACACCACACAGGGATAAACCCTCGTCGCGAGGTGCGACGAGCGTCGCGTCGCGAGTCGCGAGCAGCGTCTGCTCGTGGCTTGCGAGCTTCGCTCGTTCGCCAACCAAAAATCCAACGACTCTTACACCAAGCCCCCAGCGTCCAAACCAACTCAAATTCATGCCAAACGCGACACCAATCATCCTCACATGAGGCTAAATCTCATCAACAACGGCAACTTATCAAAATCCAAAGATAACCCAAGTGAACCAATGAATCAATTCAACCACAACAACAACAAGGATACAACTAATCAACAAAACTTAACAAGATGATCATAGTAGCAATCCAAGGTATGAAAACAACACCAACAACCATGAAACTACATGTAACTTCAATCATAAAATCCTCCAAGTTCCACCTAGCATGATACTACGTTCTCTAAAGCGATTCTAACAACCTAAGTTCACAATCTATTCTCTATCAAACTAGAATAATGCTAGTTACCTTTTTCTTGAATGGTGAAAATTCTTATTTTGCACTGCTCTGTTCCGACCATGATTCCCGGTGATCAAAAGCTTGGATTTTAAATCTCTCTGGTCAAAGTAAATCCCACGGTGTTATACACATTCTGTCCAAATTTGAAGACGGCCCAACGGTTAGATCTCCGGCTACGGTTATTTTCGTGAAGGTGTGACAGGGAACAAAAATCTGATGACTCGTCTGATTGAAACGAAAACTTCAGTCGCGTATTCCCCTTTCTTCAAAAACAAATTATACGACGAGCAAGATCTTTCCGAGTAAATAGATTTTGACTACTCACACATTCAATTCGGATAAGAAACGAAGGAGATATGACTCAAACAAAATAGGTGTGCAAAAATGGACGAAAATCCGAAAAGAGAGAAGAACCCTTTCTCTTCCTCTCTAAGGGTTGGACGAAAAATGGGGGTTAGAATGCAGCAAAAACCTGATTAATAACCTCATTAAGAAATGGTTTAAAGGGTGATTACAAAGGTGGGTTAATGGGGAATTAAATAGGGGGTTACAAGATATTCAAAGGTTTGCTTCATAAGCACCAAAACTCTTCATCCTCCACTCCATAATTGCTGATTTTTGGCCAGCACGACATGCCACACGCGATGCAATATTTCATCACCCAAGTCGGTCCAACAACGTTATAAAATGCTACGAGACAAAACCGGATCCTAAACGCCCAAATAGATAACGAAACTAACATAACAACTTAAAATAAATATCTAACAACTTAAAATAAATATATATAAATATATCACAACATATAAATATATATACACATTTTCATAATATGTTCCAAAATAATTCAAAAAAAAAATAAATTATTTATCTTATGAAAAGGAAAAAACCATTTTAAAATAAACAAACACCAAAAATAAAGGGTTAAAATTACGGGGTGTTACAGGAGAAGTTAACTGTCTAATCAGCGCATGCAAAAGGAAAAAACTATCATAATTGGGCGCATTTTGCAAGACGGTTATCAGGGTTTGAAAGTTAATATAATTTTCTTCCATTATTTTGCCGCCCAAAGAAGAATATTAGGCGCTATTGTTAGGGCTAGTTTAATCCGACATGGCAAGGAAACAAGTAGCCAAGTTGTGTCACTTTGCCAAGATAGGTGGCAGCAACTTATTGAACGCGTGAAGAGTAAAAAGACCGGTGACTTGGGAAGCAGTTTGAACCATCCTATATTCAAGGAAGCAGCATATAATGGGAGAAGGAAGTGGGGCAGTAGATAACCGCCAAAGGAAAAGATTTGCACATGTTCCATTAAAATAGGATCTAGGTCAATCAGATGCCAAGGGTAAAACGGCTAAAAATCAGTGTTATTATTATAAATCAGTATAAATAGTCTACTATCTCAAACTTTGTAAATCATCACTCACTACTCTATCTTCTCTCTCTAGCTTAAACACTTGTACTCCTCCGCAAACTCGAGCAACTTAGTTAATTAGCAGGATATCAATCCTCCCGTAGTTTTCCCCTCATTTCCAAAGGATTTCCACGTAAAAAATTGTTGTGTGTTCTCATTTACATTTCGCAACTTTATTTCCTGCAAGTTGTTATTATTCGCAAGTTAATTGTCAACCCATTCTCCAAGCAAATTAGCCTTAGGCTTTATTTGGTAGGAAGGATTTGGATAGAAAGGAAAGGAAAGGTAAAAACAAACTTTTTCATATTTGGTAAAAGAAAATAAGAGGGGTTTGATTGAAAAGGAGGAGAGCAAGTGGAAGGAAAAAAATACTCTTAAATTCTTGCTTTCCTTTCTCCCAAAATTGGAGGAATTTAACAGGAAAGAAAGCTAAGAATCTTTTATCTATGTTTTCTTTATTTTCTTCTTTTCCATTCATTTACCAATGACAACCAAACATGTCATTTCTTTCAAATCCACCAATTATACCAACGCGTAGACATCTAACTTTTTTCTCTTCTTTTCTTTTCTTTTCTTTTCTTTTCTATCCCTTTCTCTTCCCTTTTTTTTTTTCTTCCTTTATTTAAAGAAACAACCAACAAAGCGTTACTGTGAAATTTGCCCTAAATACAAAAAAGTTGGACAAAAAATAATCCCTGGTCCCTACCTCGTGTCAAAAGCCCCGATTTATAAAGTGGTGAAAGTTTGAACATTGTTTCATATTTGTAATCAACTCTGCAGGCTGCAGCCAACAGTAAAAGCACAAAACCGTCTGTCTCTCAAATACCAGTTTTCAATGGAAGATGACATAGAGAGGGTACTATGGAGCGCAGATGAGATATCAAACCGAGTCTCAGAACTCGCTGCGCAGCTCAACCATGACCTTTCAGCTGACTCTCTCTCCTCTTCGACTCATATGCCAGTGTTTGTCGGTGTTGCTACCGGCGCTTTCGTCTTTCTAGCCGATTTAGTGCGCCGCATATCTTTCCCAATTTCCGTCGATTTGGTTCGTGTTAGCTCCTATGGATGCGATACTTTCTCTAATGGCTCTCCTACTATCTCCTCCGACTTGAAGCTTGATATTTTCGGCAAACATGTTGTTTTGGTATTACTTCTATTCCTACTTCCACATCTATTTCCACCTAACTTTTATAAATAATTGTTTCCATTGTCTATTGTTTTGAAACATGTCTCCATTATAGATTTTATTCAAAAATTATTAAAAGAGACAGTCTAATTTTAATATATAAGTAACTTAGTCGTTAAATAGATTAAATTCGTCACGAAAGAATTTAACCTAGTCATTATTGACTTACCAATGCCTAATTTTATTTAAAAAGTAGGCGGTCTCTTTCTAGACAAAGTCATTTTTATTAGTTATTAATGCAACCTCAAAGGTGGTAATCTTGATGAAAATTTATGAAGAAAAAATTGAAATTTGAAGGTGGGTAAGCATTGTCATGGACATGAGTACATGACGTTGGAATGGGACTTTTCTTAAAGAGTTTTACATGACGTTGGAATGGGAAATTTGAAGGTGGGTAAGCATTATCATCATCACTATGTATTGACTTCTACCAAATGAGGCTTTAAATTCTAACATCATGCTGTAACTTTTGATATACTTTTGTGCTTGTAGAAGGTCTCATATTCTGTTAGGTTCTGAGCTAATAACTGATCAATATATCAATTCTTGTCTTGTGTAATGACTAGAATAATGTTGCTGATCACTGCTTATGTTGTTGATTTCTCTAATCTCTTTGGTTCCTGGGGACTTTATTTCTACCTTTCGAGCATTATTCAGTTTCTGTGCTCTTATGGATATAATGGATTTCTTGCTCCCGTCCCCAGGAGCTTTATAGATTTGATCCATAGGAGGTGACTGATTCACCTTTTCTGCGAAATACTCTGTGTTTTTCATTTAAATAATTATAGTATCTATAACTTCAATACACTTCTATGATTTCTGACATTTAGAGATATCTCAATAAATCGAAAGTTGAAGAAAAAAGAAGATGCATCTTTGACTAGCAACTGAACTTACCATGACTTTATAGTTATTGTTATAATAAAAGTTTCAAAGACTCAGAATTTCATTTGGTTGGAGCTAACTTTGCTCAACCTTTCTGTATTTCTCTCACACAATATTTTGTGTCTCTCTTTTCTGTGTTACAAAACGGCGCAGCCATTGCTCACCAAATATATACTAGGAATCAAAACATGACCTAGAGAAATGTGTCCACTGGACCACAACAGTACAATCATAAAACAGATAAAAAACACTAGCTGACAAAATAACAAACAACAGCAGCAACAGCTGTGATATCAGTAGGACAAAATGGAAAATACATATTTGCCCATATTCTCAATACCCTCCCCTCAAGTTGGAGCAGAAGGCACGAGGCCCAACTTGAAAGAGAGGTGATTATGTTGTTGTTCACTCAATGACTTGGTCATCAGGTCTGCAAGCTGAAGAAAGGATTTGATGTGCAAAACCTTCAAGAAACCTTCTTGAATATGGTCCCTTACATAGTGACAGTCTACCTTGAGATGTTTAGTTCTCTCATGGAAAATAGGATTATGTGCCAAGTGATTTGCAGACTGGTTATCACAAAACAAGTCAATAGGGGTAGGAATGTGGAGACCCAAGTCTTCAAGGATGCCATGGATCCACACAATTTCACTTGTGGTTTGAGACATGCATCTATATTCTGCCTCAGTGGACGATTTGGATACTGTTTTCTGCTTCTTTGTTTTCCAAGAAATGAGAGAATTCCCTAGGAACACACAGTATCCAGTGAGAGATCTAGCACTAAAGGCACAGCTTCCCCAATCTGAATCACAAAATGCTGTGAGAGTGAGAGAAGAAGGGATTGAATAATATAATCCCCAATCTATGGTGCCTGCCAGATATTTTATGACATGAATAGCAGCTTGCAAATGTGGTTTTCTGGGTTCACTCATAAACTGACTCAATTGTTGCACACTGTAAGAGATATCTGGTCTGGTGAGATTCAAATACAGTAACTTCCCAATTATACTCCTGTAGGTTTCTGGATCAGTCAAAATCTCTCCTTGATCAGTAGAGAGTTTCACATTTTTAGGAAAGGGAAACCTAGAAGGTTTACAGCCTTCTATGCCTGTAGACTTAAGAATATCAAGGATAAACTTCCTTTGATTTAGCATGGTTCCTTGGGAGTTGCGTGCAACTTCAATCCCCAAAAAATATCTCATTTCACCAAGGTCCTTAACAGTATAAGCTTCATCTAGACCCTTTTTAATGAGATGTATCTCAGAATGATCATCACCAGTGATTAAGAGATCATCTACATAGACTAAAATGACAGTTTGCTTCCCTTGGTGATGTTTGGAAAACATGGAATAATCTCTCTTGGACTGTGTGTAACCATGTGCCAAGAAATATTTAGTTAATTCAAGGTTCCATTGCCTTGATGCCTGCTTCAAACCATATAGACTTCTTTTAAGTCTACAAACCTGCCCTTCCTGAGCTTCTGTGTAACCCTTAGGTGGTTTCATATATACTTCTTCTTCTAGAAACCCATGTAAGAATGCATTGTTGATGTCTAACTGATGCAACTTCCATTTCATTGCAGTAGCAAGAGCAATGAGAATTCTCACACTAGCAAACTTAGCTACTGGAGAGAAAGTGTGCTTATAGTCTTTCCCTTTGATCTGTTTGTCACCTCTAGCAACCAACCTGGCTTTCAGCTTGTCTACTTGTCCTTCTGGAGTGAACTTTACCTTATATACCCACTTGGAGTCTATAGCTCTCTTTCCTGCTGGGAGACTAACAAGCTCCCAGGTTTCATTATCATGTAAAGCCTTCAATTCAGCCTTCATTGCATCTACCCAGGCTGTGTCTTGACAAGCCTCATTATAGTGACTAGGTTCTCGAATCCTTAAAGCATTGTTTAAGGATGCCAAGTAATCAGAAGTGTAATACTTGGAGTGTTTTAGCCTAGCAAGAATCATATTTGCACTAGCTTGGTCCCCTGCCTCTTTACCTTTTGGTAAATCAAGGATATAATCCTTGTACCTGCTGGGCAGATGAGCTTCTCTGGTAGATCTTCTTACATAAGGTTCAGCAATGTTGTCTTGTGAAGGAATCTCATCTCTTGTAATGTCCTGCAAAACTTCAGTATCCTGCTGACCCTCAACATTAGGCTCATCTAACAGGTTACTGTGAGTATCATCAGCATCTAAAGGACAAACAACATCATAGCTTCTTAGGATATCTGCAAAGTCATGATTTTTTTCCTTAAGGATAAAAGGAAATATTTGTTCTTTGAAAGTCACATCTCTACTCACAAAGAGCTTGTTGCTTTGTAGATCCATCAACTTGTAACCTTTTTGACAGTAAGGATACCCCACCAAGATACACCTAACACCCCTAGGTTCAAACTTATCAGCTGGCTTCTTGCTAGGGCTTGCATAGCAAAGGCTCCCAATGACTCTCAAATGATCATAATCAGGTTCCTTCTTCATCAACCTCTTATAAGGAGTTTCCCATCCTATCACCCCACTAGGCATAAGGTTGATTAAGTGAGTAGCTGCTAGAATGCACTCACCCCACAAATAACCTGGTAAACCAGCATGTATTTTCAGGATCTTGCTGTTTCAAGCAAGAATCTGTGTTTCCTTTCTACCCTGGCATTTTGTTGTGGAACACCTGCAATGCTTCTTTGGTGTGTGATACCTTTCTCAGCAAAAAATTCTCCCACATTCCTCCTGAAAGATCTCAGTCCCATTATCACTTCTCAAGGATTTTACTTTGGTGTTGAACTGAGTTTCAACATGATTAATGAAATTTACCAGGACATTTTTCACTTGTTCTTTGTTACATAACAAGTGAGTCCAGGTAGCCCTGCTGAAATCATCTACTATGGTGAGGAAATATGAAGCACCTGTGAGTGCTTTGGTCCTATATGGACCCCAAAGATCAACATGTATCAAATCAAAAATCTCATCTGCAATGGATTTACTAAGCATGAAAGGAAGTTTGTGGTGCTTAGCCACATAACAAGTATCACAAAAATAGCCATTCAACTCTTCACATTTGCAAAAACTTAAGTATTTCATTTTGGAAACAGATACATGACCCAGTCTAGCATGTATTAAGTTCAATCTACTTAAATTATTACAAGCTCCTGCCTCCTTTTTCTTCTTAACTTTTGCTGCCATACACCCTTCTCTTCCTTCATTAGTGCTTTCAATCTTCAGTTTGTAAAGATCTCTCTCATTTCTTCCAAACTTGAGTCCCCCTTCAATGGAATGGCCCTGTAGGGAACATCCATATTTGTCAAAGAACATACTGAAATCATTCTCTTTTAAGAGTCTGCTCACAGACAGTAGGTTGTTTCTAAAATCTCTGATAAACAAAACATCCTTTAGGGTAATCTTATCATTCAACTTCACATCACCCACTTCCCTTACTACCATAACTCTTCCATCAGGTAATCCTACCCTAACCTGTTTATCAAGGCTCTTAACATTGCATAAGATATCTCTATTTCCTGTCATATGATCACTTGCTCTAGAGTCTATGAGCCAAGTGGTTGATAAAAAATTACTACAAAAATTTGCAGAACAAGAAACAATCTCTTTACCTGCATAATTGCTTGAGATTGCACTTCCTGCTGTCTGCTTATCTCTAATTGCTTTCATGAGTTCTTGAACAAAAGAGGCCATCACAGCATTATCATTCTTACCTTTCTCTGCTTCAGTTGAGTCATTAAAATCTAAAGGATGATTTCCAGAGTACTCTGACTCTTTTCTGGAGATATTGGAGGCTTCCTTGGTCCATCCTTTTCCTTTGTTCTGTTTGAACCACTCAGGATAACCCACCAGCTTGAAACACTCATCTCTGATATGTCCTTTCATTCCACAATAATCACACTTCTTAAATTCCTTTTCCATCTTCATCTTCTTATAGTCCTCCATTTTCATTTTTTTGTAATCCTTTCTTTGAAAATCCTTCAAAGGACCCAAGCTTACACTCTGGCCATACCTATTAACTGCCAAAGCACTTACTTCAGAACCAATATTCATCTCTGCAACCATATTCTTCTGTTTTTCAACTTGCATAACCAAGTTGTATGCTTTGTTTACAGCAAGCAAAGGGTCCATTCCCAAGAAGTTCGTTCTCATCTGCTCATAACCATCATTCAACCCATTGAGAAACTTCATCAACTTGTTATCTGAGTCTCTCTGAGCCACCTTGCTCGCAAGATCACAAGAGCACTTTTCCATAGCACCACACCCACATTCAGGTATCTCCTCAAGTTCTGCAATCTGCTCCCACAATTCCTTAAGTTTGCAATAATAATCACTAACACTCAGATTATTTTGCTTGAAATCCCAAAGCTCCTTCTTAAGTTGATATAGTTGTGGTGCATTAGTTTGCCCATATCTTTCCACAATCTCTTCCCAAAGATTTTTAGTGGATTTCATACACACCAAACTACTAGCAATTTCAGGTTTCATGGTAGCCAGTAACCATGACCTTACCATGTAGTCACATCTTGTCCACTTTTGTATCTCATCTGCTCCAGATGAAGGCTTAGCATTCTTTCCTTCTAGAAAGCTTAGCTTGTTTTTTGCCCCCAATGCAATCCTCACACTCCTATTCCAGTTGAGAAAGTTTGTGCCATCAAGGAATATTCCTCCCAAAGGTGTTGCTGCGTTTTCATTCACAGCAATGAACAAAGGGTCCTTGTAAGGATTTTGAGAGCTGCCACCAGTTTGTTTGTTACCAGAATCAACATTTCCTGCCATCTCAGGTGGTAAATTATGTGTTATCTAGAGCCTTAGAAACTTAAGAAAAAATAGAATTCTTCAAACAACCTGCTCTGATACCATAATAAAAGTTTCAAAGACTCAGAATTTCATTTGGTTGGAGCTAACTTTGCTCAACCTTTCTGTATTTCTCTCACACAATATTTTGTGTCTCTCTTTTCTGTGTTACAAAACGGCGCAGCCATTGCTCACCAAATATATACTAGGAATCAAAACATGACCTAGAGAAATGTGTCCACTGGACCACAACAGTACAATCATAAAACAGACAAAAAACACTAGCTGACAAAATAACAAACAACAGCAGCAACAGCTGTGATATCAGTAGGACAAAATGGAAAATACATATTTGCCCATATTCTCAATATGTTATTAAGCTTCACTTTCTTCTGTTGGATTCAGGTTGAGGATATTGTGGATACGGGATTCACCTTACTACAGCTCATTGAACATCTGAAATTAAAAGGGGCATCCTCTGTATCAGTGTGTACCTTCCTTGATAAGCCATCAAGGCGGAAGGCGGCTGTTGAGGTGGTGGGGAAAGGAAAATTCTATCGAGGATTTGAGGTAATTGTTCATTGGTCCCGGCTTTTTCTAATTAGCTTTGAAAGGTTGTTGAAGATGAACATAATTTCTTTTTTTGAAAGGCGTTATCTGCTTTTGATCAATGCAGCAAAGATTCTTAAAGGCCACATAAAAATTTCAAGAGACAAAAGTTACAACAAATGAAGTATTATTTATTTATTTGCCTTAATATGTGTATTGAATAGTAAATCTAAATCATGCAAAGTAGAAAGCTTGTAAAATAATATTTACCATCAGTTATCACGCCTCAAACATTTGAATAAGTTTCAGATATTTGAAGTTATACTTCTATGTTGTGCATGATCTGTAGCAGTGCAATAGTGCGTTATTATGTATTTGTCCACCGAGTATTGTGAAACTAGCACATCCGAAAAGAATTAATCAACCATTTTTCTTTGTCTACGTCTGCTGCTTAATCCTCAGCTACTTGTTCTTCGTGTTAATATTGTAGTCCCTTAATTAGATGCTGTAGATTGAACCATTTTGCCGTTAGAGCTTGCAAAAAATTTAGTTTGACCAGGTCGACTTGGCTTATATACTCTTACTTCTACTATGACCTCTACCTTGTGCTAGTTATTCATGTTGAATCTGTCTAGCATCTCAAAATTTTATAATTAGAACCGTGTTTTGGTTTCAGTTCTGAATCTAGATTCTAGACTGTTAGGTTATCCGGGCCAGCTCCTGTAATGTGGTTGACTGGTTGTTGCATCAAATTGCTTAAGCAGGGCAACAACCAACCTCGTTTTGGAAGAGGTCATTACCTAAGGCCAATAGCCCACCTCGTTTGGAATTTATTTTGAAATAGATCGATATTATGCTCTTTTGAGATGTTATGGACAGTGGACTGTTGGCTTGATGTTACCATCTTAGTATTTTGATTCATCTTCTCATGCTCAATTTCATCTTAGATTATATGTGTGTGTATGATTATAATAAACTTTGTGTCAGCATAGTATCTAGCGGCTACGATGTCTAACAGCCTTAGTATTGGCAGTGTCCAGATAATTTTGCAGTAGGTTACGGAATGGACTTTGCCGAGCTCTACAGAAATCTACCGTATGTGGGTATCCTGAAGCCCAGATGTTACCAGCGTATTAAGGAGGAACAGCCAAAGAACTGATGCAAGAAAGCTGATTTTTGTGTGCTGATGCTATCTTGACGCAGGGGCAATACATATTTATCATTTGCTATGCTTCCCGGATATGAATCAAACTGTCTCAATTCATTGGGTGCAATTGTGATATTTTATGCTGCGTGCTTCCCATAATTTACTACAAACTTGTGGTAAAGTTGTATATAAAATATAGCAGCCATTATAGTCTATGTCAAATATAGTCTGTGGAGCATTAGTATATTTCTTGATTTTCTTATAAATCAGCTTGCAACACAAGATTACAAACTTCATCAACACTGTAATCATTACAAACACCAAGTAGCCAATAAAGCTACAAAACAAGGGTACAAGACAAACGAAAAGAGAAAAGATAAAGCCTCAAACAAAAGCCAGACGTAACTTTGTTCATCTGGAAGACTGGAAGTCGCAGGTATAAGGCATGACTTGGTTTCGCTTAACAATGACTTTTGAGAATAGAAGGTTTTTTGATTGAGTAAGTTCAAAAAAAAACAAGAAGGATCTCTTTTTTCCAAAAAAAAAAATTATCTTGGAGATTGTGTAATGTTTACTCTCAAAAAAAAAAAAATTCCTATTTTTTTGCCGCATCTTGTCACTAAAAACGATGTTCACTTCTTAAAATATCCGATATATGTAGGAGGGTAATAGAGGAAGGGGTCAGATTTATCCTGACAGAAGAAAAAAAGTCTTCACGTATCTTTTGAAAACTTTACGAAATTCCCTTCATTCAAATACACAGCAATGCATAATAATTATGTAGACCTTTGAAACCCCAAAATATTGGACCAACTCCCTTTCTTAGGAACACATATTGCATTCGTTACTCCAAAAGGATAATGGTGTTGGGCCCAGAGTTTTGTGGTTTTGGCGGCAATATGGGTTCACTTTGAATTTGGAGAACAAGGCAGTTGGGCTGGAGAATGGCGTGACTAAGTCAAACAGGAATTCATCTTGGCGTTTTGGATACACTAGTTTTCCGCATTCTCCCCTCCTTTTGTGTTTTCAATGACAGTACAATGGATCACTACCCAAGAGGTCATGGATGAACTCAACCGCGTCAAAGCAGAAATAGCGGCGTTGAAAGAAAGCTACGTCGCGTCCTGCATGGAAAATCAGAGCTTGAAATCCGCCCAGAAATCCTCAAAAGGGCCAAAGCCTCGCAACACCAGTGGCATCCCCAGAATACGCAATTTGGACGTCGAAGGATTCGAGACTCCTTTGAACCATGTCATCAATGAAGACGCTGACGAGTAAGAAAAGGAGGATGGCGATGGCGGTGGTGACGTCAATCCCCCGAAGGAGCCGCCCCAGAGTCAACCCTGTCGTCGTCTTGATGATTCCGTCCAGCAGCGTCTCCAGCAATTGGAAGATATGATCGCCCGCATTCCTGGCGTCCCCCGACCAATGGAGAAGGCTACCCCAAATAGCTATGCAGCTTCTCCATTCGCCGACCCCATTGCGTTGATCGAGGTGCCCAAGCGATTCTCTGTCCCGTCCATGAAGCTCTATGACGGCACCACAGATCTCAACGACCCCAACGGCCCATCGCGACAAAATCAAATGGTGCGAATTTCACGGAGACCACGGGCATCATACTGACGAGTGCGTCGCCCTGAGAAGAGAAGTAGCCCACCTTTTGAAGCAAGGTTACCTGAAAGACCTGCTAATAGAGAAAGGAAAAGAAACAGCATCGAAAGGCGAGGATCGACGACAACCACCCTCTTCGCCAGCGCATGTAAAGGTAATTAATGTTATCAGTGGTGGATCAGATATCTGTGGACTAACATACTTTGCAGCTAAGCAACATGCTAGAGACGGCCCAAATCAGGACGTCGTCCCAAAAGAGCTCCGTCATCCGCGTGACGCTGAACTGGAGGCTATGCCCATCACCTTTGATGACGACAGAGACATACATCATGACGGACTGGTAATATCGTTAACCGTTAGTAATTGTCTACTTAAACATGTGTTAGTTGATAATGGCAGTTCAGCCAACATCCTTATGAGAGGCGCTCTAGAAGACATGGGGATCGACAAGCGAGACGTCATCAGAAAGTCCACTGTCCTTGTCGGATTTAGTGGAGAATCCAAACATACCATGGGAGAAGTGACGCTGCCCACCTTCGCCAAGGGAGTTAACATGCCAATTAAATTTTATGTCATTGATTGTCCTTCTTCTTATAATGTCATTTTAGGCAGGCCCTGGATCCATAGCATGAAGGATGTCCCGTCGTCGTATCATCAATCTCTAAACTTTCCCACAAAATGGGGGGTACAAGAGATCAAAAGGGACAGACGGATCGCAAGGGAATGTAACAAAACGTCCCTCAAAACAAGGAAATCGGAGGCATAGAAATTACAGATGCAGACGTTGGGAGAACAAGACTTCGACGAACAACAAGTATATGATGTTATACTAGACCCTAGCAAGCCTGACCAAACCGTCAAGATAGGGGCAACATTATCTCCCGACGTCCGACAACAGGTAATTGAGTTTTTAATGGCTAACGCTGATTGTTTTGCATGGTCACACGAAGATGTCACAGGAATCGATCCCGACGTGATTACACACAAACTCAATGTCGACCCCAACTATAAACCCGTCAAGCAAAAAAGACGCAAATTCGCCCCCGGCGAAACTAAATCATCAATGACGAGGTTCAAAAACTGATTGACACCGGTAAGGTAAAGGAGGTAAAGTATCCTGATTGGTTAGCTAACGTTGTTGTTGTAGGAAAAAAGAACGGCAAATGGAGGGTTTGCATAGACTTTACTGATCTCAACAAAGCTTGCCCAAAAGATCCATTCGCTCTACCGCACATCGACGCATTAGTAGACGCCACTGCAGGACACGAGTTGTTGACGTTTATGGACGCCTTCTTGGGATACAATCAAATACTCATGCACCCAGAAGATCAAGAGAAGACGTCGTTCGTCACCGACCGGGGCATCTATTGCTACAAGGTCATGCCATTCGGACTGAAGAACGCCGGTGCGACTTATCAGCGCCTAGTCAACGCTATGTTCAAAGACCAGATTGGGGACACCATGGAGGTCTACATAGATGACATGCTGGTCAAGTCGAAAACCGCACATGATCATGTATCACATCTACAACAGTCATTCGACGTCATTCGTAGGTATGGCATGAAATTAAATACTACAAGGTGTTATTTTGGAGTGTCTGCAGGTAAATTTTTGGGATACATAGTCACCCAACGCGGCATCGAAGCTAGCCCATACCAAATCAAAGTTATCCTCAACATCCAGTCGCCACGAAATTTGAAAGAAGTACAGAAGCTAACCGGACGTGTCGCCGCGTTGAATCGGTTCATTTCTAAGTCTTCCGACAAATGTCGGCTGTTCTATCACGTCCTGAAGAAGAACAAAAGATTTGAGTGGACGCCGGAACATGAGAAAGCTCTCCAGAACCTCAAGCAATACCTTATGACGCCGCCGTTGCTGTTCAAGCCATCCGCAAACGAGCCGCTACAATTGGATGTCGCCGTCAGCGAATCCTCGGTAAGTGCCGTTTTAGGGGGGGAAGGACAAGAACGACAACTGCCGGTATACTATGTAAGTAAATCCTTGGTCGACGCTAAAACCAGGTATTCTTCCTTGGAAAAGCTCGTCCTAGCAATAGTGATGGCGTCCAAAAAATTGAAACATTATTTTGAAGCACATTCTATTCACATCAAAACTAACTATCCTGTTAACTCCATTTTAAGACATCCAGAATTGACGGGAAGAATGAGTAAATGGGCAATCACCCTCAGCAGTTATGACATTTCATATCAGCCACAGACAACTATAAAGTCGCAAGCATTAGAGGACTTTGTGGCCGATTGGAAGCGATGGCACATACCGAGGTAAGTATGCTTGAAGTTAATATAACTAAAAATAAGTGGATCTTGCACGTAGATGGATCCTCCAATTTTCGGGGTGCTGGCCTAGGAATATTTCTAAAGTCGCCACAAGGGGACATCATAGCCCGAGCTATCAGTTGCGACTTCAATGCTACCAACAACGAGGCAGAGTATGAAGCATTGCTAGCTGGGTTGACATTAGCCAAGGACCTAAACGCCACCGAAGTAGAAGCCTACAGTGACTCATTTTTTATCGTCAGTCAAATCAAAGGGGAATTTGCCGCCAAGGATTCTAAAATGACGGCATATTTGGACGTCGTTCAACTCAAGGTAAAATCTTTCGTAAGTTTTGACATTTTTCAAATCCTCATGGATCAAAACACACAGGCAGATGCACTGGCAAACATTGGGTCAGCTATGAGAAAGTCGGGATCCAAAAGCATACCTGTAATACATCTGTCATCACCTGCAATTGATAAACCAACTACAGTTAGCGACGTCAACGACATCACGACATCATCAGTAAGTTAGCAGACGCCAATCATCAAATACCTTAAGGATGACACCTTTCCTGAAGATAGGCTGCAAGCTCGAAAGGTACGTTTTAGATCTTCAATGTACGTACTACTTGACGGTATCCTTTTTCGTAAGTCCGTTGCAGGACCATACCTGAGATGTCTTGATGGTGACGAATGCCACCAAGTGTTACCAGAGATGCATGATGGATGTTGTGGCAATCATTCGGGAGGACGTAGCCTCTCCAACAGGACCTTACGCATGGGGTACTATTGGCCGACGTTACGTCAGGACGCTGTCGAGTATGCTAAGAAAGGCGACGCTTGTCAGCGACATGCCGCCATGTCACACAAACCAGCAGAAAAGTTGCACCCTACTATTACCCCCTGGCCCTTCATGAGGTGGGGTGTGGACATCGTCGGGAAACTTCCCCAAGCACCAGGATAAAAAGTGTTCATGCTGGCGTTAACTGATTATTTCTCCAAATGGATCGAAGCTGACTCGTTTACTCAAGTACGCGATAAAGAGGTTATTACATTTATGGCGTAACATTATCTGCAGGTTTGGCGTCCCCTTTGAAATCATTTGTGACAACGGCTCCCAATTCATTAGCTCCCCCACGCGAAATTTCTTGGCCAAATGGAATATACAGCTTAGCACTGCAACGCCTAGATATCCACAAACAAATGGGCAAGCTGGGTCAAGTAACAAGTTAATTACCAAAGTCATCAAAAGACGCCTCAAGGCAGCCAAAGGTAAATGGGCAGAAGAACTCCCGTCAATTCTTTGGGCGAATAGAACCACTCTCAGGACGGCGACAGGGCAAACCCCTTTCTCTCTAGTATATGGATGTGAGGCCGTTCTTCCTCCCAAGGTAAGTATCCCGACGTCACGGTACGGATTATTGACCCCAGAATGAAATGAAGAAGAGTTAGGCCATGATATCGTCACTAGTGAAGAATTGAGAGAGGTAGCACTTGTTCGTATGGCGTCCCAACAACAAATATTGGCCAGAAGCTTCAATAAAAATGTCAAGGCCAAAACGTTCAACGTTGGGGATTGGGCCTTGAGAGAAGTTTTTCAAAACACTAAAGAGCTCAACGCAGGAAAACTAGCACCGACATGGGAAGGTCCGTATCGTATTCAAAAGATAGTGGGAAATGGTGCCTACCGTACCAAAGAGGGTAAGCCAATCCCAAGGAGTTGGAATGCCGTCCACCTTAAAC
The DNA here is from genome assembly GCF_026745355.1 of Beta vulgaris subsp. vulgaris. Taxonomy (NCBI): domain Eukaryota; kingdom Viridiplantae; phylum Streptophyta; class Magnoliopsida; order Caryophyllales; family Amaranthaceae; genus Beta; species Beta vulgaris. The sequence continues at coordinate 40,279,276 of NC_079209.1, read as the reverse complement.
GTTATCACTTTTGATCGACGCGTCATTATGATAAAAGTAGTGGAAGTAAGTAATGTCATGTTGAACTTGTGGTATCATTACTTCGTTTGGTTTTAAATTTGCGTCATGTTTTATGCCTTACTAACATTAGTACTTGAGGTGTATTGACAACTTTGTAGGTTCCTTTATCACACAGGTAAGTGTAATTACACCTGGCGTCAGTATTATTGGTTCCACACCTCTTATGGCCATCCCACGACGACACAGGGGCAAGATACATATCTCTTAACATCTTTACGCGACGGACGCCCTATCCCGTCAGACGGACCATCACAACTTTCATAGTCACCACATCGACAGACCAGTGTGTTTAGCTGGAAATGGCATCGACCCTTCATTGCAGCAAAAACATCACATGGTCCACATAAAAAGGTACCTTACATACGCACACATTTACATACATACACAAACAACATTCATGGCAAACAAACATGACGTAGCAAAAGACAAATTGTGAATGTTATGCCTGAGTTTTTGCAGGATGAGATTGACATGATGACATGATGACACGACGACTGGGACATGAAGACGCGACGAAAAGACACGAGGGTAAGGACAGTCGGAGTACAAGTAACGGATTATCTAAAAATGGAAAGAGTTCAGCAAGGCATTAAATTAGCCGTGAGATCCGTCGACAAAGAGTAGATTATGCAAAGGAGGGAGAAAGATTGCAACGTTGGAGTATAATTAGGAAGATCTCCTATAATCAAGTTATCGGTACCATTGTAATAGATTTAGAATTTATTATTGTATTTGTTGGAAAAAAGCCAAAGGAAGAAAAGGCATACAAAGAGAGAGAAGCATCATTAGATAGGACCACAGAGCATTCTTTGTACTAAGCGAAAAGAAAGACATACTTTGTAACGATTTGTCACTAGCCTATAGCGACAATCAACCATAGTAGATTGGTGGATCTTCATCCACCCGCGGTTTTTACCCATCTTCATTGGGGTTTTTCGCGTCACCATCTTTGTGTGTTCGTCCCCTTTGATCCGCATTGCATTCATTCTTTGTATTTTTAGCATTGTCGTATACAATATCTGATTAAAATCGTCCCGAACTTTAATTCTGTCATAGTAGACAAATTTTAGCATAAACAATTTGGCGCCCATCGTGGGGAATAACCAGACGAACTACTGTTCAAAATCCATCAAATGGGGGAGACACCGAATCTCGACGAAATGCAGAGGCAATATGAGCAAATAAGAGCAGAATTGCTCGAAATGAAGAAAGTTAATGAACGATAAGCCACTGACTTCACAACATCGCAAGAAAGGATTCAAAAATTGAAAGGATAGTTAGTGTTGTCCAAAGCTTCGAAGGCCCGACGTCGCACTAATCTGAACGACATTCCTTACATGAGGGACCTCTCTGAGTCAGACGATGAGGAGCCTGAAAACAACGAAGAACTCGAGGATGAAGAGACTTTGAATTATGAAGAGAACGACCAAGGCGAAGGAGAAGCGAGTCTTATGGCAAAGCGCATGGTCCAGATCGAAAAGCAGAATAGGCGCTTAATGAAGCTCATGTCCCAGCTCCCCGGGGCCCCGACGCCAAGCATCGTGGAACATCCAGATGGCTATGCAGAGTCACCGTTCGTAGAGAGGATCGCGAGGGCTGTGCTCCCCAAAAAGCTCAACATGCCTACCCTCGCTGCTAATTACGACGGTTCGACTGATCCATGCGAGCATGTCGCCCAGTACAAGCAGCGGATGTGGCAAGCGTCAATCCCTTGGCATCTGGTAGAAGCTTGTATGTGCAAGTCTTTTGGAGCCACGTCACCGGCCCCGCTCTCAAATGGCTCGGATCCCTCAAGCCAGGAAGCATTGGCAATTTTTCCACCCTAGTCAACAAGTTCTATGAGAAGTTTGAAGGCAGTCGTAGCCTGGAAAAGCAGACGAGTGACCTATATGGCGTCGTCCAAGGGCCTAAAGAATCTGTTCGCGATTATTATAATTGCTTTAATAAAGAAATGATTAGCATTAAAGATCTTGATACTAAGACTGCTATTGAATGTTTCAGGAAAGGACTAATTCTGCGATCAAAACTATACAACCGTCTGACAAAGTACCCGTGTCAAACGTTCGAGGAAGTCAAGTCACGAGCGTTGGCCCAAATGAGACTGGAAGAAGATGATGCCATCCTCAACACCATATCAACGCGTCGTGCACCAGAAGCTACCAACAACCGGAAGGCTTTCGTCCCCAAAAAGAAAAATTGGCAAAACCACCCGTATGGTCGCTCCAACCAGGTAAACAATGTTGTTGACGTTGTCGAAAATGCAGGTAATGACACGAGGACGGAGTCGCCAACCTTCCTAGATCTAGACTCCTATGGATTCTCCGTCGATGTCGGAGGCGTCGTAAATGCCTTGACCAAAATCGGAGCACCGGTCCGTTGGCCAAAGAAGAGTGACCGACCGGAGGCGCAAAAAGATCAGACAAGGTGGTGCCAGTTCCATCATGATCATGGCCATAAGACGGAGGAGTGCCGAGTGCATTGCGTTGCGACGTGAGGTCGCGTTCATGCTTAATAAAGGGCATCTCAAGGATCTCTTAAGCGACAAAGGTAAAACGTCCTTCGAGAAGAATCATGCGCAGTCCATCCCTCCTGCGTCACCCACGCACGTAAAGGCAATTAATGTTATTTCTGGTGGGTCTGATGTATGTGGACTAACGTACTCCGCAGCCAAAAGGCTAGCAAGAGAGGGCACCCCCTCGTCCGCCGTTTTTAAATCTTGCAGGTCAGCGGAAGAACGCAAGCAGGAAGCGATGGTAATTACCTTTGAGGACGACGATGTTTGCAACGTAGAACATCATGATGGACTAGTCATATCCTTGACAGTCAGTAATTGCTTGTTGAAGCGAGTGTTAGTCGATGGGGGTAGCTCAACCAATATCATATTCAAAAGCGCCCTCGAAGGTATGGGATTGTGTGATAAAGATATTACTAAAAAATCTATTGTTTTGGTTGGATTCAGTGGAGAGGCCCAACAGTACAATGTCGGAGAGGTCACACTGCCAACATTAGCCAAAGGCGTCAACCTGCCGACCAGATTCAACGTTGTGGATTGCCCGTCTGCATATAACATCATTCTCGGCACCCCATGGATACACAAGATGAAAGCCGTCCCATCAACCTATCATCAGACGTTGAAGTTTCCAACCAAGTGGGGAGTCCAAGAAATAAAGGGCGATCAGAAATCTGCAAGAGAATGCTACAGCTCATCGCTCAAGCCCCCAAAGGCAGCCATCTAGTAATTAAAGGATGGGTCAGCGCCCGACGCGCCTAGTGAGCAGGACGTGGATGAAGTGATGCTCGATCCATCCATCCCCGATCATGTCGTTCGAATCGGAGCGACGCTATCACAGGAAATACGAGGTCAGTTAATCGATTTTTTAAAGGCTAATCAAGATTGTTTTGCTTGGTCCCATGAGGATATGACAGGAATCAGTCCCGACGTCATAACACATAAACTCAACGTCGACCCCGAGCACAATCCCGTAAAGCAAAAAAGACGCAAATTCGCGCCTGAAAGGAACCAAATCATCAATGACGAAGTTCAAAAGCTGATCGACACTGGAAAAATCCGCGAGTTAAATATCCAAATTGGCTAGCCAATGTCGTGGTCGTGAGCAAGAAGAACGGGAAGTGGAGAGTCTGCATAGACTTCACGGATTTGAACAAGGCGTGTCCCAAAGACCCATTCCCTCTACCCCATATTGACGCAATGGTGGACGTGACGGCAGGCCACGAGCTCCTAACGTTCATGGAAGCATACTCTGGGTACAACCAAATACTGATGCACCCGGTCTGAAAAATGCAGGTGCGACCTACCAACGATTGGTCAACCAAATGTTCAAAGACCAATTGGGCGACACCATGGAAGTATATATAGATGATATGCTCATCAAATCCAAGCAAGCAGGCGATCACGTCCAACACGTGTCGGAGGCTTTCGACGTCCTGCGAAGGTATGACATGAAATTAAATTCCACTAAATGTACATTTGGAGTGCCTGCAGGAAAGTTCCTAGGATATGTCGTTACGTAACGAGGGATTGAAGCTAGCCCGGATCAAATAAAAGCTCTTGTCAACATCTAATCTCTAAGGAGCATCAAAGAGGTGCAGAAATTGACCGGTCGTGTAGCCGCGTTGAATCGTTTCATATCCAGGTCGTCCGAAAGATGTCATCTATTCTATGACATCCTGAGAAAGAATAAAGGCTTCGACTGGTCGCAACAACATGAAGACGCGCTGCAAGAACTCAAAAGGTACTTAGCGTCACCATCGTTACTGTCAAAGCCAAGTGACGGAGAGACGCTGCAGCTTTATCTTGCGGTGAGTAACGTGTCCGTCAGTGCTGTCCTGACACAAGAAGCAGAAACTCAGCAAATCCCAATCTATTATGTCACTAAGTCTCTGTTAGACGCAGAGACCAGGTATTCCTCATTGGAAAAACTCATTTTAGCCATAGTTGATGCTGTTAAAAAGCTTAGGCACTATTTTGAGACACATATTATTATTGTTATGACTAACTATCCTGTCAAGTCTGTCTTGCGACACCCCGAATTAAGAGGACGCATGAGTAAGTGGGCAATAGCACTCAGTGCGTATGACATCCAGTTCCGTCCGAGAACAACCATTAAGTCGCAAGCTTTGGCAGATTTTGTGGCGGACTTTAGCCCAGAATTAGAAAAGCTTGCAAATGATGAAGTCGCAAAGATTAACCAAGTAAATGACGAGTCTTGGGTATTGTTTGTTGATGGATCTTCCAATTTTCGTGGTGCAGGTATGGGTGTTGGGCTAAAGTCGCCACAAGGGGGCAAGGTAGTACGAGCCATTTGTTGTGAATTTAGAGCGACGAACAACGAAGCCGAGTACGAAGCGCTCATAGCAGAAATGACGTTAGCAGGAGACATGGGAGCAAAAGCGTTAAAAGTCTTCGGCGACTCATTGCTGATAGTCAGCCAAGTCAAGGGCGAATTCGCGGCAAAAGAATCTAAAATGGCTATGTACTTAGAAATAGCTCAGCGTAAGAGTAAAGTGTTTGATATTTTGCAGATACCAAGGGACCAGAATACGCAGGCGGATGCGTTGGCTAATCTCGGATCCTCTTTAAGGGACATTTCGTTTACTTCCGTCCCTATAGTTCATCTGGCAAATCCTGCAGTCGCTAGGAGTGTTGGAGATACCATCGCGGCAACGACTGAACGGCTCCAAGACAACCAAGAGGTCGTTGGTAACGTCGGCAGCCTCGTGGCCACAAGCAACCTTGACACTGAGGAGATAAGTGTCAGTTGGACAAAACCGCTTTATGATTATCTTGCTAACGATGTGCTTCCAGCAGACAAGGGAGAGGCGCGCAGAATTCGGTTTAAAGCATCACGGTACGTGCTCATTCAAGGAATACTGTTCAAAAAATCTGCCGCAGGCCCCTACCTACGTTGCTTAGAAAAGGATCAATGGGGGCAAGTCTTAGAAGACATGCATGAAGGAACTTGTGGAAATCATTCGGGAGGACGTAGCTTGTCCAGTAGAGCGTTACGCATGGGATATTATTGGCCCACAATGAATAAAGACGCAATAAGGTATATTGCCAAGTGCGATAGTTTCCAACGACACGCAGGTATGACGCATAAACCTTGTGAGATTTTGCATCCTACTTTAACACCTTGGCTTTTTATGAAACGGGGCATGGACATAGTTGGCAAATTACCTCCAGCCCCAGGTCAGAAGGTCTTTATGTTGGCACTAACCAATTACTTTTCTAAGTGGATACAAGCAGATTCTTTTCAACAGGTACGTGACAAGGAAGTGATTTCTTTTATGCATACTAACATTATTTGCAGGTTTGGTGTTCCGTCCGAAATAATATGCGACAATGGGTCGCAATTTATTAGCAACAAGACGAGACGTTTCTGTGACGAATGAAACATAACGTTGCTAACATCAACACCAAGATATCCGCAAGCCAACAGACAGGCTGAGTCCAGTAACAAGACGATCATTGACACTTTAAAGAAACGACTTACAGCCAAAAAGGGTAAATGGGCGGAGGCGTTGCCTTCCATCTTATGGGCTAATCGCACGACACCACGCATTGCGACAGGACAAACACCGTTCTCACTTGTATATGGTTGTGAGGCTGTCTTGCCTTCCGAAGTGAGCGTCTCGACTGCGAGATATAGTTTAGCGACAGAGCAGCAGAACTGTGACGAGCTCATAAGCGACCTGGATACCATTGAAGAGTTGCGTGACGCAGCGTTGGTACGCATGGCGGCTCAGCAGCAAGTAGTCGCAAGAATTTTCAAAAAAAACGTCCAAGCCAAATCCTTTGTTGAAGGTGATTAGGCCCTAAGAAAAGTATTTCAAAACACACAAGAAGCTAACGCTGGTAAGCTAGGACCTAAATGGGAAGGACCATATCAAATTAGTAAGGTAGTAGGTAATGGAGCCTACCAACTGGTCCGACGCGATGGAAGCTCCATACCACGCAATTGGAACGTTACACACCTCAAACGGTACTTCTTCTAGTTAAGTAATTTACTTTGCTTTCCCGTCATTGTGTAAGAAATAAATAATGATTATTATCATCCAGTGCCGCTAACTGCTAGCGACCTTAGTGTTCTCTCACTGTGTGTTACTGACTTCCAGGCAAGACATCCCCACCTGTTCCAATAACGCTGTGACGATCTTTACCTACCCCAGTTAAACGTTACGACAGGGGCACTGCTATTCAAAGCCACAACTGTTTTCGACGTTCAATGTATTTTTCTGGCAATATATCGCATGTAAGTGTTTATGTACTTCCTATGTGTATTCAAAGTTGTTAAGTCCAAACGTTACGTCTGAACGACCAACAAAGGCTTACTAAGCGCCTGACTATGCCTTAGGAACGTCAGAATAACGACTGAAACACACGCATGTTGCACAAAGTAAAAGCATAAGATTAAAAAGCACAAAGCATAATTGTCAAAGTTATGGCCACCCCCATGGGCGACCTAAAAGTACAAACGTCAGAAGTTATGGTCACCCCCGTAGGTGACCCAAAAAATTACTGAACAAAGAGTTACCCCCTTGAGTGACCCAGAACAAAGTTCGATAAAAGTTCAAAGAAAGAGTGCAAAATATAGAACGATTAAAAAACTAAGTGTCAGAGGTTTTGTTTGCTTCTTTTTCTGGCGACGCAGCAGTTGACGGAAGAGTGGTTGCGACCTCTTTCTCAGTCTCCGGGTCGGGCGGGACGTCCGACGCAATAAATCCGGCGCAAGACGAAGCATTCTCATCCACCTTTGATGAAGAATCCGCCGTCGCAGCCAAGTCTTCTTCGTCCATCAGATCCTTCATCGACCCCATATACTGAAGGTACAGGTCGATATCCTTTTGTGGCGTCCACGATGCCGTCTTCTTCATCAGGAACTAGTACACTAGCTTAGGCCTGACCCTAGTCGTCACTTCAGCCTCAATAAGGTCCAGTTCATTCTTCTGTGCGTCAATGCTCGCTTGGAGAGTCTCGATCTCCCGACGCGAGGATTCTTCCAACTTAGTCGCCTTCCTCCTAATTTCCTCCAGCTCTTCTCCATTTTTCTTTAGAGTTACCTCCATGTCCTCCATAGACTTCTTGTAAGACTCCACTTTAGTACCCTTGGACTTCGCGTCCGATTCAGCCTTCTCCATCCTTTGCTTCATGGTCAAGTGACCCTTCAGCAGGGATGAGATCTCCCTCTTCGCCACAAGGAGATGTTGAGAGGACTGCATAAAGAGAGGAGAATGTATGTCATTTGGAAGTTATAAGTTATTGTCGTAATAGCATAGCGTCTTAAAGTAAATTAAGTGTCTATACCTGGAATAGGAGTTCTAATCCATCCGACATCATGCGAGGAAGAGTGTGTTCCTTAATCCTTTCCAACACTAGGAAAAAGGAACCTGTCAGCCTCAGGCCATATGGACCTCTCCAACGACATAAAGTCGTTGGGAACAGTCACAGTGTACGAAGGCCCACTCTTGTTTGGAGGGGCCAGAAAGTCGGTTTTGCGCGTCTTAGACGCGACATCTTGTTCGTCGTCCAAGTGGACGACGATCGTTGTGTCCTTCTTTGTCGACGACGTTGATAGGGACACAGTGTCAGCAGAGGATTCCCTCTTGCGTTTGCGCAGCATTTCAGCCTGTGCTTGGCTGTCCAGACTCCCCCTAGGGCGCGATTGTGATGAACCTGTCCAATATCGTGTAGTCAGTAAAGTGAATTTTTCTGGTAAAAGTTGTACCCTAAGGCGGAAAGAATAAGTAAAATTACCAGATGCCATAGATGAACAACTGTCTTAAGAAGCGTATAGAATTCTTCTGAACTGCCTGTCTTCTTCTGGTACTTTTAAAAATTTGTCGCAGAGACTCTGAGACTCGTTGCGATGCAACAGTAACTTGGGGTTAAAACGATGTAAGAGTAGTGTTAATGACGTGATACGAATGTAGAAAGACTGAAAATAAACACACCTTCAGTATTCCAGCCGCTAATCAGGGACTTCTCAGCTTCCCCTAGAGACGATCTCTTCACAAACACAAACTTGTTCTTCCAACCTCGGTCGTTCGACTGAACTCCCCCAACTAGAGGTTCTAGCCTCGCTTTTGTATGTAGGGCTATTCTATTTTTTGCTTTGACCCTAATTTCATAGTATAATAGTAGGTCGTTAAGGGTGAAGGCTTCCTCCCACGACGCCGTCACCCTGTCGATGACGCTCAAAATCTGCCAGACTTGGGGCATAATCTTCCCAGGGCTGATTTGGTAAATTTGCATCAGGTTTCTTGCTAGGGGGGTGAAAGGAAGTCTCAGGCCTATTTTAAAGGGGTACTCATAGAGCACCACCCAGTTGGTGGGACATGTTTCTGGTGGTTCATCAGATTCATCATTCCTAATAACAGTATTTTCGGGCAAATTCCCTAAGCCTAAAAACCTTAGCATGTCTTCCTCTGACATCGTTGACTGTTCATCCTCATTTTCATTCCTCTGTTCCACGACTTTTTCTTTACCTCTCGATTTTTCTTGGTTTTTCACGAATGTCCTAATGCTACGTCTACTAGGTGCCATAAGTGCGATTGAGGAAGAGCAAAAAAAAAGAGTGCAAATTGAAGAAATTGACGAATGGAAAGTAGAAAATTACCGGGTACTAGTGATCGTTTTTCCGGCATAGAGAATAATGGGAGTTATGGAAACTATCTTACTTGAGGAGAGAGAAAGATTTGGTGGGTTGAAATTCTCAACCGCCCACAATATTTATGCCTTCAAAAACAATCATGACTCTGAGCTAACGGTTAGATTTAAACGGCTATCTAAAAAACAAAAACTACCTTTTTTGTTTTGAGACCTTTGGGTTGCCCAGTAAAACCGCTCAAGTGGATTTTGTTTCCTCCCTTATGTTTTTTCCGAAAGATATTTTCCACATTTGTCGCATGAAATTTTTTCTATGCTTTTTTGGTAAAGTGCCTTGATTGCATTAAAGATTCTTCATTTGGTTTAATGATTTTTTTTAACAATTGTCTCATGGTTATCGCGTTATCCCGATTCGACAATTGGGGGTAAACTGTTATGGCTGAGTTTTTGCAGGATGACATTGACATGATGACACGACGACTGTGACATGAAGACGCGACGAAAAGACACGAGGGTAAGGACAGTCAGAGTACAAGTAATGGATTATCTAAGAATGGAAAGAGTTCAGCAATGCATTAAATTAGCCGTGAGATCCGTCGACAAAGAGTAGATTATGCAAAGGAGGGAGAAAGATTGCAACGTTGGAGTATAATTAGGAAGATCTCCTATAATCAAGCTAGTGTTACCATTGTAATAGATTTAGAATATATTATTGTATTCGTTGGAAAAAGCCAAAGGAAGAAAAGGCATACAAAAGAGAGAGAAGCATCATTAGATAGGACAACGAAACATTCTTTGTACTAAGCAAAAAGAAAGACATACTTTGTAACGATTGTCACTAGCCTATAGCGACAGTCAACCATAGTAGATTGGTGGATCTTCATCCACCCGCGGTTTTTACCCATCTTCATTGGGGTTTTCTGCGTCACCATCTTTGCGTGTTCGTCCCCTTTGATCCCCATTGCATTCATTCTTTGCATTCTTAGCATTGTCGTATACAAAATCTGGTTAAATTCATCCCGAACTTTAATTCTGTCATAGTAGACAAATTTTAGCATAAACAGTGAACACAAAAATAACATTGTCATAATAACGAAAGAGCACTACGCAAGCTAAAAACTAAAGTTTTAAAACATCACGACACAAAACAAACCAAAAGCATCCAAGTTTGGTGACACAGCACCTCCAAAGTACATTACATAACTAACTATTTGTTATAGGTGTCGCAGCAGTCACCATGGTGTCAACAGTGCCGACGCTGTCGGGGAGCAGATCTTCAGGAGTCCCAAACACCTCAGGAACTGCTTGACGTCCGCCTCTGGGGTCCATGGCGACGTCTGCCCTTCCGGGAACTGCTTCATCATCCTATCCTTGGTCTTCCAGGTATAACGGCTAGCAGCGTCCACCAGCTCCTCACGAAGACTCGCCACCGTGGCGTCCGTCTCCTCCTTCAACGACGCCATGTCAGCTGCCTGGTCGGCGTTCTGTTTCTTCTCCTTGGCCAAATTAGTGGAAAGCTTTGAAACCTTCTTTTCTGCTGCCGCCAAAGCAGAGGTAGACCTCTCTAGCTTCTCACGCAAGGTCTTGCATTCCTTCTCTAAAGTATGGGCTGTGGAGCGTAAGGCCATCGAAATTTGGACGGCCTACATGAACAAACATCGTTAGTAAGTGCTTTTTCTAAAAACAGCAAACATAATATGTGCTGGATAACTTACATGAATTTGCAGAGCCAGTCCTTCATTCGTCACTGTCGCCAAAGGAAGACTAGCCAAGCGACGTTGAGGAGCAGAGAACGCCAGCTTCTCTGCCGACGAGAAGATGGTTGGCGCAGTGATCTCGCAGAAGTTCATGGGAAGACTAATGGTAAAGTCTCTCCCTCTTGGAGTGGCGTCCTGGAGACCTTTGGGGCGTCACTTGAACCGGTCGTACTGGAAACTTCGGGAGCATTCACGGGCGATGGCGTCACTGTCATGCTGCTGGCATACTGTTTCCACTTTTTTGCCCTCTCCAGCATCTCCGCTTCAGAGAGGACAACGCTTGGTGTCTTCGACCTGGTAGACATGGTATTCTCTGGAGTAGCATAAGTGCTGTCAGCGTCATGATAAAGGGAGAACTTCAAAGTTCAAAGGGGAGAAACACAGGTTACCTGACGCCATTGATGGAGAGGTGTCGTTGGTTGGTTCGTTGGTGTTAGTTGTATGCTCGTCAGTGGACTGGGGCAATGTGTCACCGTCCGACGTCGCCAACTCAAATTTATTTCAGAACGTCCGTTCCTTGGCAGAATATTTCTTCAGAAGTTGGTTGACCTTTGTCCTGGTATAGACTGATTCCTCGACGGATAATGGGAGTACTTCTGCAAACACAAAAGAAATTAGACTTCGTCAACAATACTTTCAATAAAAGACGCAACGAGGATGGTAAGTACCTTCAGAATTCCAACCGTCATGTAAGAAGTCGAAGCTTTTTCCCAAGGATTTCTTATTCACAAAAAAGTACCTTTTCTTCCACCCGCTGTCATTTTACCGGGAATTTTCCACTAAAGAACGTCGTCCAGTTTTTAAGAAGAAACTATACCTAGTATTCTCCACCTTTTTAACCTCATAAAGATATAGAAGGTCTTCCAAAGTGAACTCCATGTTAATGTCTTGGGTCAATTTGTCAATTACATGGACGACACGCCAAGCTAGGGGCATAATTTGAGCCGGACTCACTTGCATGACAGTCAAAAGTTAAGAAATTAAGGGGTTCAAGGGAAATTTATACCCAATTTTGAAAGGGTATTCATAGAGAACTATCCAACCTCCGGGGCAATCGTCAGGACGTTCGTCCATTTTAGGGGCTCTAATTTTTGTAGAAATGGGTAACCCAAATATTTCAAGAAAAGCGTCTATGTCGTCCTCGGTAAATTCACTAGCAACACTCTTCCCCCCCTATAACCCCCGCCTCAATTATGACGAGCTCTTCTGAATTTTCCATAACTTTGGGGGCTCTTTTGGATTTTCTAATTCTAGGGTGGTTTTCCTTAGGGGCCATGAGAATAATGTAAAAGATTTAAAGAAGAAAATACCTGGTTTTTGGTTCGCCTGGGGTTGATGAAGCACCTGAAGAAACAGACGTTCTTGAAGACAATGAATTTTCGGCAATAATAGGAGAGAGAGAAAATGAGGAGTGGGAGATGAAAGGGTGAAAAGACAAATTGATGATGGGGTTGGTTTTAAATAAAGATGCGTGAGAAGTTGGTGAAAAAGGTGGTTGTCCCAAGGCAAATAATTGACGGTTTTTTAAAAAGCGGTTTTAGGACACACGTCAATCAGGGGCAATTGTTGGGCCCAGAGTTTTGTGGTTTTGGCGGCAATATGGGTTCACTTTGAATTTGGAGAACAAGGCAGTTGGGCTGGAGAATGGCGTGACTAAGTCAAACAGGAATTCATCTTGGCGTTTTGGCAGTTGAGAGATACAAAGGAGGACATTAGGATTTGGCTGACGTGGCCCGTATATGAAGGAATAAATGAAGTGGCAGCTGGGAATATTCCTAGATATATATATGTAATTCGATGTAAACCTAGTTTCTTCTTCTTTTTTGGAGCTCACGTTAACGCTTTCACTCTCTACTTTCTCTATACTATTCTAGCATCCATTGTTACGAAGGAAAAGTGGACTCATCATTGTAATTCATCATTGTATTGACGGCATCGGCCTATTAGTGGATTGGTGATCAAGAGTATCAGCCGCGGTTTTTCCCGTCAATCGGGTTTTCCGCGTCAACAATTCGTTTGTCTTTTTATTGCTTTAATTCCTTTACATATTTCATCTGCTTGCTAATATGGATTGTCATAGTATATAGATCTCGTTGTTGGTTCCCTTTTCCTTTTGCGTACTTGGTACAAAATCGGCATAAACAAATGGTAACCCTACTAGTTGCCTCTTTATTTCTGACCTTGATTTCAGAGTAGCCCTTACTCACATCTCCGAATCTCCCATCAAGAAAAAGTCCGACTTCATACCAACCAGCATTTGTGTTGCATCGTGTTTGAGTAAAAGATAGTTCAGTCTACCAATCATAAGAGCTTGTGCTCAACCCTACTAGTTGCCTCTTCATTTCTGACCTTGACTTCAGAGTAGCTCTTACTAACATCTCCGAATCTCCCATCAAGAAAAAAGTCCGACTTCATACTAACCGGCATTTGTGTTGCATCGTGTTTGAGGAAAAGACAGTTCAGTCTACCAATCACAAGAGCTTGTGCTCAATCAAACGCCCTTTTTCAAAAGTGGTTAGTATGCGGAGCAAATAATTATTTAGTTAGGCAAACCTGAAGCCAAGCTTCTGGTAGAGGTATTAAAGCAAAGAGCTAGAAAGTAACAACCCGTAAAAGCTAGCCAAAAAGCATATGAAAGAAGGGGAGCGACCGAGAGGAAATCCATTCCAGAACCAAGGTTGGAGATTAAGACTATAGCAAAATAGCATATAGTTCGATAACTGATAATGGGACAAACGACTGACTACTTATTTTAAAGGTCATCGCATGGACGTATGGCAAACAAAACCCATGTGGACCAGAGTACTCACATGAGAAAAATAAAAGTTTCATTTTCTTTGTTGCAAAGACTGCAGAGTTGATCACATACCACAACAAACTAAATGAACCTATGACATGTAACCTATATTTCAAGGATAGCCAACCAGGTGAGGAAAATGAAGCTTTTCAATAAGGAAAGTTTATCATACTTTGACATACTTCCTCCGTTTTTTTTTTTACTTGCAACACTTTCCTAAAAGGGAAATAATAATTACTTGCAACACTTTCTACTTTTGCTTTTATTTTCTCTCAATCACATAGGATCCTCTCTTTTTTTCCTCTCTACCTCTATCCTACCCAAATTTTGCATTGGAGTTGATGAAAAAATCAATTGAAAAGGAAGAATTAATCAAATCTTCACTACCCATGAAGCTTTTAAGGGAAAGTGCATGAGAGCATATCTTCTCCGTTCACATAAATTCATGTTACCACCTCAACCAAACTTATTTCTTTTGACCTAAGTTCCAAATTAGTTTATAAATTCACGTCTTTAAGCAAGTGACATTTCATCTTCTTTGGCAGCAGAAACACTTGACAATAATATGTCCGCATGCTGAAGAGCACTGATTCGATCAGTTGGAGCCTTACCAGCAGAAGACAAAAGTTTTAAGGCCCAACATTCTATTTGAGCTATAATTTGTTTGATCATAGGCTGGCATTGCATTGTTGGGAGGTACTTGGAAGAGAGGTGATCTCCCATCTAATTGAATGATACCTCAGCCTTGACCAGATTAAACTCAGCAAGTATTGCATCTTGAATATTGCGGGAATACCTCCCAAAAAAATGCAGCTTTTGGCCTGGTTGTGGTTATAATGGCGCGTACAAAGAAGGGGAGGGAAGATTCGAACCTGTGACCTATCGTTCACAGCACCTCAATCTTAACCACTAAGCCAAGACATCCTTGGTTGTTGAATGCACAGTTGATGAATAGATAACCAGGGACAAAATGTGTAATGATGAATAGGTAACTACAATTTATCCTTGTTTCTCTTTCGCACCATTCTAACCACAATCACCGTATGCCGCCAAAAACAATCCACGTTAAATCCGCCAAAAATACTGCACATTTTATCCTATACAACTAAACCGTGATATCTTCTTGCAGGCTTGCAGCCTAATCCATTGTGAAAAGATAGTAAAAGATCACTGTAGGAAAAACGGAAATGGAGACTACAGAGATAATAAGCACATATCCCAAGTACACAATGGCTCATTTCATCATTATCTATCAAGTATCAACAATCCAGACGTTCAATCGCACATGTGAGTTTGAAAACAGTATGTGCATAGACTAAAATTCTTAAACAGAAAAAAATAGTACTGTAACAGCATATCCTAAGGCATCCCTTGACAATAGATTTGGAATTTGGAAGCAAGGAAAATAAACTAGTTTGGTTGTTTCTTTGGATACTCTCTTGCCCCAAATATTGTGGATCCGATTCTTACAATTGAGCTGCCCATTTCAATCTGCAACAGGCAAACTTCCAGAGTAAGTTTTACCACCGACGACACCAAATTTAGTTTTTAATTCATATATCCAATTCAACAAGCATTTGAGAAAATTGCCGGCACGATGACATAGGTTCATTTCGTTCAAATAATGCAAATTAGTGACAATTTACTCACCGCTTGCTCAAAGTCAGCAGACATGCCCATAGATAACTCGCATTGTTCTTCTTTTATCCCAAGAGTCCTGCAAACCTCAGTTCTGCAGTTTGCTAATGCCTAATTGACAAAAATTTGGCTTCAAACCTTAAGAAATCTTCAGCAGTGAGACAAAAAATTGTGTGCTGAGTTCTCAAGTACAAGAATACCTTGAAATTCTCAGGAGTTGATGTATAATCTAACATCCCAATTGTCATTAAGCCACAGAACTCAAGGTTGGGACAATTTAGGCAGACATGTTTTGCAAGCTCTACACATCCTGACGGTTCAACACCAAACTTAGCTGCAAGCACATTGGAAAAGAGCACAACTCAATTTGTGTCATAAGAAAAGAGCATCCACAGAAAAGCACCCCAAAGGCCAAAACCATGTTAACCATCCGCAATTATAGACTGGTACATGGAAATTCTGAATCATAAGACTGGCCCCACTTAAATGGCTAAAAATTATTGCTATGTACCATGCCAAAAAAAAAAGATAATTCAAAGCTGAAAAAGGACTAAAATCTTGAACAAGTTTCAATAGTTTCCAAGCAAACTTTGAAAAGGATGAAATCCAAATCTCATAAAAGGTTCATTTAGTGATACAACCGTTAATGGCCTGTAGTTTACAGGAAAACTGTCAGTCCACCAACTCAAGAAGCATAGTGGCAATATATTTGACTGGCTAAAAAAGGCTTGAAGCCTCCCCCCCCCCCCCTTCTCCCGGCAGAAGAGATAGAAAAGGAACACATCCAATAAAGAATTTAGTTCTGTCGCTGTACTTTGAACAAGTAGGTGTCAACTAGCTTAGTTGATAAAATCATAGGGGGTTGGAAATCATGACTTGAGATGAAATATCTATATCACTACCCTTATGGCTCCCTACACACACACAAACAGGCACAGAGAGAGAGAGAGCGAGAGAGAGAGAGAGAGAGAGAGAGAGAGAGAGAAGAGAGAGAGGGAGAGGGGCGGAGAGGGGAGGGAGAGAGAGGAAGAGGGAGAAGGAGAGGGAGGGAAAGGGGGAGAGAGAGAGAGAGAGAGAGAGAGAGAGAGCAACTTACTTAGCCTGACAACAAACAGCCAGGATCAGTCACAACCTCTGCATGTAAATTGTAAGGCACGTTTTTTAAACACGGGATAGACTCATAAAAAGGTGGTATGCACATTTATAGCACCACTAATGTAAGACATTTTTGTCACATACTCTATCTCCAATACCATGGATTTGATTTAGTAATTACTAACAACAATGAGGCACCATAGCACAAGCATTGACCTTTTCTCTCTACTTTAGCATGGGTTAGTGTTACTATAACAAAATGTTTGTTCTGTTTAAGTGTGCAAATAAAACAAGCAGATATCTTACAACAAAAAACCCACCTCGTCTCGAACACAGCAACCACAATAAGCCTTGATTCATATTGAGGATTGAGCAAAGTTTAGATACTTACATATTTCTCCACTGGTATTCACTTGGACCAATACTTTTAGAGGATTTCTTCCAAGAATACCCACAGCACGATCAAGATGATTGGCTATCTGCAAATACAGATAAGGCCTGTACGTTGTAATATAGTATGAGGCATCAAAAGCAAACTAACCAAGTATAGGATTACCTTCTCATCATCAACACTCTCCACCATGGCGAGATTTGGGACAGCAGCTGCAAAATTGAAAATAGAAATGATTAAATACAAAACTGAATCCCAATATAATGAATTAAAAAAGATGCAATTGGATGAAACTATATGAACTAAACTGCTTAAGTGTGCACGAACTAGCTTTTCTCTCTCTCCAATAATCTCACTTCCCTGCCCTTCTTTCCCTCTATCTGTCGGTGATCATGTGTGCATCTGTGTGCATGTGGGTGAGTGGGGTGACCATCAGGAAGCGGAAGAGTGCCTTACATAGAAGAGCTTTAACTTTGTTGCTTTGCAAGTTCCCAATGAAATGCCACTCAATATCTTCAGGAAGCTACATAATACATAAATTCAACACCATGAGTTTTCTTCTAATATCTTTAGGTAACCAAATTTTTTACCGTATCACAAAAATCGTCTATAATTCAAAAACAAAATCTCATATTAGTTCTAATTTTCCTATTTCTTTTGCTCTTTCACAGCACGTTTTTCAGAACTGCAAAGGTACTGAAAATAAGTTTAACTATCATAAACTTCTTTGAGCAACTTTATATAGAATATCAATGGTAGAAACATTCATATTTATATCATAAGCTTTGACCAATTCGGTGCTGAACAATTTTGGCTCATAGCATATACAAATGTTGTACAAATTATTTCTGAATGTTGTATATCAAAAGACAAATGCCGTAAATAAAAGTTCACTACAAAGTGATATTGTCATATTGATACTTTTTTTCATATACAACATTTACGATTCAAAATACAACATTTGTGGTTGAACATACACCATAATTCGTCGGAATTAGATAAAAGCTTTCTACATAAGCAGAAATTTAAGTGTGTGCTACATAAGCAGAAACACTATGACAAAATTTTCATAAATACTATACTAACAAAAACTAAAACAATTTCAAATGAGAATCCTTCACATAAAAACAAATTGCTCATGAAACTCCGATTAATCAACCTCAACGATCAAGTATCATCCCTAATCAAGATGTGAAGATTAATTGTAGAGATAAAAATGAGTGAGAAATTTAACCTGAGGTGCTTTTTCGACAATTTCTTGAACGTAATTTTCGCCGAAGCAGCGGTGGCCGGCGTCGTAAACCTCGCGGAGGACAGAGACTGGCTTGGTTTTACTGACGGCGACAACTTTAACCTGGTCGGGACAGCGGCCCGACAGTTCGGCAGCTTGCGCGACTCGATGGAGAACAGAGCGGAGTGCGGTGGCTGGAACGCTTTCCATGGCTGAGGTAGCGGCCATGGTTTTCTCTCTCCTCTTGCTCTCGTACTCAAAATTCCAAGGAACCAATTACGAGAAACTTCGTTGTGTTTTTTGGTTGGACTTGGGGTAAACAACGCTTAGATGGTAAAAGTATGTATATGGTTAATAAGTTAAATGTAAATGAATAACAAGCTAAGTAAATTCACACTGTCAAAAAAAAAAAAAAGCTAAGTAAATTTATATACTTTCTCCGTTTTTTATTAGATGTTACACTTTTCAAATCATGGACTCCTAGGTAATTTTTGGAATGGAGAAAGATAGAGAGAATGAAAAACAAAAGGGCCCCATGTGAACATGTGATAGGAGAGAGATAGATAGAAGTTATTACCAAAAATAAAAGTGTAACATCTAATTTAAAATTTCCTAAAATAGAAAGTGTAACATCTAAAAAAAACGGAGGAAGTATATGACTTATAAGTCAAATGAATGAATATGTACATTTAGTACATATTCATTGGTATTGATCTTTTTGTTCATAATAATAGTCCTTCATATTCATCGTGTGTATGATTCTCATCATATAGACGTGTGTATGTACAAATTTGGGGTAAAAAACGACTGCTTTCCATTGAAAATCAGGTAACAACTCAAATTCAATTTCTATTATATAAGTGAAAAAAGAGTAAGATGATGTCCCCTTATAATAAGTCTGATATAACCTTAATGAATGTAAATTGACATATATTTTAAATAACTTTTTCTTTTTCCTATTTGTGATATATATTGAAGAAGTTAACAATGAAATTGAATGTGAAATTTTAATTCAATATTAAATTAAGGAACATGATTTCATCTTCTTACATATGTGTGAAAAACTTTGATAAAATTTTTGTTGACGATATAACTTGATTGACCCAATCAGAAGAAAAAAATAAAATATTGAATTTCATATTAGTAATAATACTGATAATATTTTGAAACCTAAATGTTGATTATTATTCAATAATCTCTATTAAATAAATCAAAATCTCCCACTTTTATTAATATTTAACAATTGAACTTACTCACAAAATTTTTCACTTTATTTGACCACAAGCTTTCTTCTATTTTATATTTCCTTCTCTTGATACTATATTTAAATAATGATGAACAAATAACTAAAAACCCAATGAAACATTGATTTAAGAATAACATATTAAAAGATTTGAAATTAAATATAATTCTACGTTCAATTTTTTTTGTAACCCTAATGAATAACTAATTAAGAAAAAACATTAATATTAAATGCACGCATAGCATGTAAAAAAATGCTAGTAATAATAATAGTGACCAGTTGCAAAAAAAATTACCATACTGATTTGAAACCATCCAAAAAAGCAAAATATACTAAATAATAAGAATTCTAAATGAGCAAAACTTAGTCTTGGGTGGACTATACAAAATGTATCCCAAGTGCATGATGAATTTACTCGACTAGTTTATAATTAATGACCAAATTAATCTATTTAATCCATTTACTATAACTCTTTAATATATTTACTAACTAGTTTAACCCACTTAGTGAGTAATTTAATTCATTTAAGATTGATAAGTTAATTTTTAAAACAAAGTGTCTTGGGTATAGTGCGCGCGCCTGTCAGCCAGCCAGCTCATTTTCTAAAGGTCATATCTCACATTCTCACTCGTTTTTCATCGGAATCAAGCTTTTTACCAAGCGTTGCGAAGTTATCGAGCCAAATTTTCATCTTCATCTTGAATTTTCCAAAGATATTGAGTGTGGTGTGAGATATAGTCTCTTGAAGTTGACCCTTATGCACAAATTCTTATGAACAATTAAGGTTGAAGTTACTTGTATGAATATGTGGTTACTCTCAACAGTAAAACGGTGTCACTCCTATAAATAGATGTTGTTAATTTTATAACAAAAGGGAATACTAATCAGTTTACTCTTGTGAACGAATGAGGTTACTTGTTTGAAAAATTGGAGTTACTTTGATGAACAATTGGGGTTACTCGTATGATAAGATAAGGTTGTCGTATGATTAAATGAGGTTAATCGTGTGATTATATGAGGTTACTTTTATGAATAGTTGGGGTTACTTATATGATTAAATAGGATTGTCATATAATTAAGTGAGGTTACTTGTATGAAGAAATGTGGTAACTTTTATGTACAATTATCAACGAATTCCTAGAATATTAGGTGGAATGGGGATTGCAATTCTTTTTACCTTTCGAGGTATTACTTGTATGATTCAATAAAATTGTCATATGATTAAGTGATATTACTCCTATGAATAAATGAGAGTCACTTTTATTGAGCGTTTGAGGTCATATGATTGTATAGGGTTGTCGTATGATTAAGTGAGGTTTACTCGTATGATGAATAAAATAGGGTTAATTTTGTGAACAGTTGGGGATCACTCGTTTGAATAAATGAGATTACTAATCAGTTTAATCTTATGAACGAATGGGGTTACTCATAGGGATAAAAGGGGGTTACTTTTGTGAACAACTGGGGTTATTGGTATGATTATATAAGATCGTCGTATGATTAAATGAGCTTACTCTTATGAACAAATTAAGTTACTCGTATGAATTTATCAAGTTACTCTTATGAATGAGTGGGGTTACTCGTCTGAAATAAATGAGGATGCTAATTAGTTTACTCTTATGAATAAATGGGTTACTTGTTTGAACAAATGTGGTTACTTTTTCATACCTTTGGGGTTACTCATATGATAATGAGGTTACCGTATAAATAATTGAGGTTACTAGCATGAAGAAATCGGGTTACCCATAAGATTAAACGATGTTACTTATATGATTATATGCGGTTACTCATATATTTATGACATTACTTGTATGACTAAGCGAGAAAATGAGTTACTGATCAATTTACTATTATGAATGAATTGTGTTACTCCTTATTAAATGCGGTTTCTTTTGTGAACAATTGGGGTTATTCGTATGATTATATGAGGTTACTCGTATAAATAAATAAGGTTACTAGTATGGATAAATGGGATTATTGATAAGATTAAACGAGGTTAATCATGAGAATAAATGAGGTTATCCACACATTAAATGATTTTAGTTGTATGACTAAACAAAAAAGATGAGAAACAAATCAATTTAGTCTTATGCATAATAGGGTTACTAGTTTGAATATATACAAGTTACTTTTGTAAAGAATTGAGGTTAATCTTATGATTAAATAAATGAGGTGACCCATACAAATAAATGAGGTTACATGGTATGGATAAATAGGGTTACTCACAAGACTAATCGATGTTACACATAAGATTAAACAAGTTACTCATAGATTAAACAACATTACTTGTATAACTAAACAAGAAAATGAGAAACTAATCAATTTACTCTTACGAATTAATTAATAAGGTTACTCGTTTTAATAAATTCAGCTACTTTTGTGAACAATAAGGGTCACCCTCATGATTAAGTGAGGTTACTAGTATAAAACTATAAATCAATGGGGGTTACTTATAAGATTAATAAACTCGTAGATTAAACATTACTTGTATGACTAGACGAGATAATAATATACTAATCACTCTACTCATATGAATGAAAGAGGTTACTAGATCATATGATTAAATGATGTTACTTGTATAAATAAGTGAGGTTATTAGTATGAATAAATGGGGTTACTCATAAAATTAAACGAGGTTACTTATAGCTTAAAGGATATAACTTGAATGACTAAATGATAAAATGAGAAACTAATCAATTTGTTGTCATGAAGAAAAAGGGGCTACTCGTTTGAATAAATATGGTTACTTTTGTGAAAAATTGAGGTTACTTGTATGATTAAATTGAGTTACTTGTATAAATAAATGAGGTTACTTATATAAATATATGGGGCTACTCATGAGATTAAACACGGTAATTCCAAAATTAATAGAGGTTACATAAATCAAATGACATTACTTGTATAACTAAACAAGGTTTCTCATGTGATACAAACGAGGTTACTCATAATATTTTTAAGGTTAGAATTCCTATAACTCAACTAAAGAAAATCTAAATCATGTGAAATTTTGACAAGAAATAGATTTAGATGTTATAGGCACTTAGTTAAAATTTATGCAAAAATTCGATCTCCTAGTAAATCCCAGTTTTCGTTTTACTCTAATTGACCAGTTTTTAGCGACTTCATAGCAACTTTATCAAATCAACTCAAAACTTTTATTAATTTTTGATACATTAAACTAAATAGGGAGTAGTAAATGTTAGGCTCAAGAAACTTCGAAAAAGTCGAAGTATGCTAGGAGAACGATGGTTTCAATGTTCACCTTAATTTTGTATAAATCTCAACAAAAACAACCCGACATCATGTGAAAATATTACACAGCCTAGATCCAGATGTTATCAAATTTCAAGCACAAATTTAATCCCAATCAATCATAATTATTGTTTTAGTCGAACTGGTCTAGTTTTTAGCGATTTCATACCAACTTCAAACTTCTGCGACTAAACCATTTCAAATCATATTCAAAACTTTATGCAATTTTAACAAGTTAAATTAAATAGGGAGTACTACAGTTTAGGCTCAAGAAACTCTGAAAAAGTCGAAGTATGCTAGGCGAACGAATGTTTCAAAGTTCACCTTAATTTTGTGCGAATTTGGATAGCAAATAAGGAGTGTTTCCCTTGGATCTTGGGCAATGCTGTCGAGTATTCGAGTGAGAAAGAAAATGGAAAACCATGAGAGAGAAGAGAGAGAAGAAACAGATAAGAAAATTACAAGAATTAGATAGGGAGAAGATGATGGATTTTATACATGGGGCAGCCACATATATAGTTTGTGTTTTGAAGTTGTCTGTTGTAATTCGAGATTTAAAAGGAAACAAAGGAAGGAGAAAATAATGGATGACTAGGTTGGTACAAGATGTTTATTTAGAGATAGTGTTGGGTTATAGTAAGATGAAATAAGCTTGTTAGAGAAATGTAGGTTTGTGTCTGTCTAACTTCAAATCTAATAATTTCTTAAATTTGGATGTAACCATTGAAAAAGGTACACATTTTATAAAAGCTATGAGTAAAAGTATATGTAATATTCTAAAAAGAGTTCAACCCTGAAGATTTTGCATTAAAGTGTTAGCCATTAAATTATATAATATTAAACTGTCTCTTTTTTTTATTTATTAATGGTTACACTTTTGATACGATTGACAAATTTATGTTTGATTATCATTTGTGAGTAATGGGTAAGGGAAGATAGTCATGTGAGATCTTGTTTGATTCATAATGAGGTGAAGATTATATAATCTAACTAGAGTTGTCATATGATGCTATATGGAAAAATAGTTTGAGTAGTAGACTACTTAAATGGATCAAACTAACTAATAATCTCACATGAAGTTGGAGAAATGTTGAACTAATTAGTATTAATAATACAAAAACTATTGGAGTTAGTTTACCTAACAATGAATTAGAGTATGGAGGTTATGGTTGTAAAAGGAACTTCAATATAATATTAGTATTTTGATTAATATATTAAAGTTGTCTCGATTGGTTAAAATTCACAAAAGTAGGTTAGTATTTGAGATTATTACTTAGGTGTCTAGAAGCTCGTGGATTACTTTCATGTAGCCTCGGTTATAAACTCACTTTATATGATTATGATTGGTTTTTGTTATTATTGATTATATGAAGTAGAATCCAACCAATGAAATAATATGAACTATATATAGTTACCTTGAATTAATCTGCGTGTAATGAGCCTTAAGTTATAGAGTCCGAGTTACTCTCGCTAGTTCATTCTAACTGAGAGACCTATTGTGAGTTTTGTGGTTATTTCATAATCACTATTAGTGTTGTTGTTGAGGTAAATGTGGATTGATGATCATGAAGTGTAAGAGAGTATAAGTTATTTATATGCAAGAGTATGAGTTGCGCGTAAATGGTTTAGTAGCTCTCCTCAGTAAATTTTAAGAGAGATACCTATATAATGTGAGTGTTATTGGGACATGAAAACTGATATTATTGTCGAGATGAATACAAATTGATAAGTATGAAAAGAGAAATAGTATGAACTGTCTATATTTGAAAGCAAATGTTGTGTGGAATTAGCTTAGTAACTCTCGTTAGTTAATTCTAATTCAGAATGATGTTTATCGAACATGAGTAGTTATTAGTTGTTGTTTGACATAAGTCTTATGATTGGAATTGGTTGAATATTGAAAACATACATGTATTGGTATGAAATAGTTACCCGGAAAGATATTATGTTAATTGATTATAATTCTGTAAACAAAAGTGTTGTGGATTGCTTTATTGTTCAAAGGTTGTTGTTAAGAGTTACGTTATTGATTGGAACAATTATGCAAGAAATGGAAAGAAATATAAAAGGAGAAAGTAGCCTCGTCTGAGTCGACGGCTGAGGTGACATGAACAGTTCCCCATGGACTCTGAACCTTGGGGACCCCACATGGAAACCTGCCCATTGCTATGTGGGGCGATAATCGGGCGATATATCTAGTAATGTGAAACCTGTGGATTGTTGATTTGCTCATCGAAAAATAAACTCTGGACTAGTCACGATTATTGGCCAAAAGTAAAGCGAATAGTTGGGTGACGACCCCCACTGTCGGAGTGTAAGCTTTGTCTCCTTCGCCACGTTCTTTTTTCCTAATTAAAAGAATGTTATCTCAGATTATGGAAATGAATGCTAATTTAATATTCGAGCCTGGATATTGATATTGGATTCCCGATAAGGAATCATATCATCGTAAGTTGTTTCGATATTAGAATCCTGGAATTATATCATGTTAGGTAATGAATGGTTATTCAGTACTTGAATATGAATATGGATATTGGATTCCAGATAAGGCATCGTGTTTTGCATCTGGATCCTCGATAAGGAATCGTATTATGGTAAGTTCTTATGGTATTGGATTTCTGATAAGAAATCGACTAAAGGGAATAAAGTACTTCCTCCGTTTCAATTTATTTATAACACTTCTAAAATCATGGACTCCTAGGTAATTTTTGGAGAGGAGAGAGATAGAGAAAGAAAATAAAAGGGTCCCATGTGCTACGAGCATTATTTCATGAAACGCAGAACTTTTCGGAACGTGGTACAGAAACGGGAACGCGAAACTCAGCATCTAGAGTAAACCATATGGACTCCTAGACCACATATCATGTACCATGTTCCGGGATATATCCCCTGGAACGTGGAACATGGCCATGTACCACGTTCTGGTATCAATGGCTAGGAGAGAGATAGATAGAAGTTATTACCCAAAATGAAAGTGTCACAATTAAATTGAAACTTCCTACAATAGTAAGTGTCACAACTAAGTTGAAACTGAGGAAGTATATCATTTATATTAGAGTTGATTAACTTAGATTCCTCATAAGGAATCGTGATATGTTTGAAAGGCGGATTAAATAAATATATGTGAAATATGTTTATGTTATGATTACTTGGCAGTCGCCTTGTATGTTCGCTATGCATTATTATATCACTTGTGATTATGATGGTTAAGTTGATTGTTGAGTCGTTTTCAGGTAGAAACCACCAAAGCATGTGTTTAAATTATATACAAGGTTTGGAACTCAGCTTTCCAGATGTGTGTGTAGGTTATTTTTTTCATTTCTATGTTCTGTCACTTGGTGTGTGGCAGTTTCCTTAAATGTTTCAGGTTGAAGTCATAAGTTAATATTTTGCAAGTTGAAGCTGATATGAGCTAGAGTAGTGTTATATTTTTTTCCGAAGTGAGGACGCTCGACATGGTAATAGTTAGTTGTTAATTATTTATAACCTAATTCCACATTTAAGAGTTGTTAGAGCTCTTGATTCTCTCTTGGTGTTGCTCCGCAAAAGCATTGAGGTTGTTGAGTTTGGAATATTTTGTAAATTGAAATTGTAAACAGGTTTAAATTATTTCCCGCTTTAGTGTTGTCCTATTTTCAAAGGAAACTCTGTCGGATTTTCTATAGTAATTTATTAGAATAGAGTTTGAGAATCAAGGCCGTCGTGTTGTAATAGTTAATTGGAATTGAACTGAATTGGGGATTAAGTTCAACACTCTCCGATGTAGTTAGATGAGGGTGATGGTAATAGTCCCAGTTATGTCGACTATAGTCTATTCCGCTGTGCTTGATCCTCTGTAAGCTAGTTCGAAGATTTCGGGTTGTTACATTAGAATTCCTATAGCTCAACTAAATGAAATCTAAATACTCTAAATATTTTACACAAAATAGATCTAGATGCTATAAGCACTTAGTTAAAATTTCAATCAAAAATTCAATCTCATTAGATCCTTGTTTTTGTTTTACTATCATTGGCCAGTTTTTAGCTATTTCATAGCAACTTCAAACTTCCGCTTCAAACTGTATCAAATCAACTCTGAGCTTCATGAAGTTTTGACACGATAAACTAAATAGGGAGTAGTACATGTTAGGCTTAAGAAACTTCGAAAAAGTCGTAGTATGCTAGGAGAACGATGGTGTAATACCCCATATTTTCAAGTATTTATTTATTTATTAAAATATTTATTTTCTAAAATAAATATTTTAAGCAAAGGGTATTTTAGCAATTTCACTCGTTTTAAATTATTTTGGCGGAAGATGGCACCAAAATTGGATTTGTTAAACTTTTGGTTTTAAATCCTAGTCAAAATTATTCAAAAAACCAAAAAAAAAAAAAAAAAATTTTTTTATTTTTTTAGGCCATTATTTTTGACGGGATTGTGAAGTAAATAGGGGAGTTTTGTTTTCCAAATTTATGATGAAGGTTACAAATCTTGGTTTAATCTTCTAATTTATGGTGAAGGTTACAAACTCTTTAATTTTCAAAATTAAGTACTCTACCTATTCTACTCCTATAAATACCCCACACCTTTAGCCATCTTTTCCACACAAAAAACTTTGGAGAATCCATACTTCAAGGTTCTTCTTTCTCTTCTTATCTATTCTAGTTTTATACTTCTTATTCAAGTTCTAATTATCTTTGGGTTAAGAAAAGAAAAAGATTTTCCATGTTTCTTACTCAAAAATATTATGCTCATGATAGGTTATTCATGTTTACATTCATGATTAAGTTCATGTGATAAGTTACTTATTAGATTTTTATTATTGGTTTGTTAGGAGATCGTTCAAGATTAAGACTAAGTGGAGATACTAGTATACTTTTTGTGCAAGATCAAGGTACGTTATGTAGCTAGATCTTTTAAAATGTGGTTTATATGATAAAGTTGTTTATTGATTTTATTGGTTGGATTGGTTTAGAAATTTGGTTTAAAATGGTTACAATGTTTTATTATTCACTCTTGAAAGTGAAAAGAAGGAATGATATTATCAATCATTTTATATAGAAGTTTTGTTATCCTTTTTGGAAAATTAAATTATTTTTACAAGGAAAGGTTGATTGGTTTTTATGAACTTTGAATGTTCAAAAAGTTGTTTATGAGGAAAGGAGGTTTATTCATGACTTACAAGTCATATTATTATTATTTCCGCTTGATTAATATCAAGAGATTCAAAGTCCACTTGTTGGCAATTATAGTTACCCCTTGATATAGCTCCGTGATGGGATGACTAGCTTGGGGGTTGTGCACACTTAGCAAACTAGAAGGGGAGATAAGAAGAGGAATTGTTTTCAGGATTATTTTTAATCCAAGTTGTTTGGAAAGAGTTTATTCTTAAAAAGGTTATTCTTGAATTACTATTCAAGTGTTTGGAATTTGTTCTTGTTGTTCTTAAATTATTATTCAAGTGTTTGGTAAGAGTTTGTTCTTAAAATGTTATTCTTGAATTATTATTAAGTGTTTGAAAATAGTTTATTCTTAAAGAGTTATTCTTGAATTTTTGGTTATGGAGTTTTCGAAATGAAAAATTATGACGAACTAACAAATGTGTTACTTATCTAGTACATTTCGTACTCAGTTTTATACTGACGCGTATTTTCTTTTTCCTATTTGGCTTTGCCCTGTTTACCTATTTAGTAAGCAGATTTGCAGGTGAATTTTGGATGTGCATGGGAGCATACTAGGAAGGGGATCTTCACCTAGATTAGAATGTTTCATTTATTTTGAGTTTTGAGACAATATTTACTTTTATTAATAAAGAAGTATTATTATTTTTGGTTAAAGTCTTCCGCTGCAAGTTATTTTGGTTAGTTAGTAGTTGGTTGCCGAAAGCGTGTTAGTCACGTGGCGGTAATACTCCTAAATTACTCAAATATTATATATTAAATTATTTATTTAAAAGTGAGTAATTTGGGGGTGTTACAGATGGTTTCAACGTTTACCTTAAATTTGTGCGAATCTCGACAACAACAATTCGAAATCATCTAAAATTATTACACAACCTAGATCAAGATGTTATGAGCACTCAGTTAAAATTTCTAGAAAAAAATTAATCCCAATCGATCGCAATTTTTGTTTTACTCAAACTCGTCCAGTTTTTAGTGATTTCATACCATTCTCAAACTTCCGCGACAAAACCATTTAAAATTATAGGCGAAACTTTATGCAATTTTAAAAAGTTAAAATAAACAGGGAGCGAGTAATATTGTTTAGGCTCAAGAAACTTCGAAAAAGTTGAAGTATGCTAGTCGAATGAATGTTTCAGAGTTCACCTTAATTTTGTGCGAATTTGGACACCAATTATAAATTGTTTCCCTTGGATCTTGGGCAACGCTGTCGAGTATTCGAGTGAGAAAGAAAATGAAAAACCATGGGAGAGAAGAGATAAAAGAAACGAATAAGAAATCACAAGAATCATATAGAAAGAATAGGATGGGTTTTATATATTGGGCTGCCACATATAATTATTTATGTTTTTGAAATTGTCTGCTGTAATTCGAGATTTAAAAGGAAACAAAGGAAGGAGAAAAGAATGAACGACTAAGTTGGTTCAAGATGTTTAGAGATAGAGTTGTGGTAAAGCGAGATTAAATGAGCTTTTGTTAGAGAAATGTAAGCTTGTGTCTGTCTAACTTTAAATCTAATAACTTATTAAATTTGGATGTAACCATTGACAAAGGTACACACTTTATAAAAACTGTGAGTAAAAATATATATCTATACAAATATATTAAAAGGTGTGCGTGACAATGTATACACGCCACGTGGCACCTTTGTTACTTTACTAGAATTGTCCATTGTGTACATAAATCATGCCAATTAACAAAAGTAAAATTAGCTTGCAACAAGATTTGAACACATGAGTCTTGCTATTATAAATGACATAATTACCATCTCAACCAACTTTTAATCATGTTTTAAATGTTGAGTTTTCCTTAATATATTTTAATGGGAGTGGAGAAAATACATATCATGTTTGGAACCACAATACCAACCCGGAGCAACGTCCAGGCCCAAATACTAGTAATATTCTAAAAAGCGTTCAACCCTCGAGATTCTGAATTAAAGTGTTAGCCATTAAATTACATAATTTAAACTGTCTCTGTTTTTTATTGATGGTTACGCTTTTGATACGATTCACAAATTTATATTTGATTATCATTTTTGACTAATGGGTAAGGAAAGATATAGTCATGTGAGATCTTGTTTGATTCCTCTCGATATGTACTTTTGGAATATTAACTTTATATAATTTTTTCAAGTGCAAATTTAGAGATATTAAAGTTCAAATATTTACATTCACAATTGTGATCGAAAAGGTAAACTTTAACAATTAAAAAAAACGAATGGACTAAGTTATCATTTGATAACGATATATAATAAACATAAATCCAATAAAAAAAATTAATGGATGAAAACAATTCAATTATAAGTTTCATTTATGAAGAGTTAAAATATTATATAATTGTTCATTTATGAAGAGTTATAATGGAGTAAGTTATCAGTTATATATGATAAACGTCAACCCAATAAAAAAAATAAAGGAAAAAAAACAATTCAACTATAAGTTTCATTTATGAATAGTTAAAGTATTATATAATCGTTCATATAATTAGCCTCGGTATTGCCTGGGACTAAACACTAGTTTTCCTTTATAACCTTTTCTGGTATAGAACTAGTTGTGTAATACTCTCTAAAGGTGTTCATAAAAAAACTGAAACCGAACAACTATACCGAAAAATAGGTCCAAATGGGTGATAATTGTATCGATAAAAAAGTTTTTAAGGTGCGGTTGCCAAACTGATAAAAGAAACGTTTATGGTTATAATTTTTGAGTAAACGATTAAACGAACAACCGAATTTTTTTCCTCTATTCAATTATTATGAAAACGTTTACAACAATTACATTAATTCTTATATTTGCTACTACAACAATCAGAGGAAGTATGTAATATTTGGAAACTTTAGTACTAAAATAAACACTATAATTAGGAAATGGAGTAAATTATTAGTGTTATTATGTTTTTTATGATAAATTTTATATCAGAGTATATATAATATTAAAATATATGCACAAAAAGTAGAAATTATATATTGACATCAAGTACATATAATAATATAACTTTAATAACAGTTGATAGTTAACCGAATATTCGTACCAAAAAAAAGGTCTAAACGGTTACGGTTCGCAAATTAAGCGAACTGAAATGTTCTTTGGGGGATGGAACGAACACTCCTAATACTCTCATGATTACCTGAACACATTCTGCTTAAGAAGTTTGACAACGTACACATTAGGAACAGAGATATCATACTTTTCATACTTTAATGATAGTATCTCAATTTGCTTACAAGAATAAAAGGGGTTACTCGTTTGAATGAATATGTGGTTACTTTTGTGAATAATTGAGGTTACTTGTATGATAAAATGAAGTTACTCGTACAAATAAATGAGGTTACATATAGATAAATGGGTTACTCGTGAGATTAAATAAGGTAATTCCAAAATTAATGGAGGTTACTCATAAATTAAATGATATTACTTGTAAACGAGGTTACTCATAAATTAAATGATATATTACTTGTAAACGAGGTTACTCATATGATTCAAACAAGGTTACTCATATAATATTTTTAAGGTTAGGATTCCTATAACTCGACTAAAGAAAATCAATCCTGTGAAAGTTTGACACGAAATAGATCTAGATGCTATAAGCACTTAGTTAAAAGTTCATGCAAAAATTCAATCTCAGTTGATCGCAGTTTTCAGTTTACTCTAATTGCCTAGTTTTGAGCGATTTCATAGCAGCTTCAAACTTCCGCTTCAAACTGTATCAAATCAACTTGAAACTTAATGAAGTTTTGACACGTTAAACTAAATATGGATTACTACATGTTAGGCTCAAGAAACTCCGAAAAAGTAGAAGTATGCTAAGAAAACGATGGTTTCAATATTCACTTTAATTTTGTGTGAATCTCAATAAAAACAACTCGAAATCATGTGAAATTATAATACAACCTATATCCATATGTTATAAGCACTCGTTAAAATTTCAAGCAAAAATCTAATCTCAGTCCTTCGCAATTATTGTTTTACTACAATTGGTCCATTTTTTTAGCGATTTCATACCAATTTCAAACTTCCACGACATAACCATTTCAAATCATATTTGAAACTTTATGCATATTTAACGAGTTAAACTGAACATGGAGTAGTACATTTTATACTCAAGAAACTTCGAAAAAGTCGAATTATGCTAGGAGCACGAATGTTTTAGAGTTCACCTTAATTTTGTGCGAATCTGGACAACAAATGAGGAGTGTTTCCCTTGGATCTTGGGCAACGCTGTCGAATATCCATTTGAGAAATAAAATGTAAAACCATGAGAAGAAGAGAGAGAAGAAATAGATAAGAAAATCACAAGAAACAAATAGAAAGAAGATGATGATTTTTATATATGGGGCAGCCACATAAAATAATTTGTGTTCTTTAAATGGAAAATTTATTAGAAACCACCTTTTATAACCACTTTTTTGTGAGAAATCACCTTTAAAAAAATTGGCACGCAACCACCTTTTTGATTTTATTTTTGTGGAAAGCCACCACTTGCCGGAATATGGTTGTTGACCCAACATTTTCGGCATTGACCATAATAGAAACTTTTTTTTTTCAGATTTTCGCCATTCTTCCTCCTTTATCCTTCTTATGCGAAAATCACCACCACCAAGCCACCATTAATGCCGCCACCACCACCATATAACCTTCTCCCCCGCTGCCACCACCTCCAACCCCAGGCCTCCCTAGCTATCGCCGCCCAGCCCCACCGTCCTAGCTCTATCCCACCTGTAACCCCATACCCCACAACCCCTCATGACATTCCCCACCCTCCCAACCCCAACCTCTTCTCCCCCTCACATCCCCCGGCAACCCTCGGCTACCCCCTCCCCCATCCCCCCTCGCATCCCCCAGTTAACCCCCTACCCCTTGCATCCCCCAGCAACCCCCTTCCCCCCTTCCCCCCTCGCATGCCCCGACAAACCCCTCCTCCCCCTGCGAAGCTTCCCACCCTTCTTCTTCTTCCTCTTTCTCCCTTCCTCCTCCCTTGCTCTGAAATTTCAAAAAAAAAAATATTCGAGGGAGGAACATGTGAAAGTGGAAGAAATGGCGAAAATCTGGCACAAAACGGGTTCTTTGATGGTCAACGCCGGAAAAATCTAGGTTAAATACCGGATTCTGACAAGTGGTGGCTTCCAACAAAAACAGAACCGAAAAGGTGATTGTGTGCTCAATTTTTTTTAAAAGGTGGTTTCTCGGTAAAGAGTGGTTATAAAAGGTGATTTCTGACAAATAATCCTTGTTAAATTGTCTGTTGTTAGAGAAATGTGGGCTTGTGTTTGTCTAACTTTAAATCCAATAAATTATTAAACTTGGATGTAACTATTGACGAAGGTGCACATTTTATAAAAACTGTGAGTATATATATATATATATATATATATATATAATATTCTAAAAAGCGTTCAACCCTCAAGATTCTACATTAAAGTGTTAGCCATTAAATTACATAGTATTATTTTGTCTCCATTTCTTATTAATGGTTACACTTTTGATACGATTCACAAGATTATGTTTGATTATCATTTGTGACTAATGGGCACGGAAAAATATATTTATGTGAGAACTTGTTTGATTGTTTTTGATATGTACTTTTGGAATATCAAATTTATTTAATTTTTATAAATGCAAATTTAGAGATATTAAAGTTCAAATATTTACATTTGCAATCGGAAAAAAAGTAAAGTGTAACCATTAAAAAGAAAAGAATGGAGTAAGTTATCATTTAATAACGATATATAATAAACGTCAACCCCATAAAAAATTAATGGAAGAAACAATTCAATTTTCGTACCTTTAAAGCCTAGTTTGGTATAGATCTAGTAATATAGTTATCATTTACTATATTACTAGTTTTCGTTTAAAGCCTTTTTTGGTATAGAACTAGTAATATAGTAAGTACTCTCTAAAGGTGTTCATAAAAAACCAAAATCGAACAATCGTACCGAAAAA
Source organism: Beta vulgaris subsp. vulgaris (assembly GCF_026745355.1). Classification (NCBI taxonomy): domain Eukaryota; kingdom Viridiplantae; phylum Streptophyta; class Magnoliopsida; order Caryophyllales; family Amaranthaceae; genus Beta; species Beta vulgaris. The sequence goes on along the minus strand of NC_079209.1, from coordinate 40,245,583 downwards.
CAAGTCGAAATGGGTGATAAGTGTATCGATAAAAAAGTTTTAAGGCGCGGTTATCGAACCGATAAAAGTAAGAGTTAAACGGTACGTTTAAGGTTATAACTTTTGAGTAAACGGTTAAACGAAAAATCGAAATATTAAGGCGCATGATTAGGGTTTTGCTATCGTGTGCCTTCTGATCTTTATGGCTCGGAAAAAAAAGACGGCGGTGATGGAGAGTAGTACTCCGGTGACGGCAAAGTCTGTAGAAGATACTGGAGGTAAAGAGATCCCAAGTCATCCTAGTATGGAAGCTCAATCCAATGGAACAGTAACACGGCAAGCTGGGAATACAGATCCTAGTGAACCTGTTCAAGAGGAAAATATGGCGATGCAACAATGGAAAACATTCACCTCCCAGAGCAGGATGTCGGATAAAGGTATGGGGCTTAAATTTATTGCTCCTGAGTTGAGGAATGGAAAACCTATAGCTAAACTTGATAAAAATGAGGTCTCTAAACTCAGTGAAATCTGGATTAATTCAATCATTGTATATGTTGTGGGGCAAAATCCAACACTTACTGCTTTGATGTCATATGTTAAAACTCACTGGAGTCTGGTTTGTGAACCAAAAATTTTTAAGCATGAAGATGGATACTTTGTGGTGAAATTAACTAATACAGAAGATAAAGATAGAATCTTAATTTCTGGCCGTCACATGTTCTATGGTAAACCCATAATTGTGAAACCCTGGCTACCAAGCTTTAACTTTCATTCTGAAATTTTGAAAGTCATTCCCATTTGGGTGAAATTCCCTAACTTGCCATTACACTACTGGAGTGATGACTCTCTGAGTAGGATTGGAAGCTTGTTAGGAGTCCCTATTTATGCTGATGAGTGTACCTCTAAGGCTTTAAGGGTTTCTTTTGCCCGGGTGCTGATTGAAATGGACATAACTAAAGAGATTCCTAAAGAGATTCAGATTGTGGAACCAAATGGGGTGACTTTTGCACAGAAAGTTACTTATGACTGTTTACCACCCTTTTGCTCTAAATGTTCTATGATTGGACATAATTGTGAAAGTCTGCAGGCTAAAGCTAAGACACAGGTTAAAGTAATCAAGAAGTGGGTACCCAAAGTGCTTCCTACAGCAGAGAGAACTGAGCCAGTAACTAATGAGGTGGTCACTGAAAAACCTCATTCTGGTGATCCTGTGGTATTAGTAGATGCTGGATTATCTGGTGATCCTAGTACCACAGTAGATCTAAGTATGGTGGTGACTCCGGTGAATTCACCTACTGTTTCAGCTCCTCAGGAAGTTCATGATGATGAAAATCAGGGAGAATGGAAGGTGGTTACAAGAAAATCCAAAGATAAAGGCAAGTTGCTAGCTTTTCAATCTGCCAAAGCTGTTAGTTATCACCACAGTGGAACAAACTCAGGTATACCTGGGGGTGCTAAGGGACCAAACCCTTATTTGTCTTGATGCTAATGACAGCTTGGAATGTAAGAGGGTTAAATGACCCTCTTAAACAAAAAGAATTCAAGCACTTCTTTAATCACTATAATTGTCAGTTATGTGCCCTCTTTGAAACCCGAGTTAGAAGGAATAATGTTGATAAAGTTCGGAAGAAGTTTGGTTCAGATTGGAGTTGGGAGGATAATAATGATTATTCACCAAAAGGTAGAGTGTGGATTGGCTGGAAACCAGGGAGATTTAAGATCTAAATGGTTTCTAAATCTGAACAAGTTATATTGGCACTACTACAAAAGCCATACGTTCAGGACGCTTTGTCCTCGACGCGTGGATATAGGTGTTGGGGGATTTGCAAATTCCCGCATATCCTCGATGCTTAAAGGCATCGTCAATATGCTTCGTTGCTTTTAGGCGTCGTTCAGGTCATGTGCAGTGCACGTGTTATAATAATTAGCGTATCACTTAGGAATCCTATACTAGAAGCAAAACAAAAACAAAACCGAAACCAAAACCGCCTACTCTAACTTCCCACTTCCCAGTACTCCGCGCACACATGAACCCTAATTCTTCACAATTCAATCTCAGTCTCAAATCTAGCATAATTCACTCTTCAGTTCGTGCGCCCAGCAGGTATGTCTCCGATTCTTACCGTAATTTTTTTTGTTTTTCATTTCTTCGATTTCTTCATTAAATCGTTCTTCTTCAACCTCCTATCAGTCTAAAAGCAATTGCGAAGATTTTTGCGAAATTGAAATATTTGACAACGAATTTCTGGAAATTTCAATACAAGTCTTTAGCAGGTTTGTCTCGAATGATTTTCCTTTTTTCTGCAAATCTGTAACATTCATCAGGTTTTCTAATTTCCATAACAATTCTGCAATTTGACATCGAATTTTCTTGAAATTTCCATGGAAGCTGCACACATTACACAATTCGACAACGAAATTCTTTTTTGCTAGATCTTATTAATTAGTTAACGTTTTATGGCTTCAATGGGTGCTAAGGTATGTGAAAATCTTTCTGGGTTTTTTGTTTCTATTGGAACTTCTAGACCGGTGTTATTTGGTCATTAATTTCTCAATTAAGCAGTCGATATTATAAATTTACATTATTAGTTTGAAGTTGCTTAATTAACCCTTCAATTAGTATGGCAAGAGGAGTTGATAAATATCAAATAATAGTATAACTTCAACTTATGGAGTTTTCGTGGTTTTTAAGGTCTTGTTTGGCTTTAGTTTTTGAATACAATTTGGGTCTATTTGTGTTGAAATTCTACTTTGTCTAAATTTGCAGGTTTGACATTGAGTTGTATTATTTTGTGTTATAGTGGAGATTTAGAAAATTCAGCAACAATTTCAGTTAAAGGATGATTGTAAGGAGTCTAAGTTCACTAGTGAAAAAAAAAAGTAAATGCTCACACTGAGACTTTGAGAGTCAAACGCAAGAACACCTACTTACTAAACAGGTGATTTAGCCTACTGAGCTACAAGTGATCTTTTTTTTTTTCAAAGTTGTATCTAAACTCTAACACTTCCGTTTTCCACCAATGAGTAGTTGAACTTGGTTTCACTGAGATGATGGTTTAAGTGGCCAAGCTCTGCTGATCTGTTTGGCATCTATTTTCGTACTCTATTTTCAATACTCTCTTTGCTTTATTTACTGTCCTACTATCCATTTTGGTCTGCTTCAATATGACTATTCTAATGACTGATGATCACTCTACGCAGTTAGTGAATAGTTTCAGATTATCTGCTGCTATTGGTAATCTGAATTCTTCTTAATATGAGTGTTTTGTCAGTGAATACTGTAGGTAAAATAAAGGAAGTGTTATCTCATGATCTCTAACTTATGGTTGGTCTATCTCCAATCAATTTTGCTTCAGCAAGTAACTTTTTTTTTTTTAATCTCTGTGACTTCAGGTTGACACTCGCGATGTCATAACTCAAAAGTTTGATGCTTGTGCTAGTTGGTGGACTCAAGGGCCTAATTCTGCCTTACAGGTTACCGTTTTCTGCTCTTACATTAAGTATCTTTTATGGTCTTCCAGTTGAGACTGATTGGTGATAATTTCTGATAAAAATATTGCTTTCTGATATTTGATTAATTCAATTCTGAGCTTTGCTCTTCCTAAGATTTTGCATATCTTTTCTTCTTCGTTTTTGGATAAGAAATAAAACATGCTGCATATGAACATGCTATAATGGATCAGGGCGTCCCCTGTGAACTCTATTGCTTAGTTGTTGATTATGAAATATGAGTATTATTTACAGAAAAAAAGGATAAATCATGAACCTTGAAGTAGAGCCTGGCTGCCTGCTACCATCTAGTCTTTTTTCATTGCTTCCATAGTTCCATATAACATTCCTAGTAGGTAAAAACCTATTTGTTATTGTAGGCATAAGATTAATGTGTGAGGTTCACAAGTGGGATAATGTTATTTACCTGTGTGTGTATGGGGTTGGCGGGGGGGTGTTAAGTATAATTTAAGAAGTTATTGTTGAGTAATTTTACTTTATTTTTCTTCTTGGTTTGGTGGGGATAATGTTGATGCAATAATCGTGAAGATGAAGTAGTTTCATTGATGAGAATTGTCAGGTAGCTACAACAAATTACATAAGATGGTTATGATTTTTCAATAACTTCTCTCACTGGTGTTGACTTTTCCATCGCTAGATTGTTAAAATAAGTTTTATTATTCTTAGTTGGTGTTAGCAATGGTGTTGAAAATGATTGTTTAGTTTATTCTAACCTTCTGCAATTTCTATTTCTTTTTTATTTATTCGAAAGAAGCCTTGATTAATGCAATTTCTATTTCAAGCAACCTCTTTCATTCACAAAATCTCATTAGGAAGTTGCAAGAAAAGCAATGAGTAGATAATAATTCTTATAAAACATAATATGTTAGAAATGTCAGCCCTCATTCTCTTTACTATATAGCTGGTATTTAATACTTTGCTACTCATTTCATGCTAGAGTTGGGTTTCCAGATGTGTGTTGTGGAATTGAAAGTTGTCATTGAATAGGAGCATAAGATAGTTCCTTGTTTTCTTTAATAATTTTGTTTTATCATAGGAGGAGGCAAGCAAGAGCTAACCTTCCAAGTTTTCATAGGAGGAGGCTTCTTCAAGGAAACAAATCCTATATCACCTGGCCTAACTACTCTGCAGCATTTATATAAAATCTAAAACATTATAGACAAAAGACTATTACAGAAACTCAACAATCAAGAATAGTGACAATAAGCCTTAGAGTCACTTCCCAAGTGGAAGCAATATGAAAGAAGTAAATACCAACCAAACAGACCTTTTTCTATAACATTAACACTAATAGATAATGAAATCAACAAAGGATGAACTTCATTCAGTACCAACGCCACTGCAAAATTAGAATTAACCTATAAATAGCTAAGTGTAATCTGCTCTTGAAAGATTTTCTAGAAGCAAAATGACATTGCTCTGTTAGCACAAGTTGTCTGTCTGTTAAATTACAGGACATTGGGAACTATATTGACTTGATGCTTTTGGCTTTAGTATTTGTTATCAGGCCACTGGCATTCTAGTGTGTCTGATTTGCTGTCTTAATTGTATGGCCTCCCATATGCATATTACCTACTGCTTGATCCATCAGTCAAATATGATAACATACTTTCTAGTTTTTACATCAAAATATGATAACTGCTAGAGAAGCTTCAAGGGTATGTGACTCTGACCCCAAACAGTGACATGTTTGAATATGGTAGCTTCACATGGATGGTTTTGTGGATTCCTCGTGCGTTTGTTGAGCTTGTTGTGTAGGACTGCTCTTCCTTGAGAATTTGTCCACAGTTGGTGCACTCCTCTGGTTATGTAGTATATAGAGAACTTATTCGATAGATAAGATCAGTTAAGGAATAACCAATTACATCAAAATATGGAGCTAATACAACTTGAACCACACTTGCCTGTACATGTGTTTCTGAATTTTGATTCGGAATTGAGGTACCCAATCCCCTTGTATAATGTGGAAAAATGTGTTTGTCCTCGTAATTTGAGTGAGATTGTCATTGCGCAAAAGTAGATATGGTCCCGTATTTCCTTGTTTTCTTTAATAATTACTACTATGTTCTATCTATCCATGGATATTTACAACTTTGGAAATGAGGACTTTACGGAGCGTTCTCACAAGAACCTTCTTTATCCCCTTAAAATATTGTATAGAAAGGAGAGAAATGTAAAGGAGGGGCATCTGCAGGGTGTATTCATCTTTTATTGGAGGAAATATTTGAACAACCTTCTCTAAATTATGAACCTTATAGTGTTCGTTTTTCTAGTCTAAATTATCTTCTACTCGTGTTATCTATTTCTTGGGATATATTACATGTGCTAATTATAATTTTGGTCTTATTTTTCATCTTTTGAAGGTACTCGAAAATAATAATAAAGGTCTAACAGATCAAGAACAGGAGGACATTAAGTGAGGCTTCAAATTGGCTACCATCATTGTTTTGCTAGATCTTAGTATTAGTTAGCTTTGTAAGGCTACAACTACATTTTTAGTGTTTTTTAATTTTGTGATATTTTTAGAAACATATTAGTTATGAAGTATTATTGATGAATGTGTGTAGGGATTTTAATTGTATGAACTACGTTTATGATTTATGATATATATACATTGTTCGAAGTATTTTCATGTAATCTTCAAGTTCTGTTGTTGACTTTATATTCTAACTTACTATATATTATATTACTTTATTATTATATATTATTATTTGTTAATTAATTAGGAAACAAGTACCAAAAGAGTCCATACAAAATCTAGACGCTTTTCCTTGTCAAGAACTTATGACAATATAAGAATAATTTTCCAGCCAAATTTCTCTCAGCACTAAAAAGCGTCGTGACTAATTATAGTCGACAAAAGTGTCTCGAATTAGGACACTTTAAAGCGTCTATAAATTAATTGATGGCACCCCACTAACCAATGTGGCGACGGTTATACGGGTAAGGGAGACGCTTTTTGGTGACGCCAATGGCGACGCTTTTTGTTGACGCGAATTGCCGACTGATTCTGCTCGACGCTTTTTGACAGCGTCGAGAGCAAATTTCGCGGCGCTTTTAAGCGTCGCCAAATGAGTTAAAAAGCGTCGCAATAACACTCCTTTTGTAGTAGTGTGGTTAATGTGGAATCTCTTGATGGAAGTTTTCAGGCTTGGGTGGCTGCTGTATATGGCTTACATACCATACAGGATAGGAAAGCTTTATGACAAGAGTTGTTACAAATCTCTGATGAGTGTGATAAACCTCTCATCTTAATTGGGGATTTTAATGCAATTTCTAAGGCTGATGACAGATTAAATGGCTGGAGCTAGGCTAAGTCAGGAGGCTTGCACTATGTTAATTCAACCTATTACCAAGTACGAAGTTGATAAAGCTTTATCTGGAATTGAAGATAAAAAATCTCCTGGCTTGGATGGGTTTAATTCTTTTTTCTTTAAAAAGAGTTGGCCTGTAATTAAGGATTCTGTTTATGATGCTGTGAATGAATTTTTTGAATAGGCCTATTTACATAAGCCTCTGAACTCTACCTCTATTACCCTTATCCCTAAGGTTGCCAATGCTATTCAAGCTAAAGAGTTCAGACCAATAGCATGTTGTACTGTCACTTACAAGATTATTTCGAAGATTATCACAAATAGGTTGCAAAAGGTGATCGATGAAGTTGTTAATGAAGCTCAAGCTAGGTTTATTCCAAACAGGCACATCTCTGATGTTGAGTCATGTAGTATTTTGATGATTATAAACAAATGATGATTATCTAACTAACATGTGTGTTTGAGATGTGCATATTACATTAACATGAAACAAGTCATCAAAGGTTGAATATATTACATCATGAAGGTCTTTCATGAAGGTCTTCCCACAAGTGAAGTTCCTATAAGGAACACAACTAGAGCGGTTCCTAGGTACATCCTATGAGGAACATTGAATATGAAGTTCTGGAGCAGTTCCTGAGTGGGAGCAGCAATATAACGTTTCAGAGTTGAAACAAGAAGTTCCTGAGCAGGAACTATGAGTGCGAAGTTTCTTAAAGGAACTAGCACACTGAAGTTCCAAAGGTGGAGCTATCAACATGCGGTTCTTGAGTTGGAGCAGCATGGAGCATGAAGGCAGAAAATATGAGTTTATTTTCTAGGATTCATGTAAGTATATGGAAACATGAAAGGTAATGGAACAAAAGGCTCTTAAAGAGAACTCGTGGAACTTAGAGTCAAAAGTATTTAAGAGTCAATAAATCTGATGCATATTATTATCTTAATCTATAAGAATTTATTAAGAGTTTATTTCTTAATAAATCTCACGTGGTTAAATATTTATAAATAATATGCATTAGTTTTTTAGGATAAGTTTTAGTTTTAAAATAAAAGATAATTTTAGTTTTAAAATAAAAATAAGTTTTTAATAAAATCGGTTTCTTTAGGAATCTGATTTTAATTAATTTAATTTTATCTTTTTAGTTTTTGGAAAATAAAAGCCTAGATTTATAATACGTATAATGAGTATTGTTAAAGAATTGTCTGTCTGTTCCTCTCTAAAGGAACAGACGTGGTAGTCTACTAATCTAAGTTAAAGGAACTAACTATTAAAAGGAACTAGACTTAGGATGGAGCATTACAACGGTAAGTTATGTCAGTTGAGTAAAATATGCCTAGATTATAGGTAACCGTTTTATTTAAGGAAAAATCTGATTTTATGGAAAATCTTTTTAAGGAAAAGATTTTATTTTTCAAAAGATAAAAAATATTATTCGGTTTTTACGAAGAAATTTAAAGATAATATTTTTATTAAAATAATTTAATTTCAGATTTAATAATTAATATTTTTTAATTAAATCAGATTTTCAAATTAATGCTCAAAGTGGTTGCTAAAATTTAGGAAGCAGTAACTTAATTTTCCCACGTTTAACAGTGATCATGGAGATCATGGGATGTGTTAAGGAACGTGTTCCTTAAGGGAAGGAACATCATGGGATAATGGTTTAACCACTAACACATGATTCATCCCACGTTCATTCTAAAAGACTGCTATAAATATACAAGTTCAATTGAGTTTTCAAATTGTCTGACTGTTTTTCCATAGTGTTAGACTTATGTCATTCCATAAGTTTGGCTTAAGGAATAAAGTTATAAAAGAATTATATTTTATATTCCTTGTTTGAGTCAGTTCCTTTGAGTTTCAAGTTCCTACGAGTGCCATGTTCCTTTACAGTTATTCAGTTTCTATATACTAGAGTTAAACCAAATTATCAAGCGTCTGTATTTGAGTTTGGGGTTAAAGGGTTTGAGTGAACTCTTGTAATGGGAACTTGGTAAAGGTTTGAGTGAATTCTTGTATCAAGTTCGAGTTAGGAACTTGAGTAAGTTCGAGTTAGGAACTTGAGTAAGTTCTTATTGTGTATGCGTAGACTTAGGGTGAAGTCTATCTGGGGTGAAGGGTTTGAGTAAACTTTTGTAAAGAGTTGTGGGAACTCTTGAAAGACTTAGAGTTAAGTCTAGAGTATAGAGTGGAGATTGTGAGAGAGTTGGAGTTCCGAGTGGAACGTGAGTATGTAATAGGTTGAATCATAGGAGATTTCCTATTATAGTGAAGAGTTTAAATCCTGAGTAGGTCGTGTTTTTCTTCTTGTATTGAGACAAGAAGTTTCCACGTAAAAATCTCTCTTGCACTTTCAGTTCCTTATTGCTTATTTTAAATTCCGCATTATTTGGGCAATAAGTTCCACACTACAATTCACCCCCCCTCTTGTAGTGTTCCTAGTGAAATAACAATTGGTATCAGAGCCGGAACTCATTGATAAGCAGGAAACCCTGCTGAGTTAAGTTCCTGCAAGAAGAAAGAACACGTACGAGAAAGGAACTCACCCGATGTCATTCAAAGGAACAAGTGAAGGCAGACTTTTTATACACAATTAAAAGTCACTCAGGATTATGAACAACCCCTTTGATGTAAGTATCTCTTCCTTGAGATATTCTTTATACGCATATATTACATTGGAACTTGTTCCTTAAGTATTTCTAGTAAGATTGTTTTATTTGGCTTTGATGTTTTTATAGAAATTTAGGATAGCTTTAACATTGTTTTCTAAAGACAAAATTCAGATTTCCAATTTTTTTAAAAATATCAAAGAATCATATACTAGAAATAGTTGAAGGAACAAGTTATATGGAACAATGCATATTTGTGTCTCTGGAACTTGGTTTCTCATCTTAAGGAAAATCCATTATTTTTGGCATGTTATATCACACTCATATTATTATTCATTTGCCAAATGATAGTTTTATTATGCATCATGAATATTTGAAATATTTCTTATGTCGGTACATGATGTTCCTTGTTAGTAGTGGTAGATATGTCGTACATCATGAATATGGATATTTTATGTTCTTCCTACTAACAAGAAAGGACCCAACATATATTTGGGTACCAAAAACCAAGAACTTGCTTATTTTGCAGGTAATGTGAAAGGAACTGACATCTCTTGATGTAGAGGTTAGTTGTTTCTAGAAAGTAGTTCTAGACATGAGTTCCTATGACTACAAAAGCTAGAAAAAGTATGTAAAAGGTGAAATATATTTCTTAGGAAATTGGGTAATAATCTTTACATACTATATATCTTGGTCATTATTATTATCAAATTTGATTTTTGATATCTCTTATAAATACATGATTGAAGAAGGTTATGAAAGAGAAGTTGTTTTATGATCGTTACATATATATGAATTATTTCAATCTAACTTCTCTTCAAGTTTTTGTGCAAGTAAAATTATATCTTGTAGGTTTGTCTACGGATATAATTAATATTGGTAAAGGAACTTATAGATGTAATAAGAGAATGATTATCAGTTCCTCTGAAAGGAACAAACTTATTGGCACAACTAAATTGATTCAAACGAACTCTAATATAATCACATGAGTATAGTAATTAAGCATGAATCAACAAATCTATTAACTGATGTTCATTTTCAAATAATAATAGAAGCTTAATTAAGGCTATAATTTAGGAAGGTTTTAACGAAAAAGATTTTGACTAAGTTAAATCATTTTAAAGATTTTTTTGGTTATGGAAAGATTTTAATAAAAAAAAAATTAAATCTTTTATATTTAAAGAAAAACCTTCTTGGATATTATTAAAAAGAACTAACATTAATTTTTTATGCTTAACAATTTCCTAGAATTTAGGAAAGTAAGATATGGATATAACACGTTCAATTAACGTATAAAAGTGGCGCATGATGTGCTTGTTCCTCAAGGAAAGGAACAACGTGTAAATCCATGATCCTATGATCTAATCTCATGATTAATCTAAATAACTATTATATAGGATCTTAATTAATGAAGTTCTAAGTGTCTCTGACTAAGTGATTAAGTGAGTTAAGTAATTAAAGTCTCAGTGCCTTTATTCTCTTATAATAGCAAATTGTTCCTATTGCCTACTTATTCTATTTCCACCAAATTAAATGCATAAAATCAGCTTCTCAAATCAAGAAACATTGACTATTGATTTGAAGGAAGCGATGGTAAACTAATATTAGTGGAACTACTAAATGGTATAGAAAAATACCAACATTTGGAACAAGTTTCTAATTCTTTTGAAATTAATCTTAGTTCACTTGAACAAAGCAGAAGTTCCTCTTCATATGAGACTATATTTTTAAGGAACTTTATTTCATTATATGCTTTAATTATATTATATCTTTTGACTAACCTACTAATATTAAAATGCACAAAGTATTTCTTTTTGGGTTCGCTTTATGGATTATATTTCTTAGTTTATGACAACCCAAACTGAAGGAACAAACAATATTTAGTGAGGGGAACAACTCGTAAGATATAGCTCGACAACGAGTGTTCCAAGCATATGATGATAGACAAATCAACATTACTCTCGCTATATGCTTATGATGAAGGAACTGTAGCTTCAGAAACCAACGTAAAATGGTAAGACTGTTTAATAATCAAATGTTGGTAAGTTAAGTTCTTGTTTCATTGTATACATATTTATTGTCGAGTTAATGAAGCACTTTATGTTTACAGTTTTTAAAGTTCACTAACTCTGGTTGTCTTGCAATTAAATTGTGTCTTCAAATAAAAGCTAGAAATGTCACACTTGAAGGGAATCAAGTAGGGAACACATACTTTGTGGATCTCAATTTGGTTCCTAACAACATGACATGACTAGTCATTATTGAGGATGATCTACTTATATCTATCAAAATAATAACATTCTAACTTCATCATGGTTGACAAATTTAGACCAAGGAACTTGATTATAGGTATATCTTATATCTAGTTCCTAAAGGTATACGTTTGTATATTGTGTCCATGAAGATAGTATGTGATCTTATCTTTTTCAAAATTTGGTGTGCATCACAAATTCTTCGAACCTTTTCACATGAATTTGCGTGGCATTTTAAGTGTTTAGATTAGAATTTTGAAGGAGATTTTTCTTGTTTATAGTTATTTAAGGAACACTTGATTCTTTCCTTTAATCACAAAGTAAGTATTCCACATAATGTGAAATCATTGCTAAGAAATTAAAAGTATAAGTGTTCATAAATTATTATATTCAAGATCTAACCATGGAACCAAGTTCCAAACAAGTTTGATGATGTATGCAGGAACAAGGAACAAGTTAGAAATAGCAATCGATGTCACTTGCTAAATCATCAACAAAGGATGATTATAAATTGATCAACAAGACATCCTATGACATCTTCAAAGGAGAAAACATTGGTATTATATTCTTAAGCATTTGATTTAAGTGTTTTGGAATTAATAGCAATAAGAATCATCTAAGGAACTTTAAAAATAGAAGCGATGAGGTTAAAGATGAATTTTTATGTTGAACTCACAAGTTCCTGTGGAGCTAGAGTTCTTGATATGAAATATGTCACTCTAAAAAGTAATAGTAGCTAGCTATATGAACGTATGGAGAAGATCTTAAAAATGAAGATCAAAGTTCAAGTTCACGAAATAAAATTCAACTCAATGAATATGTGTAAGCAAAGTTCCTGCCTAATCATTAGGAACAAACAATTCCAACAATCGAGTTTCTTGATTCTAACTGGAACATAAGAAGTATACATATGGCTCATTCACAGAGACATAGGCAAAGAAACTCTATACAAGTTAGTTGTTGAGAGAAACAACTAAACAAAGGTATTGATTTTGAGGAAACTTTTATTCATATAGCTAGGTCATGAAATAATTGAATATTCTTTTTGTTGCTTACATGGGTTTTAGGTTGTTCTAAATAGATTTTCAATGTGTTCAAAATAATTCTTTTTTACTGAAAATATACGAGGAACAACATCAAGTTTCTTCTTGAAAAATGATTTCAAAATTAACAATAATTTCTGTTTTCAAGAGGAATTGACTTAGTAGTTGTACATCGTAATATGGATAATATGCTTGGTACACTAACTATTTTATGCAAGAGTTTTTGCTAACCTTATACGCAAATGAGTACACGAGCATGATAAGGGAACTCAACTACTCTCTTGGAGCATAATGATATTATGACAAAAACATGTCAAGGAACTTTTGAAGAACGATGAGTATGAGTCAAGTTGGAATGGAAGTATCCATCAGATGTGAAGACATCAAAATGATGGAACTAACAGTTCGGGAATTCAAAAGTAAGTCATCAAAATCAGTCCAGTACTTGAGGTAATTCTATATTCATGGTGAAATATGACTTAAGTTATGATGTTCCTATTCACATTAATATATTACATTGTTAAAATTTATAATCTGAATGCATAAATTTTAAAAGTCTTGCTTTAAATTATGTGAATATATGTTCTTTATAATTTCACCTATTCATGGACTGTTTAGAGGAACAAGACTTAATGAAGTATGACTTGAGCATAAACATGTTCTTTTCCAAAAGTTTTGTCGAATTGGGTTCTTACATGTACTAAAATTGAAGTGATTATATACACACTAGAGTAAATATGTTACACTTAATTTTTGTGTCGTAAAGGCATATTCTCTTGCCTAAGAGTGTTAGAGGTCTCATAATAGAATTGTGGATGCTGGCAAACATGAAAGTCCTAAGTTGCCAAAGATACAATGAAAGAAACCTTGTTGGAACAAGATGGTAAATTCCCTTAATATATTTCATTTCATTTAACTTTTAGAGGGAACAAACCTATTCTTAGCCAACTATCAACAGTTCACACCACATTTCTTCAAACACCCTTTGATTAATTAATTTATCATTCCATTCATATCCTGTCACTTCAAATATCCTAATTCCCGTGTGCTCTAAATTAAAATTCATGACTTTTTATGGTTCAATGATACATAAAGAGTGATAAATGGTAAATACATTTTGAGGGGAAGTTAAGGAAGAAGTGAGAAGCAAGTATTATATGTTTTAACAATTGATGCTCAGAAAGATATATCATTAGATGGAGCTACTCATATAAGTTCCTAATGATGAAGGAATGGTAAAGAACTCAGGGGGAATAAGGAAGGAATCGATATATATGTTTACTTCTTTGTGGTAGGTAAATGTGACATTCTAGGAAAAGTACAACATCTTGTAATGACACCCTTGTTAAAAAAAAATTGAAATAAAAAAAAGTAAACAAGGGTGATCCAATCTTTATTATTTTCTAGAATTCAATATGTCATATATATGGTTGTGAAAATGCTTACTCATGGATTTGATGATTTGAGAAGAGGAACATAAGCGAATGATTGAAAGAACTTGACTATAAAGATGAATTTGTTCAAGTTTTTTCACTCAATGAGTTCCTCATGGCTGCTTAGTTAAGTAAAGTGAACTTGATAGATTATATCAAGGTGAATGTGTGTGAGGTTTGACAAAGATTTAAAAAGTGTGAGGTGAAGTGATTAACTATAATGATTGTTGAGAACCTCTTATTATAAGTCTAAACCATAGAGCACACAATATATCTCAAGTTCCTTCTACTCAAAATTTTCCACAAACTTCTTGCATATTTCTTTGAGCCGGATATTACAATATCCTATCATTTAATCCATTCTTGACCTTCAAAATTGATTTTTGCTTGACTTTTATTTTCTTACTTGTCAAGTTCCTTCAATGGTTTTTGAAGTTGGGTCTTTGGATTGTGAGTTGGAAATTTGTGTAGCACATGCATCCTAAGTTTGAAAACTGATATTCTTCAGGCTTTTGGGACTAACAAGTGTTTAACCTTAATGGTGGTAAGTGTAGCATATAAAATAATGTGTATATGATTTACCTAAAATAAATGTGTGTAAGATGATCCTTTTCGATAATGACAAAAGGGGGAAGAATATGTATGATGCTTATGGTCAAATATAGTTAAGTCTTATATCCTTCCATGTGATTGTTCTTTAATGATGTGTTTATTTATGTTGGTATCTCCTTCATATACTTGCATGACTTGTTCATTATGGGGAATTAAAGTACATCGTTTATTGCTTAATTTGTGATAAGCATCATTTGTTTGTCATCATCAAAAAGGGGAAATTGTTGAGTCATGTAGTATTTTGATGATTATAAACAAATGATGATTATCTAACTAACATGTGTGTTTGAGATGTGCATATTACATTAACATGAAACAATTCATCAAAGGTTGAATATATCACATCATGAAGGTCTTTCATGAAGGTCTTCCCACAAGTGAAGTTCCTAAAAGAGTTCCTATAAGGAACACAACTAGAGCGGTTCCTAGGTACATCCTATGAGAAACATTGAATATGAAGTTCTGGAGCAGTTCCTGAGTGGGAGCAGCAATATAACGTTTCAGAGTTGAAACAAGAAGTTCCTGAGCAGGAACTATGAGTGCGAAGTTTCTTAAAGGAACTAGCACACTGAAGTTCCAAAGGTGGAGCTATCAACATGCGGTTCTTGAGTTGGAGCAGCATGGAGCATGAAGGCAGAAAATATGAGTTTTTTTCTAGGATTCATGTAAGTATATGGAAACATGAAAGGTAATGGAACAAGGTCTAAAGGAACTCGTAAGGTCAAAGGAACTCGTGGAACTTAGAGTCAAAAGTATTTAAGAGTCAATAAATCTGATGCATATTATTATCTTAATCTATAAGAATTTATTAAGAGTTTATTTCTTAATAAATCTCTACGTGGTTAATATTTATAAATAATGTGCATTAGTTGTTTTAGGATAAGTTTTAGTTTTAAAATAAAAGATAAGTTTTAGTTTTAAAATAAAAGATAAGTTTTTAATAAAATCGGTTTCTTTAGGAATCTAATTTTAATTAATTTAATTTTATTTTTTTAGTTTTTGGAAAATAAAAAGCCTAGATTTATAATACGTATAATGAGTATTGTTAAAGAACTTGTCTGTCTGTTCCTCTCTAAAGGAACAGACGTGGTAGTCTTTTAATCTAAGTTAAAGGAACTAACTATTAAAAGGAACTAGACTTAGGATGGAGCATTACAACGGTAATTAGTGTCAGTTGAGTAAAATATGCCTAGATTATAGGTAACCGTTTTATTTAAGGAAAAATCTGATTTTATGGAAAATCTTTTTAAGGAAAAGATTTTATTTTTCAAAAGATAATAAAAATATTATTCGGTTTTTACGGAAGAAATTTAAAGATAATATTTTTATTAAAATAATTTAATTTCAGATTTAATAATTAATATGTTTTTAATTAAATCAGATTTTCAAATTAATGCTCAAAGTGGTTGCTAAAATTTAGGAAGCAGTAACTTAATTCTTTCCCACGTTTAACAGTGATCATGGAGATCATGGGATGTGTTAAGGAACTGTTCCTTAAGGGAAGGAACATCATGGGATAATGGTTTAACCACTAACACATGATTCATCCCACGTTCATTCTAAAAGACTCTATAAATATACAAGTTCAATTGAGTTTCAAATTGTCTGACTGGTGTCTTTCCATAGTGTTAGACTTATGTCATTCCATAAGTTTGGCTTAAGGAATAGCGTTAAAAAGAAATATATTTCTATTCCTTGTTTGAGTCAGTTCCTTTGAGTTTCAAGTTCCTACGAGTGCCATGTTCCTTTACAGTTATTCAGTTTCTATATACTAGAGTTAAACCAAATTATCAAGCGTCTGTATTTGAGTTTGGGGTTAAAGGGTTTGAGTGAACTCTTGTAATGGGAACTTGGTAAAGGGTTTGAGTGAATTCTTGTATCAAGTTCGAGTTAGGAACTGATAAGTTCGAGTAGGAACTTGATAAGTCGAGTTAGGAACTTGAGTAAGTTCGAGTTAGGAACTTGAGTAAGTTCTTATTGTGTATGCGTAGACTTAGGGTGAAGTCTATCTAGGGGTGAAGGGTTTGAGTAAACCTTTGTAAAAGTTGTGGGAACTCTTGAAAGACTTAAGTTAAGTCTGAGTATATAATGGAGATTGTGAGAGGTTGAGTTCCGAGTGGAACTGAGTATGTAATAGGTTGAATCATAGGAGATTTCCTATTATAGTGAAGAGTTTAAATCCTGAGTAGGTCGTGGTTTTTCTTCTTGTATTGAGACAAGAAGTTTCCACGTAAAAATCTCTCTTGCACTTTCAGTTCCTTATTGCTTATGTTTTAAATTCCGCATTATTTGGCAATAAGTTCCACACTACAATTCACCCCCCCTCTTGTAGTGTTCCTAGTGAAATAACATCTGACAACATTTTGCTTGCAACTGAGTTAATAAGGGGTACAACAGAAAAGGGATGTCTCCTAGATGTGTGTTAAAGGTGGATATTAAAAAAGCATATGACTCAGTGGAATGGGTTTTCTTACAAAGTATGCTTCATGAGTTAGGTTTTCCTACCAAATTCACTGATTGGATTATGGCTTGTGTCCATAGTGTCTCTTACTCTATTCTGGTTAATGGGCAACCAGCAGCTCCTTTTGATGCAAAGAAAGGCTTGAGACAAGGTGATCCACTGTCTCCTTTCTTATTTGCTATTAGCATGGAGTATCTAAGTAGATGTCTGGGGGAATTAAAGAACAATCCGGATTTTAATTTCCATCCAAAATGTGAGAGATTGCATTTAACCCACCTGATGTTTGCTGATGATCTGCTCATGTTCACAAGAGCAGATCATAGCTCAGTCACTAAGATGATTCATGCTTTTATGAAGTTTTCAAGGGCTTCAGGTCTTCATGCTAGCCCTGAAAAGAGTAGTATGTATATTTCTGGGGTTAATATTGATGAGGCTCATGAGCTATCTAAGGCCTGCAATATGAACTTGGGCTCTCTACCTTTTAAATATTTAGGGGTCCCATTGAGTTCAAAAAAGCTTACTTTCACTCAATGTAAGCCTCTCATTGATAAGATAACTGCAAGAGCTCAAGGTTGGGTGGCCAAGTTACTGTCATATGCAGGAAGACTTTAGTTGGTTAGAAGTATCCTCAGTAGTATTCAAAAACTACTGGGGGCACATCTTCCCTCTACCCAAAAAAATCATTCGAGCAGTGGAGAATATTTGTAGAAAGTTCCTATGGAATGGCAATACCATTGAGTCTAAAAAAGCTCCAGTGGCTTGGACTACATTTTATGTCCCTAAAACAAGTGGAGGTTGGGGCTTAGTGAACATGGAATTATGGAACAAAGCTGCCATTATGAAGCATCTGTGGGCTATCTCTTTTAAGGCTGATAAATTGTGGGTGAAATGGGTCAATGCCTACTATATTAAAAGGCAAACTATCAATACAGTAGAGGTGAAAGCTTCCACTTCATGGTTGTTGAGAAAAATTATTGAAAGCAGGGAGCTCCTCAATGATTTAGGTGGTTGGAATACTACATTAGCAGATAGGGGAACGTTTAGCATCAAGAAGGTTTATCAAATGCTTCTTGGTAACTTTCCTAGGGTGGAATGGAAAAGATTGATCTGTAATAATCACTCTACTCCTAAGAGCAAGTTCATACTGTGGATGGCATTACAGAACAGATTGGCCACAACTGATAGACTGAGCAAATGGAATATTCCCTGTGATAAGGTTTGTAATCTTTGTGGGGTTGCTGATGAATCAACACAACACCTTTTCTTTGAATGTGGGTATGCTGCTGATATATGGAATTAGGTCTGCCATAGGCTGCACTCTAATGGGCAGTGTGGTGACTTTGCTATTCAAAAGAGGTATGCCATTACCAAGGCCCGGGGTTGTAGTAGATTTGCTAGATTATACACAAAATGTTTCACTGAAACTGTTTATGCAGTGTGGAAACAAAGAAACAACAAAATTTTTCAAGGCTGCTAGGTTGTTAAGGATATCATTTTCACAATGGCTTGTAATTGTACTGATCAAGACAGGATGTATCTTTTGGGTTAATCTTTTGGGTTAATTTTTGCTGGTTGTGTTCTGCCTGTGAGCAGCTTTGTTTCATGCCTTCCTACTGAGTCTGTTCAGGGGTTGGTTAGTGTGGGTGTTTTTGTCCCTTATTTACCATTTTTTTGGTAGTCAATAAAAATTTTGAATTGCCAAAAAAAAAAAAAAAACGAAATATTTTATTCATCTATTCAATTATTGTGGAACATTTTCAAACAATTATATTAATTCTTATATTTGTTTCTAAGTAACAACAATTAGTGGAAGTTTGTGATATTTGAAAACTTTAGTACTAATATGAACACTATAATTAGCAAGTGGAGTAAATTCTTAGTGTTAGTAAATTTTTCAATGGATTTATTATCCCCTTTATAATATATTATATATATTATATTAGAGTATATATAATATTAAAGTATATGTACTAAAAAATAGAAAATATATATTTACATTAAGTACATATAATTAAGGGTATAAGCGGACTGCGAAAAGTCAAGAGTCCAATCCAGTCTAGTCTAGTCCAAACTAGTCGGAGTGGATTGGACTGATTTTTTTGGATTGGACTCGAATATAAATTTTCGAGTCTAGATATTTTCGGACTGGATTTTGACTCACCTCTTTGGAGTCCGATAAGTCCAGTCCAGTCGAAAAATATATTTATATGTAATATATATTTAATATTTATATACATAATATAAAAGAAGTGTGATTCATTTTACAAAATGAAGATAATGAGCTTAATTTTTCAAATTCAATTATGAGAAAATGTTGTGAAACATTGAATCTAAATCGAGAAAAAAAAAATATAATAATCGGACTGGACTGGATCCAGATTAAAGAAAAATTTATTGAACTGCACTGGACTGGACTTAAAAAATATTTGGATCGAACTTGAACTCAAAATTCGAGTTCAAAAAACTTTGGATTGGATTTGGATTTGGCAAAGTCCAGTCCAATCTAATCCACTTACACCCCTACATATAATATAACTTTAATAATGGTAAATAGTTAACCGAAAATCCGTAAAAAAAAAGGTTAACCGGTCAAGTGGTAATTGGTCTAAACGGTTACGGTTCGCAAAAAGAGCGAAACGAACTTTCGGTTGCCAAACCGAAATGTTGTTTAGGTACGGAATGAACACTCTTATTGTGCATGTGAATATTAAGTTTTGATGATGGAAAATAATATAATATTTTCTAGTATGAAAGTTTATAACAGATGGTTGAGAAACGAATAAATAAATGAAGACTTTGAAGAAATGAAGAATCAAGATTGAAGTCCAAGTTTATATTGAATTCCAAGTTTAGTTACTATATTTCCTCCGTTTTTTATTCGATGTTATACTTTCCTAAAACGGAATGCTTCAAAATAGATGTTACACTTTTTTTTATTTCCTAAATTGGAAAGTTTTAGGCTGCAAAATTACTCACTTACCCTTACTTATAACAATTAACCAAAATTAAACTAACTTAATTTAACCTCATTATATACAAGGACATCTCCTAAAAGAGTTTTCTCTCGATGATTCATCGTTGCAATGGCAAGAAACTCGAAGAGTCCGAAAGCGACCTGTAAACCTAGGGGTCCGACATCGGATTCGAAGGCGAAAAAGACGAAATCGATGGATGAGTTGTTGGGAATCTCGGCTATGGAGATTGAACCAGTAGTAAGAAAAGAGGAAGAGGACCTCAGGGAGATAAAACAGAGTCAACAAACTCATAGGTTGTTCTCTGAATGGCTTTCCTCGATTCATTCGACGGCGGAGAAGGTGGATACTCAGAAGGTTCAGAGAATTAGCTGGGCGGAGCAAGGGGTGATTGAACCGGTGCCGATTCTCCAGATGGACACAGAGGTGAGTAGTCCTAGGTCTAATTCTATTGTAAATGTGAATGATGTTGTTGATGATCGTATTGATAATAGTAATCAGAATGTGGTTAAAATTGATATGGAGGATGTACAATCTGAGGTTGATTTCTGGAATTCATCATTGATTTGTTATATCATTGGTGCTAATCCACCTCCTAATGTAATGGAGGGATATATTCGACGTATTTGGAGGAATATGGGGTGGATAAGGTGGCTATGTTGAAGAAGGGTGTGTTTATTGTGCGATTTTTGACAATGGAGCGCAGAGATCAAATTCTGGCGGGAAATTTGAATTTCTTCGATTCGAAGCCATTGATAATCAAAGCTTGGAATCAAGATATGGACATAAGTAAGGAGAATTTTGATGTGTTACCAACTTGGATTTAATTGCATATTGATTTCAAGTACTGGAATGAGAGGTGTCTGAAGAAGTTAGTGGAGCCAGTTGGTAAATTCTTGAAGGTGGACCAAGCAACTGCTAAAAGAGATAGACTCCAATTTGTGAGGGTCTTGATAGAAGTTAAAGTTGATCAGGAATTTCCGGATCAACTGACTTTTATTAATGAAAATGGGATTGAAATGGTGTATGAGATAACGTATGAATGGAAGCCAAATATATGTGCTGTTTGCAAATTAGTAGGTCACACTACTAAGCAATGTAGGAAGATTGTTAGAAAGGATAGGGCACAGAAACAAGGGGTTGAAGAAAGTGTGGTTGAGAAGGAGATTTTTGTCCCTAATGTGCAGATCGTGAAGAAGAGTCCTCCCCCTCAGGTCATCCAAACTGCTACCTCAAATTCTTTTGAGGTATTGGAAAGGCTTGAAAATGAGGAAATTAGAGTGGGTGATGTTATATGTGGAAATGCTGTTGCAGGGGATAGAGGAGGGAACTCCTCTAGGGACCATGGATAGTATTCTCTGCTGGAACGTGAGGGGTGTCTCTAGTGCTCAGAAACAAAAGGATGTTAAGCAGGTAATTAGCACTAGACCCCTAGGTATGATTAGTCTGCTTGAGACTAAAGTTAAAGCGGGTAAAATGGGCATGCTGTATCAAAACCTCTTTAGTGGCTGGTGTTTTAGCTCGAATTCTTCTTTTCATCCGGGTGGAAGAGTCCTTGTAGCCTGGAATGCTGGGTCATTTCATGTTGATATTGTAGCAATGTCTGCACAAGTTATTCACTGCCATGTTTAGGTGGTGAGTAATAAACAAGAATTCTACTGCACTTTTGTTTATGCATTCAACGAGCCTCAGAAAAGGGAGAGCTTATGGAGGGATATGGAGATGTTTGCTCTCAAAATAGATAAACCATGGGTGATTATGGGAGATTTTAACTGTGTGTTAAATAGGGAAGAGAGAATTGGGGCAGCTGTGAGAGATGCTGAGATGCTACCTTTTAGAATGTGTGTCACAAAGTGTGGGGTGGAGGATATGAAGTCAACAGGTAATTATCACACTTGGAATAATAAACAATCAGAGTTGGCTAGAGAATTTAGTAAACTGGATAGGGTAATGTGTAATGAGAAGTGGATGAACTTGTTTCCTTCCTCTGAAGCATGGTTTATGCCAGAGGGCCTATTTGATCATAGTCCCATGTTAGTGCAAGTTCATAAAGAGGATGTCAGAAGGAAATGTCCTTTTAGGTACTATAAAATGTGGAGCACTGCTCAGGATTTCCAAAGTAGAGTGAAGAGAGTCTGGGAAACAAATGTGAGGGGTAGTGTTATGTATTGCACTGTCCAGAGATTGCAGCAAGTGAAATATGAAATGAAATTATTGAATAAGGAAGGCTTTAGTGACATCCAAATAGCAGATTTAAAAGCTTATGAAGAGCTTTTAGCTTGTCAGAAGACATACACTCCATGATAGCTTTGATATTGAGAAAGGTGAGAAGGAAAGACAAGCAGCAGCTGTCTACAGGAAGATTCATACCCAGTACACATCATTCTTAAGCCAAAAAGCCAGAATGGCATGGGTTACTTCAGGGGATGAAAATACTGACATGTTTCATAGAGCTATTAAGAGTAGGAGAATTCAAAACACTGTATATGGGATTCATGAAATGAAGGGGGTCTAGAAAGATGGTAAAGGGGTTGAGGAGACATTTGTGCAGTATTATGAGAAGCTTCTTGGAACTACAAGAGAGTCAAGAAGATGTATCAATGAGGAGATCATTGCTCTGGGACGAGTGCTATCTCAACAACATCAGGATAGCCTTATGTTGCCTGTCACAGAAGTAGAGATAAAAAATGCCCTGTTTTCTATCCCTGGTGATAAATCCCCAGGTCCTAATGGGTTTGGAACTTTCTTTTATAAGGATGCATGGCAAATTGTAGGGCATGACATTATAGAGGCTGTTAAGGAATTTTTTTCATCAGGGAAACTGCTGCGAGAGGTAAATAATGCTGTGATTACATTGATTCCTAAGGTGAAATGTCCTGGAAATGTTACTGAATTTAGACCCATTTCATGTTGCAATGTGATCTATAAGTGCATTACTAAGGTGATGTGTGCCAAAATGAAGAATATCCTGCCTGATATCATTACAGCCAATCAAGGAGCCTTTATCCAAGGCAGATTCATAGCCCACAATGTGCTGATTTGCCAAGACATGCTTCGATATTATGGTAGGAAGATGGCAAGCTCAGGGTGCATAATTAAGATGGACATGAAGAAAGCCTATGACTCTATAGACTGGAGGTTCTTGGAAGATATGATAAGGGCTTTAAAGTTCCCAGAGAGATTTATTTCCTTAATCATGGAATGTGTAACATCTCCCAAGTGTTGTAGATATTTTCCAGGAAAGAAAGGGTTAAGGCAAGGGGACCCAATGTCCCCATTGCTCTTTGTGATTTGTATGGAATACATGTCTAGAGTTATGATCATGGTGGGAAGAAATAGTAGGTTTTAGTTCCATCCTAGATGTTCTGGTGTGCAGCTGAATCACCTTTGCTTTACCGATGATATAAAATTGTGTAGCAAAGGTGATTTTATGTCTGTGTATATAATGTTACAAGGCTTTAAGCATTTTTCTGAGGCTTCATGTCTTGAGGTGAATGAGAAGAAGACTGAAGTATACACACCAGGTATGAAGGAAGCTGAGGTGTAGAGAGTCATTGATGTTTCAGGGTTTAAAAGAGGTAAACTTCCCTTTATTTACCTTGGGGTGCCTCTTAGTTATCAAAAGATGTCAGTGAAGGACTGCATGTTACTAGTTGAGAAGATGTCTGCAAGGATTCGATGTTGGAGCACTAGAAATTTATCTTTTCAGGGAGACTAGTGTTGGTAAACTCTGTATTACTGAGTATCAATACATATTGGGCTCAAATTTATATCTTGCCAAAAAAAGTGCTTCATGAAATTGCTATGGTTTGTAGAGCCTATCTGTGGTCTAGTAATGCATTCAGTTCTAAGGGGGGATATGTGGCTTGGTCAAAAGTTTGTCTGCCCAAAAAGGCTGGAGGCCTAGGCATCAGGGACATTAAAATGTGGAATAGAGCTGCAGTTGGGAGATATGTTTGGGCTATCACAGCAAAAAAAGACAACCTGTGGATTGAGTGGGTCAACGGGGTCTATATAAAAGAGGAGGATTGGTGGGGCTACAAGCCCCCAAAGGGATGCTGCTGGTATGGGAAGATGATATGTGAAATAAAGGAGGAACTAAAGGGGCTGTTATCACAAAATCTGCTTATGCAGATGGAGGATTACTCACTGAAGGAAATGGTGAGATTGTATACAGGAGATTTGGAAAGGGTTAGCTGGGATAAGTATGTGTGGAATAAGCTCACTATTCCTAAACACAGATTTTTTGTGTGGCTCACTATGCAGAACAGACTACAAACAACTAGTAGATTGCACAAAATTGGCATTGCAAATTCTGCAAATTGTTTAATCTGTGATGATGAAGTGGAAACTCAAACACATCTCTTGTTTGAGTGCAAATATAGCTCTGATGTGTTCAGACAGGTGAAAATTTGGTGTGGGCTCCCTGATAATCTCACAAATGTCCATGAAGCTCTGAGATGGATAGCAAGAAGCAGGAAGCCATACATCCAAAAGAAGGTCTTGTTTGCTATAATGGGGGCAATGATATACCACATTTGGGGGTCTAGAAATGAGGCCTACTGGAATCATAGAGTAGTAGCTATCAATAGAAGTGTAAATATGATTCAGAAAGAGATAGTAGAAAGAATGTATAGTGTGATGCCTAAGAAAATAGGTATAGCTGGAAAAACGTGGCTTAGGAGGCTAGCTAATCAAGTTTGTAATTAGTTGTGTGTATGGCTCCTTGGGAGTGAGGGTCCAACCTAGTTGGTTCGTTCCTCCCTATGGGTGCATGTGGTTGTAATGTTTTGGAGCATGAAATGAATTTATTACATAGCAAAAAAAAAAACCCTCATTATATACTAATCTAAATTAATTAAACCTCCTCCCTCTCTTCCACCACCCCTCCCCCACCACCTCAGCTGCCCAATCCCTTCCCCACCACCACAGTAGCCCCACCCACGCAAAACCTCCCCCACCACCCCCACCCACCTCGCAGCTCCCTCGGCGGGTGGGGTGGGGTTTTGGGTGCTTGGGTGGGGTTTTCGGGTGGGTGGGTGGGGTGGGGTTTTGGGTGACTGGGTGGGGTTTTGGGTGACTAGGTGGGGTTTTCGGGTGGGTGGGCATTCCGGCGGGTGGGGTGGGGTTTTGGGTGGGATTTTCGGGTGGGTGGGTGGGGATTTCGGCGGGCTGGATGAGGTTTTCGGGTGGGTGGGGATTTCGGCGGGTGGGGTAGGGTTTTCGGGTGGGTTGGTGGGGTTTTTGGGTGGCTGGGTGGGGTTTTCGGGTGGCTGGGGATTACAACGGGTGGTGGGGGTGGTGGTGGGGAGGGGGGCTGCGGGGGTGGGGAAGGGGTTGGGCTGTTGCGGTGGTGGTGGGGGAACTAAGTTCTGGTCCCTCTTTTCTCTCTCCTCCCTTCCCTTAAAGCCCCCACATGCTTAATCCCCTACCCTTATTCTCTCCTAATCACTCCTTCAATTTTTGCCTAAGGAACCTAAATTTTCAAAAGTGTAACATCTAATAAAAAACGGAGGAAGTATGCAAAAATGTAATATGCTAGAACTAGATGATATATTTAGTGCCACATATAGAAATATAAAATTAGGATAATTATTATTTTCTTAAAGTTAAGGGAATAAATAATTATGTTAATTTTATATATTTATATAAAAGGAAAAAGATATTCGAAAATCAAGTTTTAATAAAAACGACTTAGAAAAGAATTTTAATTAAAAAGTGTTTTTGATAAAAAAAAACGAGTAAAACAAGTTTTTGATAAAAATACGATTTTCGAAAACAGTTTTGGGAAAAAGAATTTTCGAAATAATAAAGGAATATGAGATAAAAAGAAAATCCATTGGTTATCAAAGATATAGATAAACATTGATTTAAGGAAAACTTATCTTTTTAGAATTGAAGATAAAGATGAAAAGTATAAAGTTTATTTTCTAAAAAGAAAAGGTTTTATTCCTTAAATTAAGGAGTAAAAGATAAATATTTTTTTAGTATTTTCGACCAGTCCATGTAGTATAAAAGGGATTATAATTCAATTTTAGAATTCATGTTTTCAGAGAGAGAAAGTCGGAGATATTAAGAATTGAAAACAATTTCCTAAGCCACAGAATATAGCATTGTTCGAGTTAGTTTGAGTAATTATTCAACGTTTGTAATTGTCCTCTAAATTGCTTGAATAAGAAGCACACGTTTGAGGATCTTTTCTTTCTGTAATTTCATAATTATAGAGAGTCGCAATACTTAGAGTTAAGTGTCTTATTGTATCAAGAGGTTGCTATTTTAGGATTCAAAGAAATAAAAGAGTTTGGTTCGTGTGGACATACATCTCAGAGGTGAGATTGAACCACGTTATATCTTATGTTCGACTGTTAATTTTATATAGTTTTAGTTTTAGTTTTCGCAAAAACTCTAATCAGAGATTTACGAGTGTTTCTCACAGTGCCTGGTACAATGCCATAACAGAGGTTTTGCGAAAATCGATTAAATTTCATTACTCAATTCAACCCTCCCTTCTTGAGTGTCACCTTGAGTTCCAACAACTCCTAATACTATCAACTCTCATGATTACCTGAACACAATCTGCTTAAGAAGTTTGACAACGTACGCATTGGGAACAGAGATATCATACTTTAACGATAGTATTTTCAATATAACGATTCAATGGCTCATACAATCCACTTAATTCATAGTACAATGCAGTCGTGAACACCACATCTTTGGATAACTATAACAGCAGGTTTTCAAGTGGAAAACTTATTTATACTTCTATAATCATGCTTCATATTTAGTGATCTTCAGTGGTACCACACATTCCAATGGTAAAGTGATGGCTAACTTGTTTTTCACTTGAAGAACCAATCACTAGTGTATGTAAACCAGTCACCAACTTTCTTTTACCTTCCTCATCAGCTAGACTGAATGCTTCACACACATTTACCTTAACAACAGCCAATTCTGTCTTTCCTGCTTTTACTTGTACTCGCTTGAATCCTACGAGCTGTTTCTTGGGCGCACCTTTGATCCCACTCCACATAGGCGGCTCCCAGAACACGAGCACAACGTGTGCGCCGTCCATCTTCCCTTCATTAGTCACACCTATTGCAACAACAAACTCTAACTTCTTGCAGTTTACTTCTGATACATCAATGGCTTTATTGCAAATTGTCTGATTCTTTTCGGTAGCTAGAAGCAGATTTTGGGTACCGAGGTTGAGCTCATCGTCTGTTGATTTCTCGATTGTTACTGCTGAAGGAGCAGATACTATGAACTTGATGAAATGAGAATAGCTTAGTCCATGGCCAAAGGGATAGAGTGGTTTCCTGGTGTAAAATCTGTATGTTCTACCAGGAAATCTTCTGGCTTTGTCTGCTCTCATATTCATGTTGGACATTAGTACTTGTTCTGCGTACTCTTTCGGGTACCATGTCACAGGTGTCCTTCCACCTACAGGATTAACCCAAACAAGTATTGAAATCAACATGATGATTGAGGCATTGTCATTTCGATGAACTTATATGGAACATAGTTATGTTATTTGTGAAGTACACTTCCTCTTTAGAGCTAAGATCTTATCTCTTCACCCCATTTTTGGTAAACTGAAATTACTTTTATTAACTAAAACTGATTTTTACTACTTCTGTGTTCTAAGCTAGGTTCTCTGAAATTACTGACTTTCCTATCAAAAACTTATTGCTACTGATTAAATGTTTAACTAATATTATTTCTTAAAGTTGAAAGACAGGCCTTACTATAACTTAATGTGTAACTTGTCTTGGCTTTATTTTTTCACTTGAAGTAAAAAGCTAGTGTTTTTTCATGTATGGCTTATAGAATTATAGGCAAAAGTATAAACTTACTTGGATTATGATCTCCAAATACAACTTGAGCAATGGCATCACCTCCATCTTGGCCAGGGTAACCAACCCATAGAATTGCACGAATCTTTCTTAACTTACTAGTAAATGACACATCAATTGGACCAGCAGACATGATCACAAGAACAACTTTCCCTTTGGCTGCGGTACTGACTTTCTCTACAAGCATCTTTTGGTACCCAGGCAATGTCAAGTTCACCCTGTCTAGTCCCTCTGCTTCAATCGACTGATCGAGCCCCACTACTAACACCGTCACATCAGCTTTGGCTGCCGCCTTAGCCGCTGCATTGATAGAGTCTTGCCTTTGACATTTCACATTTTGACAACCTGGTTCATAAACTACTTTTTTTTCATATTTCTTGAACCCTTCTAAAGGGCTAGTATACCCACATGGTACACCAGCATAGTTACTTAACATGGTTTTGGTGGCGTTAGCATTAGGACCAATAATTGCCAACTCTTTGACATATTTTCGAGACAAAGGAAGAGCTGATCCTTTGTTTTCTAGCAAGACTATCCCTTGTTTTGCAGCATCAAGAGCAAGTTTTTTGTGCTCCTTCGTACATACATCAGACGGCCTTAGTTTGCCAAAGGGGTGTTTTCGTGGGTTTCCATCGAAAAAACCGAGCCTCATTAAGACTATGTAGTTGTATATCAGTGCCTGGTCTACAACTGATTCCTCCACTCTCCCGTCGTCGACTGCTGCTGGTGTGTACTTTCTTAGATAATCTCCACAATTCATGTTCACTCCTGCATCATGATGAATCATATATATATATATGTGAATTATGAGATTAAATAGAAGTAGGCAAAAATACCTTTGAAGTTACATTAATATCAGATGAGTGCAATCTATACCTGCTTTTAGTGCAAGGGCTACTGCTTCCTCTGGTGTAGATGTGTATTTGATAGATTCATAGTAGACTTGGATGGAATCACAATCAGTGACCACATAACTGTTTAGATAGCGAGGAGGAAATGAATAAGAAGTAAAATCTTTGAAAATTGGAAATATTAACAGCCAAAATTTTATGAGTCTATGAAAAAAACGGTAACATACTAATGTATCTATTGAGTTCCATATGTAATTATGTATCATAGCTTTAGTTAACAATCCTCTGTAGTCTGTATGCTGTCAGTATGTTAACAATGATGCATGTCCATGCTGTAAGGAGTTAGCCGCAAGAGTAAAAAAAGACATACTCTAACTTTCGATAGACCTTAATATGCAATGATATTAAGTTTATAGTAAATTTTGGGATTGTTTTGTATAGGACGAAATAAAATAAAAAAAAAGTATATTGTAGGTAACGACAATAAAAAAATGTTTGAAAAAATCGAATAAGTACAAATGTTCTTTACTAAACACTACATTACAACTTTCCGATAAAAAAAGTCAACTTATCTTGAGTTGATTTTTTATTATCCCCGTTTTTTATATCGTATGTTGTAAGTAATTAGACTAATTACCAACCATGCATAATTGGAGATAGAGTTTCATATTTAGCATGAGACTTTCTTACAAATTTTCATATGAATTCATTATCATTGCCATTATTTATTATCAATTACTAAAGTTAGAAGCATTTTCTCGTCAAAAGAAGAAAAAAAAAAGTAGTGAGCATTCAAACAAATTAAAAGCAAAGAAATACATAAGTTCTATATATGTTATTTAATTCGCACTCGCAAAGTTTTGCCCCATCCCTTTAAAAAACAAAATTTTGCCCTAAAATTTAAGATAATAATAAGTAGAGAGAACAATAATTTAGTATGTGGCCCCACTAATTTAGAATCAATCAGACTTGCATGGACCCGGTTCACATTAAAATTACCATATACCAGACTCAGGCACGTGACCCGCTACAAACTACTCACTCGCTTCAATTGTTCAGACTAAACATACATTATATCATGTCAAAACACACTATATCATGTCCATATATATACACTATATCATGAACACTATCATGCCAAAAAAAAAAACACAGCTAAACACTATATCATTTCAAAATACACTATATCATGTCAAAACACAATATATCATGTGAAAACGCACTATATCATATCCATATACACTATATCATGCAACACTATCATGCCAAAAGAACACAACAAAACACTAGCTATCATGTCAAAACACACTATAGCATTTCAATATACACTATATCATATCAATATGCACTATATCATGCAAAACACACGCCAAAAAACTCAGCAGAACACTATCATGTCAAAATATACTACATCATTTCAAAATACACTATATTATTTCAAAATTATATAAAATGAATGAAAAAATTGAAAGACATAGTACGAAATTGAACAAAGAGAAAATGAGGAAATTAATTTATGAGAGAGAAAATGCATAAGTTATAAGAGAACGAAGTTAGAAGAAGTTATGAGAGGAGAGAGAATTGAAGTTATTAGAGGAGAGAGAACTTATTAGAGGAGAGATAAGAAAGAGTGGAAGACTAAACGCGAGAAGAACTGGGAGTTATAATCATTACAACTCACGTGAGATGGATCGGGTACACACTAAGCTAGTGTTCACCGGGTTTATATTAGTTTTATCAATTTAGAATAATAGGGAAGAAAAAACATACCATTTTTTTTTTTGGATACAGAAAATCAAACTAGGACAAACCTCCTAATCTGGGGCCAGCCTAAGAATAAATATACTATAAAGGGAATGTTCAACTGTCATTCTGGGACATTCCAAAACTAAATGCAATATATGTCAACTTATCGAAAGAAAGGAGGGAGTAAAAGGAATAAAGTAGCACAAACCCATTTAAACCCCATTCTTCTCTGATAATTCCTTTCAGAAGCTTGGGATCAGCACAGGTTGGGACTCCATTGACTCTGTTGTATGAGCACATCACACTACTAACGTGTCCCTTCTCAACACAACTCTTAAATGGGGGCTGGTATGTATCCTCCAAGTCCTGTAAACTAACCTGCAACAACAAACATTCACATACAAGTGATACAACATTTAAACTTTTGCTTATCTGAACTAATCTGGTCTGATCTGAATTATTTCGAATATAAATACCTTTGCATCGAAATGGAAACGATCAACGCCTTTCCAATTATCGATATCATAAGCAGTATAATGCTTACAACAACTCGAAACCTTAAGCATGTCTTTACTACCATGACTACCAACCTCCTGTAGACCTCTAACATAATTGACACCATATTTGCTAACAACCAAAGGGTCTTCCCCAGGAGTCTCTTGGCCTCTACCCCACCTAGGATCCCTATACACGTTTACGTTTGGGCTCCAATATGTAAGCCCAGCAAGGCCTACATTGTACATGGCTCGTGCCTCAGTGGACACTACCTGACCCATCATGTACCACAACGATGTGTTAAAGCTTGCAGCAGATAGTATCACTGCTGGGAAGCTTGTGGCACCAGGTACTGTTGCATTGAAGTGTACACCAGGGCCGGTGTTGGAGACCCCATGGAGGGCCTCCGACCACCACTCGTAGGCCGGTACACCTAGCCTAGGGATACCCCTAGCTGCGTTTACTAGTTGTCGAGCTTTTTCATCTAAGGTAAGGCGGGAAACTAAGTCCTTGGCACGATCATGATAAGGTAAAGATTTGTTACAGAAAGACAAATTGTTTATATCAACTTCTCTCTTGTTACATGCATATTGATGAGTAGGGTAGGGAGTTAGAATAAAAGTCAAGAAAAAGAGTAAAAAATGGAGTATGATTCTCATTTTTTTATTATAAAAAAAACAACAATATAAGGAATGTTTTACTAATTTTTTTTAATGATCACTTTAGGTTGAAAGTATTGAATTTATAGTTGGAGCAACACTAGGTGACTAGGACCAGTGAGTGAGACAGTACAATGAAGTGTGAAACTTGAGTGAAGTAATGGTTAATTTTGGGTACCTAGAACAAAAGGTCCAAAAGTTTTGGCGTGTGAAAAAGAGATTCTAGAAATGGAAGGGTACTAATATCTTAATGTATAAGCGATAATGTTGATGATGCTTAAGGAAGCAAAAGTTTTACTGTGCTAAATGTAAATATGGTCCTTAAAATTTTTGCTTTCTTGGTCCTTTGGAATGATATTATGTGTGATCTTATTTGGGAGCATTTAGACTTCTTTAATTTAGGCTATTTTTAGTTCACTTTCTTTAGAATTTCATATCCCAAAGTTGTGTGGCATTCGAATTCATTCGCGTATTATAATAACTCTATATAATTTCTACAGTTTTTGCACCATATACTCTTGACAAATTCTTTTTGCATCATATACTCTTTCGACTTTTGAAATTCACGATATACTCCCTACTTTTAAAAAAATACATTCACTAATTACCTTTAATGACTAATGAACGTTAACTCCGTTAGTCATTAACCCCTAATCCCCCTCTAATCCTAATTAACTAACCTAAACCTAAACCAAACCCTAACCCTAAAGCCCTAATCTAATACCCTAACCCTAACCACCACCCCTCCCCCACCCCCACCCCTTAACCTTTACCCCCAATGCCCTAGCACTCCCGAAGCCCCCTCCTCACTCTTCTCCAGTAGTCATGCAACCCCTTCCCCTTCCTCTACAGTTTCGCAACTCGTCCTCCCCCTCCCCTATTCCCCCGCAACCGTCGCACACCTGAAACCCTGACACCAAGCTTAGTTCGACAGTTGTAAACTTTTTCGGATTTTTTTTTCGTTTTAGGGGTGCGACAGTTGCGGGGGAGGAGAGGGGTGGGGGTTGTGCGACTGCAAGGGGTGGGAGGATTGCAGGACTGCGGGGGAAGGGGAGGGGATGGGGCTGTGGGGGATCGAGGGGGCTGTGGGGGTAGTGGGGCAATGGGGGTAAGGGTGGAGTGGGATGATGGTTGGGTGGTTAGGGGTATTAGATTAGGGATTAGGGTTAGGATTTAGCTAAGGGTTAAGTTAGTTAATTAGGGTTAGAGGGGGTGTAGGGGCTAATGGCTAATAGTGATATACGTCTGTTACTCATATGGGTAGCTTGATCTATTTTTTAAAATGTGGGGGTATAATTGTCAGAGATATATGATGAAAAAATCGTAATGTCTATCCTTTCTAATAGGGCAATTCTACTGGGTTGATGTAGAGTAGAGGAGTAGAAATGTCATTTTTATTGAATTAGAACTATAAATTAATCTATTGAAGATTTCTGAGTTGATTTGATAAAGCAGTACCAATTGTCAACCAACTCATATTTCAAAGAATGTTCATTGGTCTCACAATAAGATCACTATTTTAAGGTGAACTAGTTATTAGGCTCAGGCTATGTTCCGGGTAAGAAAAAATTTCAATAATACTTTATGATAACAGCACTAAATACAATTTAGTCTAGTGGTTAAGACTTTAGTATATGTACTTGAGGTCTCGGGATCAAACCTTATACTACGCAATTTCTAATTTTTTTTATTGTACATGGATTAGATGAACTAAAACTCCCTAGGAAGAGCGCCACGTGGCACCGTTTCTTTCTTATGCACGCCTTTTAATATATTTGTATAGATATACTTTTTCATGATTGGTGTTGATGGAGATAGGTGAAGGTAGTTGACTTATGATATTGATCCCAATAAAATAATAAATTTGTCAGTATATTGATACAAATATGGATAAAATGGGGGGGAGGGGGAGAGTTCTATTATTTTTATAGTGGAAGTTGATTTGATAAATAAATATTTGAGTATATATATATACAGAAATTCTTAGAATAGGTGGTCTAATTTTAATATAAAATAAGACGAAGTTAATACTGAATTTTTCTAACAATCTCATTCGATTTCACTCTAACCCAACACTATTCTAGTCATCCCTTCTTTTCTCTTTCCTTTGTTTTCTTGATTCTCGAACTACAATAGACAATATAAAAAAATTCACTTTCTTTAGAATTTCATATCCCAAAGTTGTGTGGGACTCGAATTCATTCGTGCATTATAATCACTCTATATAATTTCTACAGTTTTTGCACCTTATACTCTTGACAAATTCTTTTTGCATCATATACCCTTTTGACTTTTGAAATTCACGATACACTCCCTACTTTTAAAAAAATACATTCACTAATTACCTTTAATGACTAATGAACGTTAACTCCGTTAGTCATTAACCCCTAATTAATCCCCCTCTAATCCTAATTAACTAACCTAAAGCAAACCCTAACCCTAAACCCCTAATCTAATACCCTAACCCTAACCCTAACCACCACCCCTCCCTCACCCCCACCCCCACCCATTAACCCTTACCCCCAATGCTCCAGCACTCCCGAAGCCCCCCTCCTCACTCTTCTCCTGCAGTCACGCAACCCCCCCTCCCCTTCCTCTACAATTTCGCAACTCGCCCTCCCCCTCCCCTTCCCCCGCAATCGTCGCACACCTAAAACCCTGACACCAAGCTTAGTTCGACTTTTGGAAGTTTAAAGGTTCAAACTTTTTCGGTTTTTTTTTCGTTTTAGGGGTGCGACGGTTGCGGGGGAGGAGAGGGGTGGGGTTGTGCGACTGCAAGGGCTGGGGGGATTGCGGGACTGCGGGGGAAGGGGAGGGGAGGGGGTTGTGGGGGAGGGGGCTGTGGGGGTGGTGGGGCAATGGGGGTAAGGGTGGAGTGGAGTGATGGTTGGGTGGTTAGGGGTATTAGATTAGGGATTAGGGTTAGGATTTAGCTCAGGGTTAAGTTAGTTAATTAGGGTTAGAGGAGGTGTAGGGGCTAATGGCTAACAGTGATATGCGTCTGTTACTCATACGGGTAGCTTGATCTATTTTTTAAAACGTGGGGGTATATGATGCAAAAAAAAATTGTGAGAGATATACGATGAAAAAATCGTAATGTCTATCCTTTCCAATAGGGCAATTCTACTGGGTTGATGTAGAGTAGAGGGGTAGAAATGTCATTTTTATTGAATTAGAACTATAAATTAATCTATTGAACATTTCTGAGTTGATTTGATAAATTAGTACCAATTGTCAACCAACTCATATTTCAAAGAATGTTCATTGGTCTCACAATAAGATCACTATTTTAAGGTGAACTAGTTATTAGGCCCACGCTATGCTCCGGGTAAGAAAAAATTTCAATAATAATACTTTATGATAACAGCACTAAATACAATTTAGTCTAGTGGTTAAGACTTTAGTATATGTACTTGAGGTCTCGGGATCAAACCTTATACTACGCAATTTCTAAAAAAAATTTATTGTACATGGATTAGATGAACTAAAAAACTCCCTAGGGAGAGCGCCACGTGGCACCGTTTCTTGCTTTTGCACGCCTTTTAATATATTTGTATAGATATACTTTTTCATGATTGGTGGTGATGGAAATAGGCGAAGGTAGTTGACTTATGATATTGATCCCAATAAAATAATAAATTTGTCAGTATATTGATACAAATATGGATAAAATGGGGGGGGGGGAAGAGTTCTATTATTTTTATAGTGGAAGTTGATTTGATAAATAAATATTTGAGTATATATATATACAGAAATTCTTAGAATAGGTGGTCTAATTTTAATATAAAATAAGACGAAGTTAATACTGAATTTTTCTAACAATCTCATTCGATTTCACTCTAACCCAACACTATTCTAGTCATCCCTTCTCTTCTCTTTCCTTTGTTTTCTTGATTCTCGAACTACAATAGACAATATCAAAAAATAACTCGGTAGTCTTACGAAACAGATTAATCTGGTCACTAAATGGATTAAACTAGTTACTGAATGGGTTAAAGAATATCAGTACTGAATAAATTAAACTGGTTACGAAATAAATTAAGTTGGTTCCTAAATAGATTAAATTGGTCACAATATTAAAAAAAGATGGCATGTTATCTTCTTAATACTGGCTTAGACAGAGTCTAATTATAATTTAAAAGTAGACGGTCTCTTACAAAATCAAGTGATATCAAGCAAATGACTGAAATAACCGAACTAAAAAAAATTGGACCAAACTCAGCTCCAAAACCTCCATTTTGAAGGTTGTGATTTCTATCCCGAGAATCCTTACACTTAATGATTCCGTTTAATGGTGAGATTTCCTAGCCAATCACTTGGCTCAATTTACTTCAAAGCAAGAACTTCAAGGAGTTTACATGCAACCACAATAACTTTTTTTTACGGGGTTACTAAATGCAACATCACTTTACTAAACATAATTCTCCACTTCCTTATTTTCACATTCCTTTTAACAAAAACTTCTCTCTAAATATAATCATCTCCCCTCCTCCTCCCATACTTAGAAAAACATAAAATTGCAAGAGATTAATTAACTAAAATTGAATTTAATCTTCAATTAATTAATGAATTTTCGCCTATATGAACTTGAATTAGATATAACTTTATCGATTAATTTTTTCTGGATATTTACCATTTCGTGTTACATGAATGAAATCGAAGGTACTATTTTGTGCCATATATAAGAAGCCAAGTATATTGTTTCGTACAAATTGAACAAAATAGGATAATCTATTTCATGCAGGTCGTAGGAAAAGCTTGTCAATATTTCATTATCATTGCATGACACAGTGAATCTTAATTTGTGATTTCGTGTGAAACATGTAACCCTAATTTTGTTTAATTTAGTAGAGGAAAAAGGATGAAACACAAGAAGAGAGTAAACCGCCCACATCTCCTAAACCTAGTAGCGTAAGCCATTCTCTGTCAATCACTGTCTTGTAAAAAAAGAATGATCCAATTCATGAATTTAAATTACTTTCAAATAGTATATCTAATAGGAAGCTATTAGTTCGTTAGATGAAATTAAACTAACACATGTAGGAACCTCACCTTTCAATAAAATAAAGGAACTGGTATAAAAAAAAAATCACCACTTTCAACTTAACAGCATAATTGCTTGCCCATTGTTCCAAATTTTTTTAGGAAGAAATTTGTTACTACCAGCTTTTAGAATTAATAGGAAAATGAATAAAAATGCATAATAGAGATTCCCAGAGTATAATTATAATTTATAATCCTTCCATGTCTAGTTTTATCATTATATGCAACTAGTACTATTTCTTTGGTATGATTTGCAATTCAAATAATGCAATTACAAAATAGATTAATTTGCACGATAGAGGAAGCAAAAGAGAGAGAAAGGAGATGAAAAGCGCAAATAAGTATATGTACCTAAGTGCATGTAGAGCATGGTGCACCCTTTTCTAAACCACGTTATTTTCTCATTTTTAGAGTCTATAATTTTAAAAAAATATTGTTACTTCCTCCATTTTTTTTACATGTTACACTTTTGAAAAATCCGGTTACCTATGCAGAATTTTGATGAGGTGTTAAGAGAAAGTAAGGGTGGGGGATTAACGTAGTGGGGACCATTGCACATGGGGGTTTAAGGGAAGGGAGGAGAGAGAAAAGAGGGACCACAACTTGGTTCCCTCCTTATTTTTTCACGGCTAAGGAGAGAGAAGATCTGACCCAGCCAATTTTTTCGACACCAATTGATTTTCCCTCCAATCTTTTCATAAAGTTCAAATTTTGCAAAAAATTCAAATTTTTAATTCTTAAAATCTGTTCAAGCTTATAATCTACAACCTCTCTCTTCTATATAAACTCCCAACATTAAATGAGGGTTTATTTCACAAAATGAAGAGAGAGAAAATGTTGCCAAGCACCATGGTTTAGTATCATTACAAATTAATTAATTAAACCTAGTAGTGTTTTTTTTTTAGGGGAAAACCTAGTAGTTCACTACACACAGTGCACATTAATGTTAAAATTAATCATCCAAAAAATTACAGTCAGAAGTTTTCCACAAAAAACTTCAAACTCCAGTCCTTAAATTCTCTTGGGCAACAATCAAAATGGGGTCAGCAGATGAGGGAGAGGCAGGGTTCTTTGGCCTTCAACCATTGCTGGAAATTGAAGGCATGGAGGAGAACTTAATGCTGCACGAAATGGGGGCGCATTATCATAGTGATGATGACCATTACATAGATGATGATGAAGGAGGCATAACAACGTAGCATAAAGCAGAGCAAGAGAATCAGCAAGTTCACCACCACCAACCAAATACATAAACATAAAACATTGTAAGTTCGAGAAGAAAAAAAAACAAATGTTAAGTTTAGACACAAAGGAGAATGTTGGTTGATGGGCTTCTTACCTCAGATTCAAAAGGTAAACTTGCATGGGGTTTAAAAAGACAATTAGCAAGAAAGTATGGCATAAGTTGGATGACATTAGATAGAATATGAAAAGATGCAAAAAAAAAAAAAAACAGAGAGAAAGTGGGCATGCCAAATATGTGAGAAGCAAAAAATTAGGCAGATGTGGTAGGAAGCTCAAAGTTTATGATGAAAAATGGCTTCAGTCAGTCCCACTTCATCTAAGGACAAGTATTAGGACATTTGCTGGTTATCTTAAAGTTACACCATCCACTGTGTATAGACTACTCAAACAGGACAAGCTGAGAAATCACACAAGCAGCACTCACCCAAAACTGACAGATGACCACAAGCTTCAAAGAATGAAGTGGGTGCTGCAGCACATATTACCAGCAACAAGGACACAACCACCAAAATTTGTTGACATGCATAAAGTTGTTCACACAGATGAAAAGTGGTTTTATTTGAGTCTAGACATGAGGAGGTTTTACTTGCTCCCTGCTGAAGATGACCCTTATAGTTGTTGTCAATCTAAGAGATTTAAGATTAAAGTTATGTTCATGTGTGCAATATCTAGACCGATTAAGGACTGTGAAGGGAGGAGGATACATGATGGGAGATTTGGTATCTACCCTTGTGTTGAGTGTGTGAGAGCAAAATATTCAACTAAGAGCAAAAGGGGCAGGAACTTGGTTGACAAAAGCAATTGATAGTGTTAACCTAGCAGTTATGAGGGACATGATAATCAATACTATCATCCCTGCCATCACGAGGAATTGGCCTGAAAGTGTGTCAAAGGGTATTTACATACTGTAAGACAATACGAGACCTCACATTCATGCAAATGACCCAGCATTTAAGGCATCAACAACTCAAAATGGATTCAAACTTCAATTAATCAATTAACCACCCCAGTCTCCTAACTTAAATGTGCTAGACTTGGGATTTGTTAGAGCAATTCAAGCACTACAATATCAGTCTTTTCCTAATAATCTAGATGATTTGATTTTTAAAGTGCAAGATTGTTATGATTTCTTTAACCCAGAAGTATTGAAGTACACTTGATTGCAATTTCAATATGTTATGGCAGAAATACTTAAATGCAAAGGGGGGAATAATTATAAGAACCCACACCATGGAAAAAGGAAGCTAGACAAGCAGTGATTACTTCATGACAATGTGGAAGTTGAGCAATCACTGATAGATGAGGCAGTTAGTTATCTAAACGAGAGGTTCATCAATGTAGGTGAACCATTTGACTACTTAGATGCACAAGAAGCCTAGAATGGGCAGAAGATGAAGCTATTTTTTAGCACATAATGATGCTATGTATGAAGGAGAAGAAAGGGGAGCAAATGTTTGGTATATAACAAGTATATAAGAAGAAAAATACACAGGTATAATAACACTTTTGTATAAGCTTATGGAGAAGGTGCAGCAACACTTCTAAGCAAACCAGATTTTTTTTTTGGGGGGGGGGGGGGTTATTTTAATTTTTGAAGTGTTATCTACATGTTGAAGGACTGGTTTGTATAAGCAGTGATGCAACAATTATTAAAGAAAAGCATTTATGTTTATGTTTAATTTTTGTATGTCAACAAGTTTAAAGTGTTTGTGTTTTTTAATAAATCCACCAGGAATTATTGTATGGCTCATTGAGGAAGCAATGGATGATTTCAATCCTCAACTTATTGGTTTTACAGCAATAAGGAGCAAATCATCTATTGCTCCTCAAGCCCAAAGCATGAGTCCCTTCATCATCTGGATTATAAGTTTTAACAAAAAAAAGAAGAAAGAACTCAAGTTACTCAAAACAGGGACTGAAGTCACTTAGCAGAGAGGGACTCAAATAACTCAGTAAACCAGGCACAACAACTTACATCATTAGCCATTTATCCACCCTACAACCTCCAATTCAAATCCAACCTCAAACCCAATTCCAACATCCAATCCATATCCAATCCTATTTTAAACAACCTCCAATCCAAATCCATACAGAATAGTCAACTAATAGCAATAATAGGCAACCCAAAACAATAGCCAACCATAACCAATAAGCAACAGAACAAAATAGGCAACATGAAATAAATAGGCAGCCAAAACTAGTATCCAACCAACACCACTAGGCAACCAAACATAATATGCAACATTAAATAAATAGGCAGCCAAAACTAGTATCAAACCAAAACCAATAGGCAACCAAGCATAATAGGTAGCCAAAAAATATAGTCACCCACACCAATGCCAACCAAAAACCAATATGCAACTAAATATAATAGGCTAATATATGTGCAAACCAATAGGCACCCAAAAATAATAGCCAACCAAACCAGTATCCAACCGAACAGAATACACAACAATAATTAAATAAGCAGTAAAAACCAGAATAAGGAAGGGGACTCATGATAAGGAGCAAACATGCACATAAATGTAAAAGGAAATTCAATTGAGTTAGGATGATAGAACCTCATGGACTCAAGTTATTGCTTTATGCCTAATAAGGAAGCAATGAGAATCCGAGTCCAGTTCTGAGCTTGTACAGGGGCTCATAGGGATACCCGAGTCCAGTTTTGAGCTTGTACAGGGGCTCATATGGATATCCAGCTCATCCTCATCAGCCTCCAACGAACCCAAAATGTCTTCAACCACATTGAAGACCTTGAAACCCCCATCAGTCTCAACATACATTGCATATGTTTTGCCATCATCATCAAAGACGTTGAAGGTTGTAGCAGTGCAACCCAAACAATCACAATCCCCCTTCCCTAGGACCTCAGCCTTACCCACTTTGAACTTTCTCTCAGACCTTGTCACTTCCTTCTCCTTCCCCTTCACCTCTTGAACCTTACCTTTCTTGAAGATGCAATAGAAAACAGGAGCCCTAAGTGCGCAAATGATCTCGTGGGTAGACCTCAAAAGACCCTTACGTTTTTTCCGTCACCTTTCTTCCCACCTTCCTCAACCTTAGTGGATCTAGGCCTCAACCTCTGTGAAAGTGGTTTATGGCCCAAGATCTGATGACTCGGGGGACTCATAGGTTATGGATTTTAAGAGGAGGGAAGGAACTCCTTTGGAAACCCAGTTACCTGGTAAAATTCATCAACCACAACAACCAAAGCCTTCAAGGCATAAGGGCGGAAAAAATTCTTGGCTTCTCCACTGTCATAAAGTCTTCTGGGCCAAGAGGATTTTGATTCAAATGCATGCATCAACTCGCGGATGCTATCAGACTCATCAGCATCATTTGTTTCAAATAGCGCATCCACAAGGGGTAGCAATTAGGAATATACATGTTCTTCGGATTTAAGGGTTTTTTTGTGAGTAAACAAAACCAGATCTAGCGTTTTTCAACAGTTGAAGATGATTTAAAAGGATGAGAGTGAGGAATTCAAGTGGTGAAAGGAGAATTTGAAGGTTTTAGAGGGGATTTGAGGAGAAACTGAAGAAATTAGGAGAGAGAAATTCGAGTTGAGGAGAGAGAAATAGGAGATGAGAAGAGG
Organism: Beta vulgaris subsp. vulgaris; assembly: GCF_026745355.1. Taxonomy (NCBI): domain Eukaryota; kingdom Viridiplantae; phylum Streptophyta; class Magnoliopsida; order Caryophyllales; family Amaranthaceae; genus Beta; species Beta vulgaris. Next base: position 40,203,910 of record NC_079209.1, on the reverse strand, counting down.
GAAAATGAAGGTGGAGAGAGAGAAGATGAAGTATTGAAGGGGGTAAGCATTTCGTAGCTTTAGGGTTATGGGAATTAGGGAAGAACATTAATGGGGGGATGAATCAGTGTAATGAAGTTGGGGGTGGTTTTAATTTATTGATGTGGAAGATGAAAAGGTAGTTGGGGTTTAGATTTTGGTGAGAATAGTTAACATCTTATTAGATTAGGTTATGTTTTATAGGGTAGATTAAGTAGGTTTTAATTTTCTAAATTATAGTGAGTAAGGGTAATTTAGTCATTTTACAAATCAAAACTTACTAATTAAGGAAAAAAAAAGTGTAACATGTATTTTGAACCATTCCATTTTAGGAAAGTGTAACATGTAAAAAAAACGGAGGAAGTATTTACTTCCTTAAATTTTGTAACTAAAAATTCCTTTCTCAAATTGAAAAAAGGTATATATACGTTTACCTTAAGTATAGATGTTGATTTACTATATGTTCTTTTGATTATAACCTTTGTTCTTCTATAAATATAGATTTACACGTTCTTTAATTTTAAGTCGTGTGTTCTTTTTTAAATTAGAAAAGTTGTTGAAAAAATTCATGTTCTTTTATATAAATGGTATGTTCTTTTTGGGTGCACAATGAGCATTGTGCACCCTAGTGCATAATCCACGCTCTAGGAAGGAAGAACGGAAATTAAGGTTATGAAATAAGAGGGTAGTTTGGGTATACAGAGAAGTAGTATTTAGCAAAGTAAGGTTGCCTTTAGCAACCATGAAAATATATTATTAATAATAAGCCATACGACACTACAATGATAATTAAGATATGAAAAATACAGATTTACCAAATCACAATGGAACCAATTCAATTTTTAATTAAGCATATTCGAGTACAGTTCCAACTCCACCACTTCAATGTTTATGCGAGCAATGTATTTCAATGTCTTTGCATTTTTCAAAGTGGAGACCTTCACATGTGATTCCGTGATATAATTGTTCCGAGTGATGAATATTGATAAAAATGAAATATAAACCTTCATGTATTCAAATCATCTTCAAAATTATTAACATCACGAAATCAAGAAAACTCATAGATACAAAGATGATTAGACGCAACCTACAAAATAGGGAAGAAAAACTCTCACAAATGGAGAAACAAATAAAAGAAAGTGGTATAAAAGAAAATAATAACCCTGGTCCCTGTAAATTAAGGAAAAGTGTTGACCCTTGAGTTTTGAAGATGACCTAACCACAAAAGACATTAATATTTTATTCATGTTGTTGCAAGGTAATTCATGCTCGAGCTAATTACTTGATTGAAGATTAAAGCGGAGAATTAATCAAGATCGAAGTAAAGATGTTCAAGAGATGAAGAATCAAGCATGGAATGAAGATTAGAATACATTAGGGTATTTATTAATCTTCTTGTTAAGGTTGAGTAAAAGCTTATTAAGTTCGTGGTGAATTCTCAAAGGAACTTGGTTCTGTTCCCATGAAAGGAACAGACCTGGCACTATAGGAACAAGGTAAGGAACAAGACTTAAAGATTAGGGAACAAGACTTAAAACTAATTTAGGAATCTAAGTGACTCTAATATTGTGCGCCTAATAATGTGCCCAATATAGTTGTTAGAGTTTTTAGGGATATTTTGACTAAGATCCACTATTTTAGGATTTAGTTTAAGTTTGTTAGGAAAAGATTTTAAAAAGATTTTCTGATTTTAAATTAACTGATTTTCAAATATTATCTTTTTATTTTATCTTTTATCTTTTATTTTATTTAAAAGATTTAGTTTTCGAAAATTTAATATTTCCGGTTTTTAAAATGTTTCGGATTTTAAAATATAAAACTGTTTTTCCGGTTTTTAAAAGATTTTGAAAAAGATATTTTTCCTAAAAACTAGCTAAAGATTTATTTATTTATTTCCTAAAATTAGATTGCACGCCTAAAACCTACTGCTGCACGTTTTATGTAGTTAGTGGATTTAGTGGCTTAAGTTAATTAACCTCCAAGTATTTATTTAATTAAATAAGTTTAATTAATCACCAAGTTTTGTAAAACCCACGTAATGGTTACTGCTTCTATGAAGTGAAGTAGTGGATTAGTGGATGCTTTATCAGAATAATTAATTTAATTTAATTAATTAATTAAACATCATGGAGATCATGTGATAATGTGTTAATTAGTGGAGAACATGTCTTGTCTTAATTGTCTATAAATAGGCGCCTAATTCATTAGGTGTGTGTCTGACTTAGTTAATTTGTCTTAAGTTATCTAAAGTGTCAGTGCTTTTCCTTAAGAGAATTCATACTTACATTAATCGAGTTTATTACTCTTCCATTGTTTTACTAAAGTGTATTTTTGAGAAAAGGGTTTGAGTGAACTCTTGTAAGTGTGAGAAAGCTTTGAGTGAAGCAAGAGAAAAGAAAGGAAAGAGAAAGGAACTTCGAGTGAAGTTTGAGAGAAACGTCAGTTGTTGGGAACTGTCGTTGGGAACTTGAGTTGAGTGACTTAAGTTGAGAATCGAGAGAAAAGTAATAGGTTGTAATCAGAGTTGTTTTGGCCTATTATAGTGGAAAGTTGTTTAAAATCCCTTGTGGTCGAGGTTGTTTCTTCCTACTAGGCCTAGGAAGTTTTTCCTCGTAAATCTCTCGTGTTCCCGTTGTTTGTTCCCAAATTAACTTTTAATTCCGCAAAAAGTATAGCTTATTCTCTCACTATAATTCACCCCCCTCTTATAGTGCTCATATTATTCAACAATTGGTATCAGAGCGGGAACTCTAATATTCAGGAAACCCTGTTGAGTTCAAGATCTTGAAAAATATGAATACTAGAGAGAAACTGGAAGAAGGGTACTCTACGCAGAGGCCACCAATGTTCAATGGTAAGTTTACACTTACTGGAAGAACAGAATGGAGATCTTTATCAAAGCCGACAATTACCAGGTATGGAGAGTCATAGAGGTAGGTGATTTTGAAGTCACTACCACTAATGACAAGAATGAGGTAATTCCTAAATCTATATCTGATTTTGATAAAGCTGATTTCGAAAAGATGGAAATTAATGCTCTTGCTATAAAATCTTCATTGTGGTCTTGGCCTCATGAACACAATCGTGTCATGGGATGTAAAACCGCAAAACAAATTTGGGATCTTCTTGAAGTCACTCATGAAGGTACGAGTGAAGTTAAGAGATCAAAAATAGATCTTTTGATGAACCAATATGAACTTTTTCAAATGAAATCAAAAGAGTCTATCCAAGACATGTTTACACGCTTTACTAATATATTAATGAGCTAACATCTCTTGGTAAAGTGATTACATCTGAGGAACAGGTACGAAAGGTCCTAAGGAGCCTTCCTAGGGATCGTTGGATGGCTAAGGTAACTGCCTTACAGGAAACTAAGGACTTTACTAAGTTCAATTTGGAACAACTTGCTGGTTCCCTATGACTCATGAGTTGCAATTGGACAATGAGAATGGAGACATGTCCAAGCAAAATCGATTGCCTTAAAAGCTGATGAAATGAAGGCTCAGAAACGATGAAGAAGAATCCTCTCATGGTCCGAAAATTCAAAAGAATGTTTAGGAACATGAAGAAGGAGATTACAAAGGTAAGAATAAGAAATATTCTAACAAACTTGTTTGTCATAAGTGTGGCAGTTCTGAGCACTTCATCAAGGATTGTCCCCAATGGGAACAAGAAAAAGGCAAAGGAAGGGAACGAGCAGAGATAGGAACAAAGAATACAAAAACTCCTATACTCGATCTGACATGAAGAAAGCTATGGTTGCTGCATGGGGAGACTCTGACTCTGAGGAAGAAGATGATCCTCAACCAAATGAGGAGACTGCAAACTTCTGTCTTATGGCTCTTGACAATTCCGAATCTGATGAAGAGATTGAATCTCTTGAGGCAAGTCTAGACACCATCAAAACTCGTCTTAATTCTTTAAGTAAAGAAAAATTATTTGAGTTTATTGTTGACGCTGTAAATGATTGCAAAGATGAAACCATTAAACTAAAACAATGTCAACATGCTTTAAGTGTAGCAAAGGAACATACCTCTTGGCTTAAAAGTGTTCGATTGATATTGAGAAAAGATTTTTCGAATTGTTTGACAAAAATCTTAAATTAAAAGAGGATTTCGAAAATCTTAAAAATGAGAACTACTTGTTAAGTCTTGAGTTATCACAACTAAAAGAGTTTGTTCCTGAAGTAAGTTCATTTGACATTAAGTCAGTTCCCTTGCAAAGTTTCAAATCTGAAATAAACGAATTGAAAAATCATGTTTCATTTTTGGAAATTGAAAATAAGAACTTGTAGGGGAACTGCACCAAATGAGAAATGAAAAGAAAATGCTACCTATTCCAAACTGGATTAAGAACCCTCAAACAAAACGAACTGAAGGTCTTGGTTTTAATCACAAAAAGAAATTTGAAAAACCTAAAAAGAGAGTTGATTTACCAAGTGATAAAGTTTGTATGTTTTGTGGGAACACTGGTCATTTTAGGAACTCTTGTCCTAAAAGACTTGGTCGCATCAATGAGAACTTGGAAACAAGTAAAGTAATTTGGAAAAAGAAATCTATTGTTCCTGAAGGAAAGGAACCCAAGAAAGATTGGGTTCCTAACTCTAACAATTAGTTTTCTTGCAGGTTGGAGTGAGGGGGAACAACACATGGTACCTAGACAGTGGTTGTTCTAAGCATATGACTGGAGATAAATCAAGATTTCTCTCACTCTCAGCCTAAATGGTGGAAGTGTGACTTTTGGTGACAACAAGAAAGGTAACATAGTTGCCATGGGCAAAGTTGGTAAGTCATCGTCACATTCCATAGAAAATGTGTTTCTAGTTGATGGATTAAAGCATAACTTGTTAAGTATTTCCCAATTCTGTGATAGAGGGAACTGTGTGAAGTTTAATAGTGAAAAATGTTTAATGTCAACAATAGCACAAAGGATATCATTTTGGAAGGAACAAGGAAAGGGAACACATATGTTGTGGATCTCAACCTTGTTCCCAAAAACAAATTCACATGCCTTAGTGTTATTGATGATGATTCATTCTTATGGCACAAGCGTCTAGGTCATGCTAGCTTTTCCTTGCTTGACAAACTGCGTTCTAAAGAACTAGTTTTAGGTTTACCCTCTACTAAGTTTCATTTAGATCATGTGTGTGATGCATGCGCAAAAGGAAGCATGTTAGGTCCTCTTTCAAGTCCAAGAATGTGGTAGTACCACAAGACCTTTAGAGTTAATACATATGGATTTATGTGGACCTATGAGGATACAAAGTAGGAGTGGAAAGAAATATGTGTTGTAATTGTAGATGACTTCTCTAGATTTACTTGGGTTATTTTTCTTTCTAGCAAGGACGAGACTTATGATGAGTTCCTTGTCTTTGCAAAGAAAGTCAAAATTTGAGTGGTCATAAGTTACTTCACCTTAGATCCGACCATGGTAAAGAGTTTGAAAATTTAAGTTCGATGACTTTAGCAGAGACAATGGATTAGATCACAATTTCTCAGCCCCTAGAACACCTCAACAAAATGGTGTTGTTGAAAGGAAGAATAGAACACTAGAAGAGATGGCTAGGACTATGTTGATAGCTAGTGGCTTCCTAAAAATTTTGGGCAGAAGCTGTGAATACTGCTTGTCAATTATAAATCGAGCCATGGTAAGACCTTTATTAAATAAAACGCCCTATGAGCTGTATTTTGGTAAAAAGCCCAATATTACATATTTCAGAACATTTGGATGTAAATGTTTTGTTCATAATAATGGGAAACAAAATATTGGAAAATTTGATGCTAGAAGTGAAGAAGCTGTATTCTTAGGATATTCTTCTAGTAGCAAGGCTTATAGAGTGTATAATAAAAGGTCTATGTGTGTAGAAGAAAGTGTGCATGTTATTTTTGATGAAACAGATAAATTTGATGCAAGCACACAGGTTGAAGATGACTTCGAAATAGGATTGACAAAAGACTAAGTCTTATTGATGAGACTTTGGAAGACGAAGTCATGGGAACAAAGCCAAGGGAACAACATCCTGTTCCTGTTCCCAATGAGGAAGAAGAGGAACTAAGTGATGATGCACTAGTGAATGAATCCACTATTGTTGAACCTGGTTCCCAAGTACAGGGAAATGAAGATGATCAAGGAAACCAAGTTTCCATCCAGGATTTCCAACCAAAGCCTTGGAAAACTCATCGTTCCCATCCTGTGGAACTAATAATCAGTGACATAAATAAGGGAACTCAAACGAGATCTCAATTGAAAAACTTTTGTGCTTTTCATGCTTTTCTTTCTATGTTGGAACCTAGGAATCATGAAGAAGCTCTCACTGATGCTGATTGGATCGTAGCAATGCAGGATGAACTTCATCAATTTGAAAGAAACAAAGTTTGGCACCTTGAACCTAAGCCTAAACATAACAAGGTTATTGGTTTAAAGTGGGTGTTTCGAAACAAATTAGATGAGTTCGGAACTATCATAAGAAACAAGGCCAGGTTAGTTGTGAAAGGATACAATCAACAGGAAGGCATTGATTATGAAGAAACTTTTGCTCCAGTTGCAAGATTGGAAGCAATTAGAATCTTCATAGCTTTTGCTGCCTTCATGGGTTTAAATTGTATCAAATGGATGTAAAATGTGCTTTTCTAAATGGTTATCTTAATGAGGAGGTATTTGTAGAACAACCTCCAGGTTTTGAAAATAAAGAATTTCCTAATCATGTCTTTAAGCTTGACAAAGCTCTTTATGGGTTAAAGCAAGCTCCAAGAGCATGGTATGAAAGACTTTCTAAGTTCCTTCTTGAAAATGAGTTTAAAAGAGGAAAATTGGATCGAACCTTGTTTTTAAAATCAAAAGGAAAACATTTATTAGTTGTTCAAATATATGTTGATGATATTATATTTGGTGCCACTAATGAATCTTTGTGCAAGGACTTTGCTAATCTCATGAGTAAAGAATTTGAAATGAGTATGATGGGTGAGCTCAACTTCTTCTTGGGGTTGCAAATCAAGCAAACAGAAGAAGGAATCTACATCCATCAACAAAAGTACATAAAGGAACTATTGAAAAAGTATGGTTTGGAAGCATCCAAAGTTAATCATACACCTATGGGAATCTCAACCAGATTGGATGAAGATTCTATAGGAAAATGTGGATCAAACCAATATCGAGGTATGATTGGCTCATTACTATATCTAACTGCAAGTCGTCCTGATATTGCTTTCAGTGTAGGTTATGTGCAAGGTTTCAAGCCAATCCAAAGGAATCTCATCTCACAGCTGTGAAGAGAATCCTAAGATACCTCAAGGGAACAGATGATTTAAGCCTATTCTATTCGAGAGTGATACCTTTGAATTGAAAGGATTTGCGGATGCTGACTATGCAGGAGATCTGGTCAATAGAAGAGTACATCAGGTATGGTTCAGTTCCTTAGTCATAGTTTAGTTTCTTGGAGCACCAAGAAGCAAAACACGGTTGCTTTATCTACAGCCGAGGCTGAATATGTTGCAGCAGCAGCATGTTGTTCCCAAATGCTATGGATAAAACAACAACTACGTGACTATGGAATCTACTTTGAATGTGTTCCCATCTATTGTGATAATACTAGTGCTATTAGTATTTCTAAAGATCCCGTACATCATTCAAGAGTCAAACACATCCATATTAGGCATCACTTTCTGAAAGATAATGTTGAAAAGGGTCTTATTAAAATGGAATTCTGTGAGACTGAACGTCAAATTGCAGACATCTTGACAAAACCCTTAAATAGAGATAGGTTTGAGAAATTGAGACTTGAACTTGGCTTAATCAAATTGAAATGATTGCTACATTATTCCCCTTTGTGTTAATTCTTTGGCATTATGTCTTGGATGTGCATTTTGATGTTTTTATTGCTTAAATACATCACAATTCTTATATGATTATTTCATATGTATAAGTAAAAATGTCTGAAAACGCTCACCAATGTCCAATAATATTCCCCTTATTGTTCATAGGACAATTCTATGCCTTAAGTGATACAAAGGATTAAAAGAATTAATGGAGTTCCAAAGTAGCAAAATTTCATTGTTCCATTCATTGTTCCCAAACGCTGTTCCCAGTGGTGTTTAATTTTTTTTTTCAAAATTCGAAAAACCAAAAATATTGTTCAGATTTTATTTCCTAAAAATCTGATTTTTCCTTATATCTCTCAAGTTAGTTGAAGATATTTTTTAATTAGTTAGATTTTTTTCAAAAAGTGTAAATACACGGTTTTATATTATTATTCTTTCCTTAAACAAAACAAATTTTTCTTTCCTTCTCATAAAACCGAAAATTACTCCACAAAATATGATACCAAAAACACTTCTCACTCTCTCTCCTCCCACAAAGCCGAAAAACCCTCTCCTTCCTCTACTAAAATTGAATCACCAACACCCATGGATATTTCTCCAATTCTTCATCAAGAATTCTAAGGAAAAGGAAGAAAAGAAGAACTTGAAATGGAGGTTGAAGAAGCTCATGCAACAGTGAGGGGGAATCAGATGTTCCCGAGAGAGGAACAACTCGGTTGTCGAAAAAATTCCACGGCAATCTAGGTATGTGCATGGACTTTTTATTGATGTTTCTTGGTGCAAAAGAGTAAATTTCGTCAATTGCTTAATATGATTAAGTTTCAAGGTTGGGAAAATCTTTTTGTGAAATGTTATGGAAATAGTTTATTCCTAAATTGATGGAGAATTTTGTGAAAACTTTTCCATGGATGAAGAAGGAAATTGTTCCACTTGGTAAAGGAACTCAAATTGATTTTAATGCTAAAATTTGGGTAAATGCTTGGTGTTCCCGTGAGAGGAACGATGTTTATTTCAAGAAACAACGTGGTCTATCCATTTTCGGACATTCTTTTGATCAATTGATTGTTAAGTATGGTGGTCAAAAGGGAAAAATTTCTTGATCATAATCTTCTTTCCCCTTATCACAAAATTTTTTTCACATCCTCAAGAAAGCTTTATTGCCTCGTCTTTCCAAACGTGCTCAAGTTAGCATGTTGGATTTAATTTACATTCATTGTTTAGCTCTCACAAACACATAAACTTTCCTCTTTAATGATTCAACATTTGAGTCATTGCATTGAAAATGGATTTTGTTGTTGGCTATGGAGCTTAGTAACCGAAATTCTACTTAAGTTTAAAGTGAAAATTTCGGGAACTCAGTCCATTGGTGTTCCACGGGAAATATGTTGAATGTGCGTGCCTTGAATAACTTAATGTTTGTGTTGTGAATGGAGAAGTTATTAAGGGAGGCTAATCTTGATGATGATGAGGATGATGATGTGGATGATGAAGTGGAAGAAGACAAAGAAAAAGAAGTTGAAGAGAAGAAAAAATGAAAAAAAGGTAAAAAGAAAAGAAAAGAAAAAGAAAAAGAAGAAACTAAGAAGAAAGGGAAGAAGGTGGTTGATGAGGTGGTGAAACCGGTTTAAAGCACTAGAGCTAGTCAAAGGGTTCAAAAATGAAAGTGCTTAATTTTCCTATTCTTGATGCGAGAAAGTTTGAGGAAGATGAAGTAAAGGTGATTGATAGGGAAGATTATGAATCTAACCTACCTCCTTCTAGGGAACCGACTCCTGTTCCCATGGAAACCAATCTGCCTTTTCTTCCATCTCCACAAAAATCTGCCTCACCTCTACCCTAGCACCACAAATGATCTATCCCTCCCTCTACCTCAAAACCCTCCTGTTCTGTTCCTAAAGCTAAGGAAACAGTGTGTTCCCATTCTAGAGGAACAACCTGCTGTTCCCAAACCTAAGGAACACAGCGCACCAACCTTCTCAACTCCCTCGTCTTCTCAAAATCCTACCATTGGTTCTACATATACTCTAGCTCATGCTAGAAGGTTGGATTCTTTGTTTTCCTTGGTTATGGGTCATTCGGAAGCAATGATGGAGTTTGCTACGGAAGCTAAGGATTTAAATGGGTTGGTAAAAGGGGTTATGAGCAAAGTTGACAAAGCCTTGGATGGACAACAAGAAATATGGCTCGGCTTGGTGAACTTTCTTCCTCCTTCAAGCATGAACTCTAGATTGTTGAAGTTGGAAGACATTGTGCTCAAGGGAAATGATACATTGGCCGAAAATCATCAAGAAGTGATGGCAAAGCTTCATGATGTGGTGGAAGAAGTAGAACAACCTCCCTCTCCTAAATCATAAACTTTTCTATTTAGTTGTTTTTTTTGTGTGGGAACATGAACTTTGTTTAATATTTGTCTTTTCTATCCTTCTCCTTTAATCATGCTACAATGGAACTTTTTTTGCTTAATTCTAAGTTTGATCTTTTTGCATGTGTGCGTCTAAATGAATGGCTAATATTCTTGGATTACGGTTTTTGAGAGTTGAATGCTTTATTTGCTTATACTAACCAACTCAATTTCTTACAAGTTTGGTGGTGTGATGTGTTTAGTGAATAATATTCATCTTTTTGAAATCGTGGACTATGTTTTTGAAGATGCCAAAGGGGGAAAGATAAGGCAAATCAGAGTAAATTTTTTTTTGTCATGAATTATGTTCTCTTATTTACAAAATAAAATAAGTCATAAATACTTATTAACTTGGTTACATACTTTGTTAAAATTATTTTTATATGACTTATGTTATTATTTTTAGTATATGCCTTTTGTTGCATCTTCAAAAAGGGGGAAATTGTTGACCCTTGAGTTTTGAAGATGACCTAACCACAAAAGACATAGTATATTTTATTTATGTTGTTGCAAGGTAATTCATGCTCGAGCTAAGAGAATACTTGATTGAAGATTAAAGCGGAGAATTAATCAAGATCGAAGTAAAGATGTTCGAGAGAAAAGAATCAAGCATGGAATGAAGATTAGAATACATTAGGGTATTTATTAATCTTCTTGTTAAGGTTGAGTAAAGCTTTATTAAGTTCGTGGTGAATTCTCAAAGGAACTTGGTTCTGTTCCCATGAAAGGAACAGACCTGGCACTATAGGAACAAGGTTAGGAACAAGACTTAATAATTAGGGAACAAGACTTTAAAACTAATTTAGGAACTTTAAGTGACTAATATTGTGCGCCTAAGTATATTGTGTCCCAATATAGTTGTTAGAGTTTTTAGGGATAATTTGACTAAGATCCATAATTTTAGGAAGTTAGTTTAAGTTTGTTAGGAAAAGATTTTAAAAGATTTTCTGATTTTAAAATTAACTGATTTTCAAATCTTATCTTTTTTTATTTTATCTTTTATTTTTATTTTAAAAAGATTTAGTTTTCGAAAATTATATTTCCGGTTTTTAAATGTTTCGGATTTTTAAATATAAAACTGTTTTCCGGTTTTTAAAAATATTTGAAAAAGATATTTTTCCTAAAAACTAGCTAAAGATTTTATTTATTTATTTCCTAAACTAGATTCACGCCTAAATACTGCTACAGTTTATGGAGTTAGTGGATTTAGTGGCTTAAGTTAATTATCCTCCAAGTATTTAATTAAATTAAATAAGTTAATTATTCTCCAAGTTTGCAAAACCACGTAATATGTTACTGCTTCTATGAAGTGAAGTAGTGGATTAGTGGATGCTTACATGACATGGAATAATTAATTTAATTTAATTAATTAATTAGAAAATCATGGAGAACATGTGATAATGGTCTAATTAGTGGAAATCATGTCTTGTCTTAATGTCTATAAATAGGCGCCTAATTCATTTGAGAAAATGTGTCTGACTTAGTTAATTTGTCTTAAGTTATCTAAAGTGTCAGTGCCTTTCCTTAAGAGAATTCATACTTACATTAATCGAGTTTTATTACTCTTCCATTGTTTTACAAAGTGTATTTTTTAGAAAAAGGGTTGAGTGAACTCTTGTAAGTGTGAGAAAGCTTTGAGTGAAGCAAGAGAAAGAGAAAGAGAAAGAGAAAGGAACTTCGAGTGAAGTTTGAGAGAAAACGTCAGTTGTTGGGAACTGTCGTTGGGAACTTGAGTTGAGTGACTTAAGTTGAGAATCGAGAGAAAAGTAATAGGTTGTAATCAGAGTTGTTTTGGCCTATTATAGTGGAAAGTTGTTTAAAATCCCTTGTGGTCGAGGTTGTTTCTTCCTACTAGGCCTAGGAAGTTTTTCCTCGTAAAATCTCTCGTGTTCCCATTGTTTGTTCCCAAGTTTACTTTTAATTCCGCAAAAAGTATAGCTTATTCTCTCATTATAATTCACCCCCCCTCTTATAGTGCTCATATTATACAACAAAAAGGGTCGGACATAGTCTAACTTTTGAATAAATAATTAAACCTAATATGACGTAAGAGGCCAAGACAATTAAAAAAAATCCTAGAAAGAGAATTGGAGAGGGAAAGAGGAGAGGAGGCGGCCACTGACAGGATTATTTGATCTTCATTTTCATTTTGTGTTTACAACCTAACACAATCAGTTGTTTGTTAGTTATATAATTTGTTTTGTTATCACAAAATCACTAAGAGGCTAACATTTACAAAATATTGTTATTTCATCATATTCAATAAAGACCTGAGGTATATTGATAGAGTAAAATGTAATTAAAAAAACTGGGTTCATATTCTCAATTTAAGTGTCGCGATAAAAATTCAAAAGCCCGAAAATGGTAAGTGTGAGGAAATAAGAAATTTAATCATGATATAACAATATCGGGAGAAAAAATAATAATTGTTGTAAGTAATTTGAAACTAGGAGAATATATTCTTTGATGTACGCACATATATTACACTGCACCTAAATCTTATATGTCTCATACACCTTTTAAAACAAGTCCAAATTTTCTATGACACTATTATACTTCCTCTGTTTCTCAATAAATGCAGCATATTATCTTTCTACACTATTTAAATATTAACTTTGACCAAAATTACTAATATGTAAATATAAAGATCATATTTTGATTTTTATTGGTATCTCTTATTCTATATTTCCAAAATATTATACTTTTTGTAATTTGTAATAATATATATTTAAAGATATCAATGGTCAAACTTCTACATTGTCAAGTGTGTTATGTCAATATGATACATCAATTAAAAAAACAGAGGAAATATCTTATAATATGTGCCACTTAAATCGATTGGTCCATATCAACCATTGTAATTTACTCTCTCTCCTCTCCTCCGATTTATGTTTTTTTTGTTGATCCTTTGGGATATCCACAGGTGAAGTGTACCTCCTGCACGTCTGGTTGGTTCGACCAAATGAGTGGAATCAAAACCGATATCGTGGGTGATAAGAGCCGTGTGATAACACGTCACTACGTTTCAAGCAAAATAAAGAGATTTGGAGATTTTGGATCAAAAGACGAGCATTAGTTTAAGCAAGGGCATACTAATTTCCCTTGCATTACACATAAAGATTCACAAACTATATGGCAAGAATGGCTTCGTTTCAGTTAACGAGGCTCCTCGTTATCCTTCATCCTCCATGGTAGTTCCACTTCCCCGGTCGCCATATACAACCACATGTCTCTTAGTGGTTTTAGGAAGACTCGGTCTCTCATAGCCCATTTCTGTCTTTGACCTCGTCTCACTTACTGCCCATATCTTCTTATGTTTGAGCATTAGCAAGATATCCACAAGAAGAACCATGTTGGTGTAGGATGCGATTAGGTTAAGAATGTTATTGGGACCATCCGTACTTGGGCTTGTTGTATTGTATGGAGACGAAGGCATTTTGGTTCCAACCATGGGCCAAACATGTAAAGGATTTAGTTGTCCTCTTCATCAGCTTTTCCTTCTCTCCTTGATACCTAGTTCAGGAGAAGTGGCACGGGTTTCGGAAGATGTACCACGTGTTGAATTTGCCAGAGGTGAGCATGATAGAACCATATTCCTGATACATACATTAACATCTCCTTGAATTTCATGTCCACCTTCTTTGGTTCGAGACTCATGTTTTCTACCACATTCAATGGTGATTCCTCCAACTCTAGTTTAAGGTCCTTCGATAAAATTAAGTCCATAATCTTCAGCGATAATTATGGTTTGAGTGGAAGGGTAGGCCTCCGAAAGATGAAGGGTTGCTCCACTTTGGGTTTTAGGATTCTCAGAGGTAAATTTGGGAAGTGAGACATCGTGTAAGGGCTTGCTTAAGGATGGTGATTTGGGTGGGGTGGTGGATTCGAATTCCATCTGCTGGTTGTTCATTGATAGTTTTTGGTTTTTTTGGAGAGAAAGGAATGCGGGAACATGGTGAAATTGGAGGAGAGAGAACTTTGGCTTGTTGGCTGGCTTTAGGGATGGAAGAGAAGACATAGGTAAATTTTTGGGAAAAGCATATGCATGGGGCACTAGTAGAATAAATGCTACTTGCTGCAGTTAAAAAGTGCCCTATTGCTGCGGATTTGGGCGCGCAGCAATTAAGAGGGCAGCAATAGGTATTAATTATATTGCTGCGATTTTTAACCGCAGCAATATCGGCAAATATTGCTGCGGTTTTTAGGCCAAACCGCAGCAATATATTTATTTTCTATCAGATTTAGAAAGCATATTGCTGCGGTTTGTGAAGAAAACCGCAGCAATATGCTATAATTAATAATAAAAAATAGATATATTGCTGCGGTTTTTTTAGAAAACCGCACCAATAGGGTCTGTACAGGTAAAAAAAAATTTTTTTTTTTTTTTTGCATTTTACCATCAAATTTGAAAGGCAAAACAGTTAAAAGAAAATAAAATACTATTGATTGATACTAATGACAAAAAATTATTATACAAAATTCAAAAACATAAAAATATAATATAATAAACAACAAATATAAAATTACACCAATTTCATTCTAAAACGGTAAAGACAACAAAAAAAACATATTAATTCATCATATACACAGAAAAAAAAAAAAAATTCAAAAGAATGAACTAAGAATGAACCGTAAAGACAAATAAAAAGTTGCGAAAAAATTACAAAAAAGAAACTAATAAATTCACTTTTAGATCTCAGTTCTTGGAGATTAAAAAAATTACAAAAAAAAACTAATAAATTCAAGCCAATTGGTAGAGACGACGTTGAGTGAGACACACGACGATGGTGAAGGGTGGCGCAGCCGATTGGTGGAGTCGAGCGCCGAGTCGAGCAGTGTAGCCGATTGGTGGAGTCAAGCGACGAGTAGAGCGGCGAGTTGAGCGGTGCTGTGGAGTCGAGACGAACGAAGGTGGTGAAATCGGTGTTCAGTGATTCGACTGGTAGACAGAGAGACGAAAGAAGGTGGTGAATTCGCGGCGAACAATTTGGATCGAGGCGGTGGCAGAACGCCTTGTCGCTCCGTTCGAAGGTTTTCAGGAGGAGTGGAGTCTGGTGGACGTACAGAACACCGGTGACAGTTGAGAAAGAAATGAGAGATGAGAGAGATGAGAGAGAAGAGAGGTTGAGAGAGAGACATGAGAGAGAAGAGAGGTTGAGAGAGAGAAGTTTGAGAGGCAAGAGAAAGAGGCGGGTGAGGTTCTGAGGTACTGATGGCCCGGATGAAGCTATGGTAATTTGGTAAACCCTAATGAGTGAGGCGTGAGGCGTGAAGTGTGCGTTTTATAATTTTTTTAAATGATATTGCTGCGGTTCCTCGTAAGAACCGCAACAATATATTAAAATATTATTTTTTAATAATATTTTAGTATATTGCTGCGGTTATTGACAAAAACCGCAGCAATATGTTTTGTTAAATAGTCAATTTTGTTTTCAAAATTTTTTCTGTTAATACCATATTGCTGCGATTTTAAGCAGAAACCGCAGCAATATCTTTATTTTATATTTTATGTTTATTTTTACGTGATATATTTTTGCGTATGGGTAAAACCGCAGCAATACCACCGCAGCAAATAGCATTTATTCTACTAGTGGGGAGTCGTCTTTTTGGGTTGTCCACGTTTCACCTCAGGGTTTGCAGATGGATTACCAAGATTTTCAATTTGAGATTCATTAATATTAATCAGAGCTAGGAAGAAGTTTCCATTGGCTAAATCACTAATCATAGGATTTACCACAGTAGACATCAACATATTTTTATTTGCTGCCTCAATTTCACCTTTTCCAACAATTTTATTTGGGGTCCACCTACTTTGGGACTGATGTCTCAATTTAACCCTTGCCAACTGGCTTCCTTTTTTATTAGCCGGCTTCATAGGCTCACCCGTTTGCTTCGGCAACACTACTTTTTCCAAAAACCTAAATCCAACCTTCTTCTTGCATCCTGAAGGGTCTGCTCAGCCTCCACTATTTTCTTTATGTTACGTGCACCTGATGCATGACCAAAGGAATTGCACCTACCACAAAACCAATGCCCCTCTTTAAATTCCAGAGGTTGATAACTTCTTCCCAACCAAGCACCAACTAGGTAGACTTAGACTTCTCGACAAGAATGCAAAGCCTTGTATATATTTTTATTTCCTCCCTCAAGAGACTTAGCATCTATTTGATTATGTACCCAATTGAGTTACCGATTCTTGTGAGGATTTCTCTGTCATAGAATTCCAAAGGTAGTTGTGGGAGGTTAACCCATACTACCCCTTTTGAACATTTTGCATGTGAAGGTCGAAAATTTGGTTCCCAAC
Source organism: Beta vulgaris subsp. vulgaris (assembly GCF_026745355.1). Taxonomy (NCBI): domain Eukaryota; kingdom Viridiplantae; phylum Streptophyta; class Magnoliopsida; order Caryophyllales; family Amaranthaceae; genus Beta; species Beta vulgaris. The sequence continues at coordinate 40,187,370 of NC_079209.1, read as the reverse complement.
ATTGGACTCATAGGTGAACACCCTGAATAAACCATGGACCATTAGCCAGAATCTTTGCTCTCTCTTGTACATATTCACATTGGACAACATAGAAACCCTTTTACAGTGCAATTAGGTTATCTTTTATATTTATCTATCATGTCCTTACCAAGTAAGATTTTAAGAAATCCTTAGGAAATGACTTTTTCACCACCTTGAAAATGATAGTTGCTAGCCAAGGCTGTCTCAATTTCGAGCAACTCTCCTCCAAAATTGTAATAAAGATTTTTTTACAAGTCAAAAATATCAATAAATCATGGATAACTCATAAATTGTGTAAATTAATAATTTAAAATTTTCATATATTTTCCTAACTAGTAAAGAATCAACAATAGTCCAATTAATTTTTGGCTCCAAGATATATCTTTTGAAATGTCCTCTTTGTTCCAAATTCAAGAGATTGTGTAACTTTTTAAAAATTTTATTTTAGATTTTCAGGGTTAAAATCAATTTAAAGATGAAGAACCAGGTAACATGACAGTATGACCAATATTACGATTAAATTTGTGGATGTCAACTAGTTTAGTTGATTAAAATTTTGGACCTTTATAAAATTATTTGAGCATAAATCACAAATAAATCAATTATGTACAATGTCCAATCAATTAATATCAAATATTAATTATGCAAACTGAAGACATAAATAAATCATCTCTTAATAGAATAAAAATAATAACTTTGCATATAATTACATGATCATATGAAAATTATTAATTGGGAAAAATTGTAACCAATAGATGCATAAACCATTTCCTAACATCTATCATAGGATCGAAAACATAACCAAACACATGAATCATTTAATAGGGATTAAATATCAAACCTTTGTAGCGTGATTTTCTTGTTGTGTGCAAGCTTTGAAGATCGAAGAGCCCCAAGTGTTGCTCCTCTATTAATCCACGAGCATCAGTTGAACACCAATGTTTGCTAGGGCGGGAGAGTATAAATTCTCTTGCTTTTGATGTTATAGGTGCCGGTTTAGAGAGAATAGTTTAGGGTTTCACTTTCTCTCTCTAGTGAAAATAAACCGATTAATGAATTAATCACCTAAACCCTAATATTATATCCTATATATAATAGAAAAGTCATAGGCTAGTTAAGAGAACTAATTCTCTTCCTATTTTCCTTTGGACCTGCCCAATCCTAATCCTAAATGGATTTGGATTACTTTGTCCAACTTGTGCTACAATGTGTGACCTCATAGGATTAATCTATTTTAGTTATAGGTCCAATCAATATTGTCCTATTAATCATATTTATTTTCTAGCAAGAAAATACGATTACTAAAATAATTAACTTTATTATCTTCATAATATTATTCCTATTTATATTTAGTAATTGTCGGAATATCTAAGGACATATTCCTTCAACTATATCATTCAGACACTACTCACTAAATCATGCAGAAACTACATCTTTCCATATGTTTAATCCTCCACTACATTGCATATAATTTCACTATATATTTTCCTTTAATAAAATCCACTATATTGTATATAAGTTCACCATATCTCCATAAAACTCACTATATGAATTTAATATCAATTACCGACCCAGTGCACAACTAAGTTAGTGTACACGGAGTCCATTTAAGTTTTTTTGATAAAGTTTTTTATCTTATTATATTGTCAATCTTCTCATAAAGTGGAAAGGTCTAGTATTATTTGACGTTGTTAATTTGTCATAAATAATAATAGTTGTAACTTGATGGTTAGATAATGACTTAAAAAGTTATTCATATGTTTAGGACTTTTGCAAAAAAAAAAAAATTAACAACAATGAGTAACGAAAAAAATTGTCTGCACCAGAGTTGATTTCGGGAATTGGCGTAATTAGAGAGTAGAAATGATTGCATTATTTGAGCTATATGTGGCTCTTATAAGGCAGATTATATTAGAATAATTTGCATTATAATTTTGATTTAGCTAATTGATTCAACTTTTCGAATAATTGTATTTAAAATTGAAATGGTAGATGCGCAAATTGTTCTCATTAATTAATTATATAATATAATAAGACTTTTTTTTGTGGTGAGCATTAGATATGATCATATGACTACTATTACGTACATAGGTATTTTAATCTTGACACCTTCACAGCTTCACTAGTGGAAGACACCCATGATTGAGGCAAGTGAAAAATTCCAGAAATCAGCGAATAAAACCGTGCGCAAATGGCTGGTTTTGATACCTAAAAGCAGTCAAACGAGACGTCAAAATAATTTTAGTAGCTGCCCCCATATAAAATATGTCAAAACAGGATAACCCCAAGTCATCATGGGCGCCAAAACAAGAGACTCAATTTGATTTTGTACTCCATGACAAAAACAAATATGAGAAATATACAATGGTAGTCTATTTGTTTATCTTCAGAGATAACTATTTTTTGTACTTTTCCTAGTTCAACTTTGGCCAACTAGTAATAAACTATGACATCTCAATTTCAAACTCACATGTAAAATGTCAAATTCTTTGAATTTTCCATGAAACTTCTAGCTGGCATTTGACATATCCCCTTCTATAAATATAATCAATACTTATCCACCCATTCCACACAACATAAAAACATCGCAAAAATTACTTTCAAGTTTCAATCCACAAAAACCATACTCTAAGAACACCAACCTTTAGGTTCAAGTTTAGCAAAAAGAATAGTTCATACAAAAATGGAGGGACTTATACCATATCTTGTGCGTGCAATCAAGAGGCAAAACCTACACAACCAAAGCTTCCGATGCCTCTCCGACGGCTCAAGGCGAAGCTACCACTTATTAGGTAACGCTGGCGGTGATTCTGTTAATGGGTCGTCGCACAGGCGAACGCAATCGGAGTTTCAAGCCCCGACTGCGATGGATTTACAGCCTGAAGTTGACCAGTTTGTACGTTCACGTAGCATGAAGAGTAACAACATCAACATGATGGATAACAAAGGGTTAAGGCAAACTCATCATAATGCTCCTGCTGCTTACAATTATAATTATGATTATGGTGATAGGCTTGGTTCTAATACGATTAACAAGTTTCATCAGTATTAGTTAGAAATCTAGTTCAGAAATCAGAATGGCAAAAATCATTTTGCAAGTGTGAAAATCTAGTTTCTACGTGTGTACGTATTAATGTTTTTTGTCCTTTATTTAATTGGTTATTTGTTGTTATTGGAGTGGGTGAAAGCTTTTGTAAGATTCCATCAGCAAAATGATGGAGATAATTAAACAAGTTGGAACCATTATGAAAGTGGACAAATGTGTACAAATTATATTCTTCGACTACTGTTCTCATCAAGTGATGTGTAAAGCACTAGTATATCTTTTATGATGGAAATTGATTTTTCATGATATGATATAAAAGTACATCTTCGATTGAAAAAATTTCAATGGAGTGATGACTATTCAATAATTATTCCTACTAGTATTCACAAATAAAGAAGATGAAATGTCACAAAAGATTGTTTTAAAAGTTATTCCAAGGACATAATATGCCCTATCATGAACCGCACATCTAATGGTCCTAGTGAAATGGTGTGTAACGCAAGGATGGTTTTATATATCACTAATGATCGACTGCAGCTAGATTTGTCAATTCAGTTACTTGAGTTAGGTTTAACTTGGGTCATTTCAGGTTTCAAGTTACGTTTGGTCAGGTTGCGTTAGGTCATCAAATCAAACAGGTTAGATGTAGGTTGGGAACGATCATAATTCGGTCAAGTCTGCCTCAATTTATTTGTTCTTTCAGTTCTGGTGAGATTCGACACGGTCAATTTCGGGTGCGGCCATCTTTTGTGTGCCATGTGGTGCCGGATCGGGTTTATTACAGGTTTGTAGCGAGTGATTTCAAGTTCACGTCGCGTGTGGGTCGGGTAGTTATCAGTCAGGACAATAATGGTTTGGGTCATTGTCAGGTGCAAGTCAAGTTCAAGTCGGTAGCTATCGAATTGGGTTATAATTGCATTGTGCCACAGTTTATTTCGGGTTGATTCGAGTTCTGAACAACACATTCAGCGTAGCGCTGCTTCGAAAATTTATCATTGTTTAAGATTTCATTAAAAACCAATGGTTGAATAGTTCGTTGTCTTCATACTAGTTATACACTTTTACTAAGAAGCTGATCGTCTTTAAGTTAAATTCATCTCGAAATTGATATCTAATTGAATAATAACACTTAGGTATTGGATGAGATCGATCAATATAAGTTAAAGCTAATAGAAAATGACATTATTACATTTAAATTAATCATATTTAAGTTAAATTCTTTAAACTTGTTTAAGTTAAAAATACTCGAGTCAAGCCAAAATACATAAGTCAAGTCAGCTTGTTTGTAAACAACAATAATAGCAACGAGTTATTGAATTATTAAATACTTTTATGTTATGAGTCACAATATTGGCTGCTGACACTAGTAGAATAAATGTTTATTGTTGCGGTCATTAAATGGTATATTGCGACGGTTTTGGCCGTGCAGCAATAGGTAATTAACTTGTTACTGCGGTTTTTGACCACAGCAATAGGCCAAGCTATTGTTGCGGTTCATGTCAAAAATCGAAGCAATAGCTTTGACTTATTACTGTGGGTTTTGACCAAAAACGGAGCGATAGGTACAGGTCTAAGTGAAATTTATTTTATTTTATTTTGCATTTAACATCAAATTTGAAAGAAGAAAAAATGTAAGAAAAAAATAAAACACGAACTAATGATAAGAACATATTTGTATATTAACATATCATATACACAAAATCCAACAAATAAAAAAAATTTAAAATAAATGAAAAATAAAAATCAAAAACCCTAACATCATATTGATTCTAAACAAAATAATAATGAGAAAAATCCTAAACCCGAACTCCTATCTCTGTCCTTCGAACTACTTCAATTATGAAATTTGATCCAATTAGGTCAACCAAAATCAACTGATTTAGAATAACCCAGATCCATCAAATTGCAATTCGAACTTCAAAATTGATGGAATTTCTTATATGAATCGATTCAATCCCTAAATTCGCAATAGATTTGAATGTTAATTTGAAAAGGAAGAACGATGAGAGAAGAGAGAACTCGAGCGGCCAACGGACTGAAGAAGCGAAGGAGAATTTGAGCGGCCGATGAACTGAAGGGTCTTTGTTGCTTCTCAGCGAGCCACAAACGACACAAATCGCAGGCCGATAAACTGAAGGGTCGTCATTACTTCTTAGTGAGCCACCAACAAAACGAATCGCAACGACACGAATTGCAACGACGAGAGAGAGGATGAGGGAGGATGTGTCGTGGAGAGAGACAGAGAGAGATAGAGAGGTCTGATCTATCTGTCATGGAGAGAGAGGGATGAGGAGGATGAGAGAGGTCTGATCTATCTCTCGTGGAGATAGAGAGGATATGAGAGAGGCGGTAGTGACTATGAATGGGAGAGGTGGGAGTTGTAAAAAGACCCTAGATGTTTTTTTAGATCTGGCCCATCTATTGGTGCGGTTTCCATCCAAAACCGCAACAATAGATTAAAAAATGTTTTTAAAAATTATTTTAATCTATTGTTGCGGTTTTGGGTGGGAACCAGTCAAACATTTTTGAAAATTTCCCGTTGACATCTATTGTTGCGGTTTTCACAAAGAACCGTAGCAATAGGTTGATTTTTGATTTTTTTTTTTTCTTTTTCTTTTGACATGTTTTATTGGTGCGTATGGGTAAAACCGCAACAATAAGCAATAATTTTTACCAGTGTGAGTATAATTGTATCACTATAGTCTACAATCCTATTATGTGTAGTGCCTTAAATTCTAAATAGATTTTAAATCCTGAGTATAATATAATGGACACATTGATTGTAGATAATTGTTAGTAGTTATTAGTTTAGTAAGCACAAATTTATACCAATTACTCAATTACAATTATTTCTAACTTTTAGATTTATTCAATCGCCATATAGAATAATATATCATAATGACTTACACTCCTAGATATATTACTCTATTGATTCTTATAATACATATGTTTCTAGGCACAGAGAAATAGGTAGTACTAAAAATCAGGACATCATGCTGAGAAAAGTTGGGATTGTTCCCCTCATTTGCAAAAAAAAAGAATATTTACATTGAGAAATATTAGAACTAAATAAACAAAAGGATAACAAACAAGTGAGGCGGATACTCATAGTGCTATCATGGATGAGAAATGGAATCAACTCAAGAATAAGATATTCTCACACAGTTTAAATTGGGTAATGTTTGACTAAGAAAGTATCTAATTTTTTCATGACCAATAATGTTAGAATATATGTAATTATGGAAGTATTTTCATTATTCAATATTTTACGTAGGTGTATAATGGTGCATAATTAGTTCCTAAATTATAGCATGTAATCACTCTTGGTTAGTCTATATCTTTAGGTTGTAAATCAGTATTGAATCAAGTAAATTATTATCTTACATGGTATCAGATTGCTAGGGTATTTTCTCTCACTCTTCCGCTCCCTAGCTACGCCCACCGTCCTCTTTTTTCGTCCGACCACCATGACCGGCGGTGCTAAGGATAGTTCTTCTTCTTCTATCTCTTATGTTTCTTCTTCTCTTGTCTCTTATAATATTAAGCACAATATTCCTATTACTGTTGATATGGAAAATGTGCAATACTCGATGTGGGCCGAGTTATTCCTCCTTCCAAGGGTAAAGAAAAAATGCCTAGTACTGATGATGAGAAGGAGGAATAGCTCACTCTTGATGCCACTATTTTGAAATGGATTTATGCTACCATTTCGGGAGATCTTCATAACATCATTCTTGAAGCCGACTCCACGGCTATGGCGGCATGGGTGCGGCTTCAGGATATTTTTCAGGACAACAAATCTTCCCGGGTCGTTACTCTTGAGCAAGAGTTCTCTAGTACTCTCATGGAAGACTTCCCGAATGCATCGGCTTATATAGTACTGGGCTCGGCTTGAGCTCGTTTAACTTTTCATGGGCTCGGCTCGGCTCGTGAGCTCGCCGATCTTGGGGGAGCCGAGCTCAGCTCGAGCTCGTGATTATAATTTGCGGCTTCAGCTCGGCTCGTGAGCTCGTTTAGGCTCGGCTCATGAGTTCGTTAAGGCTCGGCTCGTGAGCTCGTTTAGGCTCGACTAATTAGCTCGGCTCGGCTCGGCTCGGCTCGAAATAGGTGAGCTTGTTCACTCACCTATCATATACTTTTATAACTTGATTTCCCTCTTAGCATTGCTAAGATTTCGATGTGGGACTTCATGGTTTGTTAAACAAAAATAAACCCACTATCCCCATGCTTTATAACTTGGTTTCCCTCTTAGTATTGCTAAGATTTCAATGTGGGACTCCATGTTTTGTTTAAGATAAAAAAAGCTCATTCTACATATGCTTATATAACTTGGAATCCCTCTTAGCATTGCTAAAATTTCAATGTGGGACTCCATGTTTTGTTAAAGAAAAAAAAAACTCATTATATCCTTGTTTTGTTTACATATGCTTTTATAACATGGAATCCCTCCTAGCATTGTTAAAATTTTAATGTGAGACTTCATGTTTTGCTAAAGAAATGATTATCAAATATTTTAAGTATTAAATAATCAAATATTTAAAAATATACTTCATTCCCTCTATGAAGAAAATAAAGTATAGTTTTTGTTTTCCAACCAAGGAGATACAAAATTAAACTTTAAGTTAAAGTAAGAAGTAGTAGCCATTTATAAAGAAAATAAGGTTGATCCTTGTTTTCTTAACCAATGTGGGACTTTAAGGCCTAGTGGAGTAGAGGTGAAGTTGGATCACAAATCAAAATATATAATTTATAATTTAAATTAAAATATAAATTTGTATTAAATTTTTTTAATGTGAAAGTTTTTTTTAATATAATTTTTTTTTAAAGTATAAAATAATAATCGAGTTGTTCACGAGCTTTACGAGCCGAGTTTTGCCTAGCTCGGCCCGGCTCATTTGAGTCTCGAGCCAAGCTTCAACGAGCCGAGCTTTGACCGAGCCGAGCCCGAGCTGCTCGCGAGCTTGTCAGGCTCATTATCACCCCTAGGCCTATTGTCAACGTTTAAAAATGTTGGCGGATCAACTTAAGAATGTTGGCACTCCGGTTTCCAATAATCGTCATGTCTTGCCAATGGTTGCAGGTCTTACTGAATCCTACAGTGGCGTTGGTACTCTCCTTCGACAAATCAATCCTCTACCGCCTTTCAACCAAGCTCGTTCTATGTTGGTTTTGGAAGAGGCCGATTTTTCTAAAAAGGCCAATATCAGAGCTGCTTCCTCGGCCTTAGTGGCGGATGCAAATTCACTTGGTGACTCTTGTTCCCACCGTGGATCTAATGGTGGCAAGAAGGGTTCTTCTCAGTCTTCTACTGGGAAAAACCAAAATCACGGCACCAAGGGTGGTTCCGACAGTGGGGCCAAGGGTCGCCGGAATTATAATGGTGGTGGCAAGGGTGGCTACCCTCCGCAGCAGCAGCCGGCGCTGTACCCGTAGCAACCGGTCTGGCTGCCTCTTATTACTCCCCCTGGGCCATTCCTCCCTACCCTTTCCCATCTACTCCATGGGCCAGGCCCACCTGCACGGCTACACTCCTAGACCCAGATAGCAGCAGCAAAGCCAGCAGGGCATGCTTGGGTCTCGACCTCCACAGGCCTATTCGGCTGAAGCCAAGTCCACTCCCACAGATATTGAGCAGGCTATGTACACTCTTGGGCTATCTCATCCGGATCCTAATTGGTATATGGACATCGGGGCTACCTCTCATATGACCTCCTTTCAAGGTAATTTCTCGTCTTATTTTAATTTGAGCAAAAATAGTGGAATTGTAGTCGAAAATGGTCATAGTATTCCTATTCGTGGTTATGGACATACTCACTTAGCTTCCCCTAATCCCCCCTTAGCTCTCAAAAATGTCCTTCACGCCCCTTAACTCATTAAAAATTTGGTCTCCGTTCGAAAATTTACTACTGATAATTCTGCAACTGTTAAATTTGATCCTTTTGGCTTTTTTGTGAAGGATTTTTAGACGGGGAGCCCACTCATGAGATGTGAGAGTTAGGGTACATTATATCCCATTACCACCACAAATAATCAAGCCTTTTCTCATTCCAGTTTTGCTCTTGCACCTTCCATATGGCATGATCGGTTGGGTCATCCGCGTGCTCCTATCTTGGACTCTCTTAGGCACAATAATTTTATTGAGTGTAATAATGATAGTAGTTTTAATGCTTGTCACTCATGTCCTCTTGGAAAACATATTAAGTTTCCATTTGTTTCATCTATTTCTAGTACTATATGCCATTTGATATTGTTCACAGTGATCTTTGGACATCTCCTATTTTGAGCTTTATGGGCCATCGTTACTATCTAGTTGTGTTGGATGATTTTACAAATTATGTTTGGACTTTTCCTCTCTCCAAGAAATCTCATGTCTTTTCTACCTTCTTGAATTTCCGGGCCTATGTTCGTACTCAATTTAAAAGGGACATTAAGAACATTCAATGTGATAATGGTAGAGAATTCGATAATGAGCCTTTTAGAACCCTTTGTACCAAACATGGTCTATCATTTCGTCTCTCTTGTCCATACACTTCATCTCAAAATGGAAAGGCGGAATGTAAAATTCGGAGTATTAATAATGTTGTTCGTACTCTTCTTGTTCATGCGTCCGTACCTCACACTTTTTGGCACCATTCTCTACAAATGGCCACCTATCTTCTTAATATTCTTCCAAGTAAACGTTATGATTTGTCATCTAGGAAAATCACCACTAGTCGCCATGTCGTATTTCACGAACACACATTCCTATTTGCTTCATTAAATACATCTCCTGCCATCACTTATGATTTTCTAGATTATGACATTCCTCCCACTCAGCCCAAACACAACTCCATTAGCCCAAACACAACCCCATTAACCCAAACACAATTCCGCACCTCTCCTAGTGGGCCACGTTCCCCAGCCCACTTCCCTGTAGGTTCCCCGCATGTGTTTCCCATGTCCCCCTCCATTGCTGGACTCCCCCTCTCTCATGGGCCGTCCTCTTCTGGGCCTGGGCTTCCTTCTCCCGTGCCTCCCATTTCTAGGCTCTCCCAGCCCTCCCCTAGTCCGTATAAGGCAGTAGACCCCCCCCCCCTTCCTGGGCTGCCCCTCTCTATGATTGGGCCTCCAGCCTCTGAGCCCACGTGGTTTGTCTCCCCCGTCTCAATCTCTCAGCCACTCTCTCCACCACAGCTCCACAGCCTCCCCCTCATCCCTCACGACCGGTTACGCGTAGTTAGCGTGGTATCCACAAGCCCAACCAAAAGTATGCGCTTACTACCCATGTTATCTGTTCCCCACTACCCCATAACCTAGTGAGTGACGTGACCCGAATTGGAAAATGGCTATGGATGATGAATTTAATGCTCTTATTAAAAATAAGACGTGGGAGTTGGTGCCCCGTCCTCCTAATGCTAATATCATTCGATCTATGTGGATTTTTGCTCATAAAGAAAAATTCGACGGTTCTTTTGAAAGATATAAAGCTCGTCTTGTAGGTGATTGGAAAACTCAACATGTGGGCATTGATTGTGGAGAGAATTTTAGCTCGGTAGTCAAACCGGCTACTATACGCCTTGTTTTGAGTATTGCTATCTTAAAGTCTTGGCCCCTTCATCAGCTTGATGTGCAAAATGTGTTCCTTCATGGGGAACTCAATGAGACTGTCTATATGCATCAGCCTTTGGGATACAGGGATTCCACTTATCCTGATGTTTGTCTTTTGAAGAAGCCCTTATACGGCCTCAAACAGGCCCTCGAGTCTGATACCGCCGGTTTGCTGATTTTGCCATCAAAATTGGGTTCACAAATAGCAAGTCTAATCAATCATTGTTTATTTATCGTCGAGGTAACTATACTGCTTATCTTCTCCTCTATGTTGATGATATTATCTTGACTACCTCTTTTGTGGCCCTACGACAGTCTATCATGTCTTTATTTGGCTCTGAGTTTGCTATGAAGGACTTAGGTCCTTTGAGTTATTTCTTGGGTATTGCTGTCACCTATCAAGCAGGTGGCCTGTTTTTATCCCAGCGTAAGTATGCTGAAGAACTTATTGAGCGAGCAGGCATGTCGGCATGTAAAACATCTCCTACTCTGGTCGACACTAAACCGAAATTGAGCTCCCAATCTGCCACCCCGTACTTGGATCCTCATCTTTATCGAAGCCTTGCTAGGCCTCTGCAATATCTCACTTTTACCAGACCTAACATCTCCTATGTTGTACAACAGATTTGTTTGTTTATGCATAATCCTATGGAGGAACATATGACTGCTCTCAAGCGGATTGTCCGCTACGTTAATGGGCCCCTTCACCATGGCTTACATTTGTATCCTTCATCTTTGTCCACCCTCATATCTTACACTGATGCTGATTGGGGTGGATGTCCTGATACTCGTCGTTCTATGTCCGGGTATTGTGTATTCTTCGTTGACAATTTACTTTCTTTGTCCTCAAAACGCCAAGCTACATTGTCCCATTCTAGTGCATAATCTGAATATCGCGGAGTGGCTAATGTGGTTTCTGAGTCGTGCTGGCTACGCAATCTACTTCTTGAGCTCCATTGTCCTATTAAGAAAGCCACGTTGGTCTACTGTGACAATGTCAGTGCTTTCTATCTCTCAAGTAACCCAATTCAACATCAGCGCACGAAACATATTGAAATAGATATTCATTTTGTTCGTGAAAAAGTTTCTCGTGGTGAGGTTCGCGTCCTCCATGTTCCTTCTCGCCATCAGCTTGCTGATATTTTCACAAGGGCCTACCATTGATCTTATTTGAAGATTTTCGGGACAATCTCAGTTTCCGTCCTCCTCCCGCTTCGACTGAGGGGGTGTGTTAGAATATATGTAAATATGGAAATATTTTCATTATTCGGTATTTTAGGTAGGTGTATAATGGTGTATAATTAGTTCCGTATAGCATGTAATCGCTCTTGGTTAGTTTATATCTTTAGATTGTAAATCATTATTGAATCAAGGAAATTATTATCTTACAAATAATTATGATTGTATGCAATATGATTGAGTTGATCTTGATCATGAAACGGAGGAGCCTACTAACATAAATAGCTCATCCAATCCGATGATAAGTGATATTTAGCATAAAAAATCATATAAAGAATTCATGATCCAGTTTTGATAGACTTGTTAATATTAGTGGGATTAAAAAAAACTTTCCATGCTAATATTCAAACAAGCCAAACTGACCCATTGGAAACTTCAAACTAAATATAAATAAAAACATTCACTTGACTTTTAATTGTGTGTTCGAAAATATAATTTGTTAGTCAATAACAGATATATAGCACGGGACAGCTTTGCGTCTCGCAAACCATAATGCACGAGTGCAACACTAAGGCAATCTACAAAAAAAGCGGAAGCGCAACCAAGACTTATGCAAACGCAGCAGCTTGCGCGCTACACAGGCTTCCTACGGCAGACACTTGTTTTTCTATAAATGAAACTGCTTTTCGACGAGCATTTTACCATGATTTTTCCATACACTTAATACTACGAAAGATCTCTCAAAACTTTTTAAATATATAATCAAATAATTTGAATTTTCATTCAGTCTCCATTCAAGTTTTGAAATTGCTCCTCCTGTAGATTGTTACACAAGACCCGTGCAACAAAGATATACTTTCTAAGGGCCAATTCCATTTAATTCTTATTTTACTAATAATTTTATGATGTAGATCCTTACAAGATTCCATACTCTTGTATATTGTAACCTCTGATATTTCTTTCCCTATATTTTTCTATATATTATACTATATTCATATGCATGCTTGTATGCTTTAATGCTTTCATCACCTCACATTTTTTTTCTAATCAAAGATAAAAAACGTTCTAATGCTAAATAATTTGGACAATTGGATTTGGATTAGATTCCCTATAATTTGATTGCATAAATAAGTTGTCACTAAAAATTAGTCTTTTTTGTGTTTAACGAACCGACATAGATTAATTTTTATACATGAACATATAACTTCGTATTAAGTAGCTGCCAACAATGGGTGAATCTGATTCTTGATAATATTATTCATACCCTCACCCCCGAACTCAGTCTTTGATTCATCAACATATTATGAAGTCATGAGGCAAAAATCTATATTGGATAAGTCCCTAAGTATCCATAAGATTTTCCAATATCCAATAAATTTTATGAGTCTTCCTTTAAAGACTTGGTTGCAAATTCTTTTCAATGCGATTTTTGAAACTAAAACTTTTGCATTGCGGTAGTCAAATACGCGCTCATCTTGCACAGGCAACAAAAACATGCCTGCATTAGGCCATGTCGATTCCAAGATGTAATACCTTTATTTGACTTTTATTCATTTCGTTTGAAATATTTTTATTATTTTCCACTTCAAATTCTAATTAAGCTAACGCGTTTTCACACGTTACAATAATATTTTGATGGTTCTCTACTATTTATTGGACAAGCATTTTTGAAATAGAGAATTATTGGGGTTCACATGGAGATCATAAACATAAATATATTAGAAAGTGGATGAAGTATAGAAGTAAGGCATCATTGAAATGCTTTAAACCTCTATGGAGACTTTGGAAATTAGTGGTACTAGATGCAATATATAATGTCAACAATCAAACAAAACAAGCAACGTTGAGTCTAAATTAAAAGATTAACACATTTGTATAAAAAGTAGTGTAAACACATAATCGTATCTCCCCGTTTGAGTACCCTATGATGACTAATACCTGAATCAAATTCTCTTTTTTTTTCTAGTTTATTAATTTTTACTGAAAACTCATTGGCGTGTCTTTTTACAAACAATAAAACCGTGTATGTGACATGATTTTTTATGCCTACCTTTTGGCCACTTTACTGAAGATCGGACCCAAAATTGTAGGCGTGTTTTTATTGCTTACGCGGGATGAGCGCGAATTTGACTACCTCATTGTAAAGATTTTGTTTCAAAAATTATATCGAATAAAGATGTCGCCAACAAGTCTTTGAAGGAAGAGTCATAAGCCTAATTAGATGTATTGTGAAATCTTAGGGACACTTAGAGACTTATCTAATGTAAATTTCCCGTAATGACTCCAATATTGATCATTGAACCAAAGATTGAGTTCGAGGATGAGGTATAAAAATGGTCAGGAACAAATTTTCTCATTCTTGGCCTCAATTAATACGATTCATGTTCAAGATTTATTTTTATTAAATAAACACGCAATATGTTTAATCAATGTAATAAATTAATCTATGTCGGTTCATCAAACACGCAAAAGACTGATATTTGGTAACATGTTATTATGCAATCTAAATTACAGGGAACCTAATCCAACTGTTCAAATTATCTGAATTTAGCATTAGAACATTTATTTAGTTCTTTGATTAGCAAAATAAGCATTTCGATGATGAAAACATTAAAGCATACAAGCATGGATATAAACAATATAATTAAATATAAAAGAAATATAAAAAAATAAAGATTTAGAAAAGAACATACAAGAAAGTTTTATTTCTTTGAGGATCTACACCATGACAACAGATTGTTTGTAAAACAAGAATTAAATTAGAATTGGCCCTCATGAAATTTACCTTTGTCGCCTAGGTCTTATGTAACAATCTGCGAGAGAAGCAATCTTGAAACTTGAATATAGTTTGAATGGAAATCGATGTAGTTTGAATGTATTTAAGTGCTTCAATGTATGTTGCCAGAGTATATAAGTGCATAAAAGTCGTGCCCAAAAGTATCTTCAAAATCGGGTGAAACAAGGTCTATATATATGAAAAAACAGAAGAAACTACATATGATGTAATGATATGTGGCGCGTAGCCCTGTTGCGCTTGACGCATCAACGACGCACAGTGCACAACACATGCATCAGGATGCGAAGCACAACAGCGTCGCGCTTAGTTGCGCTTCTGAAATTTGTTAATAGCCTCGATTTTGCACGTGCGAAACGTCGGCACGCCAAACGCATCCTGACATGCGGAGCACATTCAAAGATTTGACTGGATATTTTATTTCAAGATTCCTTTTTATCCTTACTAAAATAATATCTTTTAAATTCTTAAATCATCTATCTTTCAGAATAAAAGTATGATTTTCATAATATCTTTGATTTAGAAAATATTTATTAATTATCAAGAATAATTATCAAAAATACAATTAATTATTAAAAATAATTAATTGAGCTTTATGAAAATGGGATTGGAATTATTTGAAACAAATAAATGGACTTTATGTTTCTTAAAACAATGTTAAGCTTAGCTTGTCGAATTGTTCTTCCTTTGGACCAAACCAATTAGGATAAAGGTATGTCTCATCATTGGTATGAAATGGGAAGACACAATTATGTGTTTACAAGTATGTGTGTGCATAATATTTGATCCGGTTAGCCCAAGCTGTGATCCGGCTGATCAAATCCGATAAATCATATATCCGATCTCTTTTATGGTGTTCGGGTATTCCGGATCGATTATCCGAAAATTTTCAACGCGGATACACATATAAATTTTACATTTCGGATATCCAAGAATATCCAAAGCATGGGAATTCACTAGATATTTTAGCATATTTGGTCAAATATTTGAAAATATTCGGTTCCATGACCGGATATCCAAATTTATTCGGTGGTTTGATTTGATCCGAAATTTATTTTTTGGACTTTTCTTTGAAAAATCAACTTTCTTTAGTTACCACATATTCAACCGATTTGATCCAGTTCGGTTATCCGGTTTTTTCGGATTAAATTCGGGTCTCATTGTCTCATATTCGGAGTGTTCAAATCGGATTAGATTATCCAAAATGAACAGCCCTAATAAATAGGATGGTGCTCAACAGCTCACAAGAATAAATTGTACTTCCTCCATTCTTTAGTGGATGCAACATTTGCGTAGTAACCGTTATTAATCTACCAATTTTATCTCATATTATCTCACAAATGGATAAAAAAATATGATCATGTGAATCTTATTTGATTCATCTTAATGTATACTTTCATAATATCAACTGTTTATAGTTTTTTACTTACTCGAAATTAAAGATATCAAAGTACAAAGTAATTCAATGGATATTTAAAAAGTGGAGGAAGTCATTTGATTACGTTTTGATCCATCGCACGATCCTCTTTATACTGATTTTTTTATATTGGTAATATGAATAACAAACTTTAGGTTGCCCTCGCATATGGCCCACCCTAGATGCCTAAGCACTTGGAAGGAGGAGGAAATGGGAAATTGTAAGGGGAATTCTCTTCCAAGTATGCACACTTGGTGGGATTTGAACCCCTGACATTGAGGTCATGAGGTGGAACCTTCAATAAGTGAGCTAAACCAAGTTTGGTTGTCTTTCTACCAATTAGTAGACTATACCTACAGAGAGGATCGTGCACACGCCATAAAATGCAGCCTTTAAAACAGCAAATGCAATCCAAATTAATGAAATAACACTGGATGAAGATTAAGCGATACAATGAGCATGGACAAATTGAAATTCAAATGGCACGGAATGAAGATTATGCCAAATCTAATGAACACAGATAAATTTAAATTCAAAAACTGATTTGACGACTACTTTTTTTAAGAAAAAGATTAAATACACCATACTCTCTCCTCCAAACTCTCCAAAAAAGATTTTACTTTCTCTTTCTTCAAAACTCTCCAACTTCTTTGTACTTTCTCTCTCTTCCACGCACTTAACTTCTTTTTTCTAAAGTTATTTCTCTGGAATAATTATGTTGAAAAAGAAATTAGACTTAAAGCAAGCGTCCAAAAAGAATATGGAGACCTCTAAAAAGTTAATTAAGTTTCACAATTTTAAACTATAACATCCCTTCGTCTTATCTCATCATAAAACTAACCTAAGTTTTCAGATGCGGTTTTTGTAAAACCGCATCCGAAAATAAAACAAAAAATGAGAGGAAAATTTGGCCAAAAAAATCTGATGCGGTCCTCAAAAAACTGCATCAGATTAAAAAACTACCTCAGTTTTTTTAATCTGATGTGGTTCAACGGAACACATCAAATTATTGTAATTTTTCGCTCGTCCTAGCACGTTAAACTACGGCCCACGCACGAAATGGCCCAGCAAGAAAAGAGAATAGAAATGGCCCAGCAGGTTGAACTACGACCCTCCTAATACTAAATCCCTCCTCACTCCTAACCAGACCCATTCTCTCTCCTCCTCCAGACCCTCTCTCTCTCCTATCAAACCCTAATCTCCCTCCTCTTCCCTCTCTCTCTCCTCTCTACTCCTCCCTCACACACGCTGTCATCAGTATCACCTTTCCCCTCTCTCTCCTCTCTACTCCACGAAACAAAGATGAATGAAGAGAAATCAGAAATGAAGAACGATGAGCGAAAATGGGGATGAAGAAACGAAGAGTGTAACGAAGAAATGAAGAACGAAATCAATTGACGAAGAATCGAAGAACAGAAACGGATTTACGAAGAATCGGAGAACGCATAGAGCGTAATTTTTTCGTTTTTTTTTACCATAGTGCTTCGTGTTTTTGTTTTTCTTACCAGATTTTTTTGTTTTATTTTAGGATTTAGTTTTTGGATCTGATTTCGGATGTAGATTTTTATTTGGATTTTTTGGGCTGCCATTTTTGTAACAGCCCACTCCATTAGTTGCTTAATCCATTCATGATTCCACTCATAAACTTTCAGTCATTCATGAATTAAACATCTAATCAGAGGGGTGTTACTGAACTACCTCCTAATTACAAGGGGTAGCCAACGATATCATAATTAACCTACTTGATAATTAGCAAATAAAATATAACTACCAACTATTACATCTTAATCTGAGCGATAACTAAATCCAATTTAAGAATTTACATAACCCAAAATAAGCAAACTATTATAATTAACAGAATAACTCAAAAGCCCAGCTTCCATGCTCCATTTTAACTATTTGAATCACATGCATACCCAAGTAGGTAATCCTTCACACCTTTTCTCCTTATTCCTGCAAATTAGGGGACCCTGTCCCCCAACCATTACAAAACATTCCAATATACTCAATCAGCAAGGCTGGTACACAAGCTCCACTTATCACAAAAGAAATATGACATAATAAACGTGTCTTCTAATTAAAGCAAAAGAAAATGTTTCTTGTTACCATTCCGAAGATCTTACCAACAGTTCAAATCTTATTCACATTATCTTACACAATATACAAAACAGTTGGGAATAGATATAAATAGTTTTATGATCCACATTAAACCCGCATACTTTCGATTTGGGAAAGAGAACCTGATTAGAGAGATTAACTGTATATAACTGATGAGGGACGTCTCCCTTCTCTTATCATTTCTGCTTGCAAGACTTCCAGGACATGTCCCAATACTCATTCATAATCCTTATCATACTCCTTATCATTCACATATTCAACATCACTGCTAAACAGCTTCTTTCCCCAATCGTTTCATATATTCACAAGTGAAAAATCATCATTCTTACAAGAATAAAGTACGAAAAATAATCTTATTTGAAGTATTGAGGAAAATTATTTTTCAACCAAAATTTACTAAGAACTAATCCCATCATGTGAAGTTCCCACTAAGAGAATAAAAGAATTTTTATCATATCGGTTTATTTGATTTAAAGTTTTAAAGTAACGTTATATACTAGAGAAGGAATAAGAAAATCAAATAGTTCTTTCTTCAAAATCACTATGGACACTTACTTGTATACTAATGATTTTTAAAGAAAGTATTTAAGTAATTGAAGGTCGAGTATTAATCATCAAGAATTCTTTTTTCTTAAGGTAAGATAAACTATACAAGGTTTTTTTTATGAAATTATGAATTCGTAAAGTATAGTTAAATTAAATATTCAATCTATTCCTCAAGGAGTACCTCTTATATTAGGGTCTTATGTATATAAATATTACTTAAATAGTATTCTTACATAAATAAATAAACCTTGAAATCGAAATAATCCATTTTTGTTCTTTTCCATTAGAAATGCAGATTAATCGTTAAATTTGCTTAATCACCAAAATTCCATAATTTGACTCTCATATTATGATACCAAGCTACTGCCCCCTTTAGTTATATTACAAAAAAAATTCTTCTTAAATAAGTTCTTAGCACTTGAATCAAATTTTAACATCAAAAGTCTAGTAACGATAGTCACATTTTGGTACATAATTCAATTATAAATCTTAGACACGTGTATCCATTAATTCTTAAGATTAACTATGACTTAACTACTGCCATCTTATAAATACTTTAATTAGAAATCTCATACAAAACAATTAGATACACATTCATGAGTTATAATGTTCAAAAATCATGTTTTTGTGACAAACTAAACATGAATCTAGTGGGAAACTTCACATGCATTTGATTAGTCATCAAAAACAGCATTTATACAAATATATATTCATCATAAAATCACATGCACACAACAATTTCGTAGCTATAATCACATATAACCAATTTACAAAATTTTCTTAACCAAAATTTAGTGTTTTAGTGTAATGCTTGTGTACCTTGCTTGCTTGCTAGGTTTTTCACTTCTAAACCTCCTTGAAATCTTGATTCTCTACTGAACTTATTAGTACCTATATCCAAAATGACATATCATCAATAATCTTACAAGAATACTCTCAAAATTCGACCCAAAGAATCAATCTTTCAACCATACATTACTTACCTCACCTACCTTCTTCTTTCCTTGACTTTGATTAATCTCCTTGGACCTTTGGCTTGAAAACTTTTCTTCCAAAACCTATTATCCACTGAAATAGCTAGATATCAACTTGCATGTAATTTTTGAAGAGTTTTTATGTAGTAATTTAGGAGAGGAAGAAGAAGAACCAAAGCTGGTTCCTAAACAGAGTAACTGGCGGGTAAGAGGGAGAGGAAAGAAACTTCTGGGTTTCTCTGGTTCTCTCTCTAAATGGAACGAAATCTTTACCCTAAGTTCCCCAATGTATTTAGGACACTCCCATGTAATTTTTTTACCCTTTGGCGGAATTTACAAGGTCTAAAACTCTGGTTCCCATAAAGGTGTGTTCAGCATTTTCTGAACAGTCCCCTTTTTATGTTTTACCTTGATTGACCCACTTAAGGCTAAGGTATTCACTTGAAAATTTAAACTTAAACTCCCAATAAGTCCATATTCATACCCAATTCCTTTCCTCATCTTGGATCCATCTCTTTTATTTTATTTAAAAATCATTTCTTACTAACCCGTTATTCGTGAATTCTATAAATAATTTATTTAGCAAAGTATTCTTGAAATTAATAATATGAAACAAATCTTAACCCTATTACTTGCTATTGTGTGTTTTTTTTATAACCTTAAGAATGTTTATTAATTCTAATATTCCACTTATTTAGGAAGGCTATTTCACTCTCCTCACCTTAAGATGTTTCGTCCCGAAACTAATATTTACCTTAAAATAAGTGTGGATAGCGCTCTTTCATGTCGACTTCTTTCTCCCACGTGATTTCTTCAGTATTATTGTCTGACCATAACACCTTTACTAATGGAATAACTTGATTCCTCAACACTTTTTCTCGTTTATCCAGAATTCGAACAGGCCTTTCTTCATAACTTAATGACTCATCGATCCGAAGAGGTTCATAAGTCAGTATATGAGAAGGGTCATGCACGTATTTCCGCAATTGAGACACGTGGAATACATTATGAACCTTAGAAAGTTCAACTGGCAAGGCAAGTTCATATGCCACTTCTCCTACCCTTCTGAGGACTTCATATGGTCCTATAAATTTAGGACTTAACTTTCCCCGCATTCCAAATCTCTTCACTCCTTTGGTTGGGGATACCTTTAGGAATACCCGGTCTCCTTGCTCAAATTCTAACTTCCTTCTTCTCAAATCAGCATACTTCTTTTGCCGATCCTGTGCTTCTTTCATCTTCTCCCGAATTTTTCTTACATTTTCCATCGTTTCTTGCACTAACTCTGGCCCCACCGGAACTCCAGAACTAATGTCATCCCAACAAATGGGCATTCGGCACTTTCTTCCATACAAGGCTTCATACGGGGCCATCCCAATACTGGCCTGGTAGCTATTATTATAAGAAAACTCTACCAAGGCCAACCGTTCCTCCCATGACCCTTGAAATTCCAAGACACATGCTCGTAACATATCTTCAAGAATTTGTATTACGCGCTCCGTTTGTCCGTCTGTTGCGGGGTGGAACGCGGTACTTAATTTGAGTGTTGTTCCAAAGGCTTCTTGTAATTTTTCCCAGAAATGCGACAGAAATCGAGGATCTCGATCTGACACTATCGTTGAAGGTGCTCCATGAAGTCTAATGATATTTCGGACATATGTCTCTGCTAATTGCTTTTTACTCCATGATATACCAATAGCGATGAAACGTGCAATCTTCGTCAATCTATCTACTATTACCCAAATAGAATCATACCCTTTTCGTGTTTTTGGTAATCCTGTCACAAAATCCATAGATACTGAATCCCATTTCCATTCTGGTACTGGTAGCGGTTGTAAAAGTCCTGGCATTCTTCTTCTGTCAAATTTTACCTTCTGACATACCATACAACTCGCCACAAACCGTGATACGTCTCTTTTTAACCCTTTCCACCAGAAAAATTTCTTCAGATCTTGAATCATTTTATCTCGACCAGGATGCACTGAGTATGCACTACTATGAGCTTCAACCAGAGTTTCCTTTTTAACTCCTTATCATCTGGACACACCACCTTCCATTAATACGTATACTTTGATCAGCGTACTTTTGGAAGTCAGTTGTTTCACCGCTTTCAATCTTTTCCTTCATTTGCTGAATGAAGGGATCTTGATTTTGTTTTTCTCGAATTTCCTCATATAAAGAAGGTTGAGCAGAGATAGCATTCAAATCCCCTTGAATATCTCCTTTCCTGACCAGGTGCAAATCTAGTTGTACTAACTCCCGGTACAACTCTTCTGGAACAGAAATGATTGAGTTTACCTCCCGTCTTGGTCGGCGACTCAAGGCATCTGCTACTTTATTCGCCTTCCCCGGATGATACTGAATATCTATATCATAATCCTTGATGAATTCCAGCCACCTTCTTTGTCTCATATTCATTTCCTTCTGGGTGTAAATGTATTTTAAACTTTTGTGATCTGTATAGACCTTGCAGGTTACTCCATATAAATAATGTCGCCATAATTTCAAAGCAAAGACCACTGCTGCCAATTCCAAATCATGCACCGGATAATTTCTCTCATGGGTTTTCAACTGGCGTGAAGCATATGCTATCACACGCTGATTTTGCATTAATACACATCCTAACCCTTCCTGAGAGGCATCACTATATACTTCAAATCCTTCAACTCCTGCTGGCAATGCTAATACCGGTGCACTTGTCAGTCTTCTTTTTAATCCTGGAACGCTTTCTCACATTTCTCTGTCCACTGGAACTTAGTGCTTTTCCTTATTAAGTTGGTGATGGGTAAGGCAATCCGAGAGAAATCTTTAACAAATCGTCGATAATACCCTGCTAACCCGAGGAAGCTACGAACTTCAGTTACATTCACCGGAGCGGGCCATTCAAGAATTGCTCTAATTTTCTCAGGATCCACTGATACACCCTCCTTTGAAACCACATGACCCAGAAACACTACCGATTCTAACCAGAATTCACACTTACTGAGTTTCGCATATAGTTTTTCCCGTCTCAGTACATCTAAGACCATTCTTAAATGTTTTGCGTGCTCCTCCCGATTCACGGAGTAAATCAAAATATCATCAATAAATATCACCACGAACCGATCTAGGAATGGTTTGAAATATCTCTGCATCAAATCCATAAATGCAGCAGGAGCATTAGTAAGGCCAAATGGCATTACCACAAATTCATAATGACCATATCTGGTTCTGAATGCAGTTTTAGAGATGTCCTCCTCTGCTATCCTCATCTGATGATACCCAGATCGTAAATCAATTTTAGAAAAGATTCCTGCGCCTTTCAATTGATCAAACAAATCGTCAATTCTAGGTAATGGATACCTATTCGTACTGTGATCTTATTGATTTCCCGATAGTCAATGCATAATCTCATGGTGCCATCTTTTTTCTTAACAAATAGTACGGGTGCCCCCAAGGTGATACACTTGGCCGAATATAGCCTTTTTGCAACAATTCCTCCAATTGTTTCTTCAATTCCACCATCTCCATTGGTGCCATTCTATATGGAGCTCGGGAAAGGGTGTGGCTTCTGGTATTAAATCAATATGGAAATCCACTATTCTCCGGGGCGGAAGCCCAGGCAACTCCTCTGGAAACACATCTGAATACTCCCTAACCACAGGAATATTTTTGGTCTTTTCTATGACATCTTTTCCTTCATGACCAAAAACTTCATTTTCTGCATTGTCTCCCATATTACTGAGGGTTATTTCTCTTATAAAATTCAAACATTTCCTGCCCCTAGGAAAACACCTTTGATAAAACACTTCCTTTCCTCCTGGTGCTTCCAGTTAATCCTCTCTGAATAACATTCAACCACTGCTCTATTATTACTCAGCCAATCCATTCCTAAGATAACATCATAAGACTCTAAATTTAACGGTATCAGGTTTGCAAGGAGCTCGGAGTCCACTATTCGAATTGCACAGTCCCGGAGGATCCAATGACAACGAACTGAATTCCCGTCGGGCATGGAAATTGACATATTGATAGGTTCCACACAAGGTTTATTTTGTATCTCCTTAGCAAATTTATTAGATATAAAGAATGGGACGCACCAGTATCAAATAACACATTGGCCAACTTGTTACATACTAAAAAGTTTCCAGAAATCACATTACCTTCCAATTCCGGGGTCTCTGTCGTGCTAACATCCTCCGACTTAATGGCATACACCTTTCCAGCTGATCTTCCTTGAGCACCGTTAAACCCTCCTTTATTCCCACGGCTGGAGCTACCTGTACCTGCTGTCAGCATCAATGGCTTGCTATCTCGATTATTTCCAGAATTAAAGCGTCTATCCCCTGCTCCTTTTGGACACTCTCCGATCTTGTGTCCCGTACCTCTACACTTAAAACAAATCAACTCGCCAGCGCAATTTCTCCCATAATGATTCCTTCCACACATTCTGCACTTCCATTCAGACTTGTTTATTTTTTTCACCTCCCCCTTGAGGTTTAAAAGTTACTCCAGTTCCCTCCTCTTTCTTGAATCTTTTTACATTCTCCGCTTTAGTTTTTCCCCCATTTTTCCTCTTTCGATACTCTTCATCTTTCATCTCGATTCGCTCTTGTTCCAAGGCCCTATCATAAAGTTCCTCGAAAGTGGAGTATGATCCTACCCGCTTCTGATATTTCAAATTCAACCCTTCATAAAATCGCATAGATTTGATTCTTTCATTTGCCACAAAATCTGGGGCAAATCTTGATAATTCTAAGAACTTTGCTGCATATTCCAACACAGACATTTTAGCTTGTCTTAGAAATAGGAACTCATTTTCCTTAATCCTCCGCAAAGCCAGAGGGAAGAATTTGTCTTTCAATTTTTCAGTGAACTTTTCCCAGCTGAAGTCAGGCTGCTTGGACAATTGGATTTGGATTAGATTCCCTATAATTTGATTGCATAAATAAGTTGTCACTAAAAATTAGTCTTTTTTGTGTTTAACGAACCGACATAGATTAATTTTTATACATGAACATATAACTTCGTATTAAGTAGCTGCCAACAATGGGTGAATCTGATTCTTGATAATATTATTCATACCCTCACCCCCGAACTCAGTCTTTGATTCATCAACATATTATGAAGTCATGAGGCAAAATCTATATTGGATAAGTCCCAAGTATCCATAAGATTTTCCAATATCCAATAAATTTTATGAGTCTTCCTTTAAAGACTTGGTTGCAAATTCTTTTCAATGCGATTTTTGAAACTAAAACTTTTGCATTGCGGTAGTCAAATACGCGCTCATCTTGCACAGGCAACAAAAACATGCCTGCATTAGGCCATGTCGATTCCAAGATGTAATACCTTTATTTGACTTTTATTCATTTCGTTTGAAATATTTTTATTATTTTCCACTTCAAATTCTAATTAAGCTAACGCGTTTTCACACGTTACAATAATATTTTGATGGTTCTCTACTATTTATTGGACAAGCATTTTTGAAATAGAGAATTATTGGGGTGTCACATGGAGATCATAA
The DNA here is from genome assembly GCF_026745355.1 of Beta vulgaris subsp. vulgaris. Taxonomy (NCBI): domain Eukaryota; kingdom Viridiplantae; phylum Streptophyta; class Magnoliopsida; order Caryophyllales; family Amaranthaceae; genus Beta; species Beta vulgaris. Next base: position 40,162,182 of record NC_079209.1, on the reverse strand, counting down.
ACATAAATATATTAGAAAGTGGATGAAGTATAGAAGTAAGGCATCATTGAAATGCTTTAAACCTCTATGGAGACTTTGGAAATTAGTGGTACTAGATGCAATATATAATGTCAACAATCAAACAAAACAAGCAACGTTGAGTCTAAATTAAAAGATTAACACATTTGTATAAAAAGTAGTGTAAACACATAATCGTATCTCCCCGTTTGAGTACCCTATGATGACTAATACCTGAATCAAATTCTCTTTTTTTTTCTAGTTTATTAATTTTTACTGAAAACTCATTGGCGTGTCTTTTTACAACAATAAAACCGTGTATGTGACATGATTTTTTATGCCTACCTTTTGGCCACTTTACTGAAGATCGGACCCAAAATTGTAGGCGTGTTTTTATTGCTTACGCGGGATGAGCGCGAATTTGACTACCTCATTGTAAAGATTTTGTTTAAAAATTATATCGAATAAAGATGTCGCCAACAAGTCTTTGAAGGAAGAGTCATAAGCCTAATTAGATGTATTGTGAAATCTTAGGGACACTTAGAGACTTATCTAATGTAAATTTCCCGTAATGACTCCAATATTGATCATTGAACCAAAGATTGAGTTCGAGGATGAGGGTATAAAAATGGTCAGGAACAAATTTTCTCATTCTTGGCCTCTAATTAATACGATTCATGTTCAAGATTTATTTTTATTAAATAAACACGCAATATGTTTAATCAATGTAATAAATTAATCTATGTCGGTTCATCAAACACGCAAAAGACTGATATTTGGTAACATGTTATTATGCAATCTAAATTACAGGGAACCTAATCCAACTGTTCAAATTATCTGAATTTAGCATTAGAACATTTATTTAGTTCTTTGATTAGCAGAAATAAGCATTTCGATGATGAAAACATTAAAGCATACAAGCATGGATATAAACAATATAATTAAATATAAAAGAAATATAAAAAAATAAAGATTTAGAAAAGAACATACAAGAAAGTTTATTTCTTTGAGGATCTACACCATGACAACAGATTGTTTGTAAAACAAGAATTAAATTAGAATTGGCCCTCATGAAATTTACCTTTGTCGCCTAGGTCTTATGTAACAATCTGCGAGAGAAGCAATCTTGAAACTTGAATATAGTTTGAATGGAAATCGATGTAGTTTGAATGTATTTAAGTGCTTCAATGTATGTTGCCAGAGTATATAAGTGCATAAAAGTCGTGCCCAAAAGTATCTTCAAAATCGGGTGAAACAAGGTCTATATATATGAAAAAACAGAAGAAACTACATATGATGTAATGATATGTGGCGCGTAGCCCTGTTGCGCTTGACGCATCAACGACGCACAGTGCACAACACATGCATCAGGATGCGAAGCACAACAGCGTCGCGCTTAGTTGCGCTTCTGAAATTTGTTAATAGCCTCGATTTTGCACGTGCGAAACGTCGGCACGCCAAACGCATCCTGACATGCGGAGCACATTCAAAGATTTGACTGGATATTGTTATTTCAAGATTCCTTTTTATCCTTACTAAAATAATATCTTTTAAATTCTTAAATCATCTATCTTTCAGAATAAAAGTATGATTTTCATAATATCTTTGAGTTTAGAAAATATTTATTAATTATCAAGAATAATTATCAAAAATACAATTAATTATTAAAAATAATTAATTGAGCTTTATGAAAATGGGATTGGAATTATTTGAAACAAATAAATGGACTTTATGTTTCTTAAAACAATGTTAAGCTTAGCTTGTCGAATTGTTCTTCCTTTGGACCAAACCAATTAGGATAAAGGTATGTCTCATCATTGGTATGAAATGGGAAGACACAATTATGTGTTTACAAGTATGTGTGTGCATAATATTTGATCCGGTTAGCCCAAGCTGTGATCCGGCTGATCAAATCCGATAAATCATATATCCGATCTCTTTTATGGTGTTCGGGTATTCCGGATCGATTATCCGAAAATTTTCAACGCGGATACACATATAAATTTTACATTTCGGATATCCAAGAATATCCAAAGCATGGGAATTCACTAGGATATTTTAGCATATTTGGTCAAATATTTGAAAATATTCGGTTCCATGACCGGATATCCAAATTTATTCGGTGGTTTGATTTGATCCGAAATTTATTTTTTGGACTTTTCTTTGAAAAATCAACTTTCTTTAGTTACCACATATTCAACCGATTTGATCCAGTTCGGTTATCCGGTTTTTTCGGATTAAATTCGGGTCTCATTGTCTCATATTCGGAGTGTTCAAATCGGATTAGATTATCCAAAATGAACAGCCCTAATAAATAGGATGGTGCTCAACAGCTCACAAGAATAAATTGTACTTCCTCCATTCTTTAGTGGATGCAACATTTGCGTAGTAACCGTTATTAATCTACCAATTTTATCTCATATTATCTCACAAATGGATAAAAAATATGATCATGTGAATCTTATTTGATTCATCTTAATGTATACTTTCATAATATCAACTGTTTATAGTTTTTTACTTACTCGAAATTAAAGATATCAAAGTACAAAGTAATTCAATGGATATTTAAAAAGTGGAGGAAGTCATTTGATTACGTTTTGATCCATCGCACGATCCTCTTTATACTGATTTTTTTATATTGGTAATATGAATAACAAACTTTAGGTTGCCCTCGCATATGGCCCACCCTAGATGCCTAAGCACTTGGAAGGAGGAGGAAATGGGAAATTGTAAGGGGAATTCTCTTCCAAGTATGCACACTTGGTGGGATTTGAACCCCTGACATTGAGGTCATGAGGTGGAACCTTCAATAAGTGAGCTAAACCAAGTTTGGTTGTCTTTCTACCAATTAGTAGACTATACCTACAGAGAGGATCGTGCACACGCCATAAAATGCAGCCTTTAAAACAGCAAATGCAATCCAAATTAATGAAATAACACTGGATGAAGATTAAGCGATACAATGAGCATGGACAAATTGAAATTCAAATGGCACGGAATGAAGATTATGCCAAATCTAATGAACACAGATAAATTTAAATTCAAAAACTGATTTGACGACTACTTTTTTTAAGAAAAAGATTAAATACACCATACTCTCTCCTCCAAACTCCAAAAAAGATTTTACTTTCTCTTTCTTCAAAACTCTCCAACTTCTTTGTACTTTCTCTCTCTTCCACGCACTTAACTTCTTTTTTCTAAAGTTATTTCTCTGGAATAATTATGTTGAAAAAGAAATTAGACTTAAAGCAAGCGTCCAAAAAGAATATGGAGACCTCTAAAAAGTTAATTAAGTTTCACAATTTTAAACTATAACATCCCTTCGTCTTATCTCATCATAAAACTAACCTAAGTTTTCAGATGCGGTTTTTGTAAAACCGCATCCGAAAATAAAACAAAAAATGAGAGGAAAATTTGGCCAAAAAAATCTGATGCGGTCCTCAAAAAACTGCATCAGATTAAAAAACTACCTCAGTTTTTTTAATCTGATGTGGTTCAACGGAACACATCAAATTATTGTAATTTTTTCGCTCGTCCTAGCACGTTAAACTACGGCCCACGCACGAAATGGCCCAGCAAGAAAAGAGAATAGAAATGGCCCAGCAGGTTGAACTACGACCCTCCTAATACTAAATCCCTCCTCACTCCTAACCAGACCCATTCTCTCTCCTCCTCCAGACCCTCTCTCTCTCTATCAAACCCTAATCTCCCTCCTCTTCCCTCTCTCTCTCCTCTCTACTCCTCCCTCACACACGCTGTCATCAGTATCACCTTTCCCCTCTCTCTCCTCTCTACTCCACGAAACAAAGATGAATGAAGAGAAATCAGAAAATGAAGAACGATGAGCGAAAATGGGGATGAAGAAACGAAGAGTGTAACGAAGAAATGAAGAACGAAATCAATTGACGAAGAATCGAAGAACAGAAACGGATTTACGAAGAATCGGAGAACGCATAGAGCGTAATTTTTTCGTTTTTTTTACCATAGTGCTTCGTGTTTTTGTTTTTCTTACCAGATTTTTTTGTTTTATTTTAGGATTTAGTTTTTGGATCTGATTTCGGATGTAGATTTTTATTTGGATTTTTTGGGCTGCCATTTTTGTAACAGCCCACTCCATTAGTTGCTTAATCCATTCATGATTCCACTCATAAACTTTCAGTCATTCATGAATTAAACATCTAATCAGAGGGGTGTTACTGAACTACCTCCTAATTACAAGGGGTAGCCAAACGATATCATAATTAACCTACTTGATAATTAGCAAATAAAATATAACTACCAACTATTACATCTTAATCTGAGCGATAACTAAATCCAATTTAAGAATTTACATAACCCAAAATAAGCAAACTATTATAATTAACAGAATAACTCAAAACCCAGCTTCCATGCTCCATTTTAACTATTTGAATCACATGCATACCCAAGTAGGTAATCCTTCACACCTTTTCTCCTTATTCCTGCAAATTAGGGGACCCTGTCCCCCAACCATTACAAAACATTCCAATATACTCAATCAGCAAGGCTGGTACACAAGCTCCACTTATCACAAAAGAAATATGACATAATAAACGTGTCTTCTAATTAAAGCAAAAGAAAATGTTTCTTGTTACCATTCCGAAGATCTTACCAACAGTTCAAATTTTATTCACTTATCTTACCAATATACAAAACAGTTGGAATAATATAAATAGTTTTATGATCCACATTAAACCCGCATACTTTCGATTTGGGAAAGAAACCTGATTAGAGAGATTAACTGTATATAACTGATGAGGGACGTCTCCCTTCCTATCATTTCTGCTTGCAAACTTCCAGACATGTCCCAATACTCATTCAATCCTTATCATACTCCTTATCATTCACATATTCAACATCACTGCTAAACAGCTTCTTTCCCCAATCGTTTCAATATTCACAAGTGAAAAATCATCATTCTTACAAGAATAAAGTACGAAAAATAATCTTATTTGAAGTATTGAGGAAAATTATTTTTCAACCAAAATTTACTAAGAACTAATCCCATCATGTGAAGTTCCCACTAAGAGAATAAAAGAATTTTTATCATATCGGTTTATTTGATTTAAAGTTTTAAAGTAACGTTATATACTAGAGAAGGAATAAGAAAATCAAATAGTTCTTTCTTCAAAATCACTATGGACACTTACTTGTATACTAATATTTTTAAAGAAAGTATTTAAGTAATTGAAGGTCGAGTATTAATCATCAAGAATTCTTTTTCTTAATAAATCTATACAAGTTTTTTTTATGAAATTATGAATTCGTAAAGTATAGTTAAATTAAATATTCAATCTATTCCTCAAGGAGTACCTCTTATATTAGGTCAAATATTACTTAAATTATTCTTACATAAATAAATAAACCTTGAAATCGAAATAATCCATTTTTGTTCTTTTCCATTAGAAATGCAGATTAATCGTTAAATTTGCTTAATCACCAAAATTCCATAATTTGACTCTCATATTATGATACCAAGCTACTGCCCCCTTTAGTTATATTACAAAAAAAATTTTAAATAAGTTCTTAGCACTTGAATCAAATTTTAACATCAAAAGTTTAGTAACGATTACGGTACTAATTTTATAAATTTAGACACGTGTATCCATTAATTCTTAAGATTAACTATGACTTAACTACTCCATCTTATAAATACTTTAATTAGAAATCTCATACAAAACAATTAGATACACATTCATGAGTTATAATGTTCAAAAATCATGTTTTTGTGACAAACTAAACATGAATCTAGTGGGAAACTTCACATGCATTTGATTAGTCATCAAAAACAGCATTTATAAAATAATATTCATCATAAAATCACATGCACACAACAATTTCGTAGCTATAATCACATATAACCAATTTACAAAATTTTCTTAACCAAAATTTAGTGTTTTAGTGTAATGCTTGTGTACCTTGCTTGCTTGCTAGGTTTTTCACTTCTAAACCTCCTTGAAATCTTGATTCTCTACTGAACTTATTAGTACCTATATCCAAAATGACATATCATCAATAATCTTACAAATACTCTCAAAATTCGACCCAAAGAATCAATCTTTCAACCATACATTACTTACCTCACCTACCTTCTTCTTTCCTTGACTTTGATTAATCTCCTTGGACCTTTGGCTTGAAAACTTTTCTTCCAAAAACCTATTATCCACTGAAATAGCTAGATATCAACTTGCATGTAATTTTTGAAGAGTTTTTATGTAGTAATTTAGGAGAGGAAGAAGAAGAACCAAAGCTGGTTCCTAAACAGAGTAACTGGCGGGTAAGAGGAGAGGAAAGAAACTTCTGGTTTCTCTGGTTCTCTCTCTAAATGAACGAAATCTTTACCCTAAGTTCCCAATGTATTTAGGACACTCCCATGTAATTTTTTACCCTTTGGCAGAATTTACAAGGTCTAAAACTCTGGTTCCCATAAAGGTGTGTTCAGCATTTTCTGAACAGTCCCCTTTTTATGTTTTACCTTGATTGACCCACTTAAGGCTAAGGTATTCACTTGAAAATTTAACTTAAACTCCCAATAAGTCCATATTCATACCCAATTCCTTTCTTCATCTTGGATCCATCTCTTTTATTTTATTTAAAAATCATTTCTTACTAACCCGTTATTCGTGAATTCTATAAATAATTTATTTAGCAAAGTATTCTTGAAATTAATAATATGAAACAAATCTTAACCCTATTACTTGCTATTGTGTGTTTTTTTTTATAACCTTAAGAATGTTTATTAATTCTAATATTCCACTTATTCAGGAAGGCTATTTCAATTTTTGTTTCGATTTTTTTTGGTTTCATGCTCTTATTTTTTTCATTTTTTTTTATCTGATTTTTTTTTTTTCTCTTAATTTTTTCGTTTTTTTTTATCTGATTTAGTTTTTTTAGGTCTCAATTTTTCTCTTTTTCGTTTTTTGGCTCTTAATTTTCTCTTAATTTTCTCTTTTTTTTTTGGATCTGATTATGTAATTATATATATATATATATATATATATATATATTTGCTTTTTTTCTCTTTTTCGTTATTTTTACTTTTGGTTCTCTAATTTCTGTAATTTTCGTTACTTTTCATTTTGTTTTTAGTTTGTTTTTTTCATTGTTCAATTGAAATTGTGTATGTATTTTTTCAGGTATATATATGTATTTTTTCATTGTTCAATTGGAATATTGTGTATGTATTTTTCACTTATATATATGTATTGTTATTTGTATATAGGTATGTATATGGTTTTTTGGTACTCAAATATATTTTTAGGCTATTATTATTGTTATTGTTTTTGATACTCAAATCAATTGGAGTTCTGGTGTGAAAGTGGCGTTGGAGACCTGGAGTGCAGGTCTGCCACTTTTTTTTGGACATAAACACTACAATCTGATGCGGTTCAGAGGGAAAACCGCATCAGATTATCACCTAATCTGATGCGGTTTTCCCTCTGAACCGCATCAGATTATCATTTTTTGATGCGGTTTTGGACCGCATCAAAAATGATTAGTCACCTGCTGCGCCTCCACCTGATGCAGAACAAAACCGCATCTGAAAGGCCAGTTTGTGACCGCATCAGGTGGGGTTTTTTTCACTAGTGATTAGCGGAAGCAAATTAAGAGAAAAACGATACGGAGGTTGTCACCTGATGGAGTCAACCCATTAATATGGATGAGTTGGCTCTATTTACAGAGTTTGAAAACCATAAATCTTACAAAATACAGTTTAGTTATTATAGAATCAGAGTAAAATAGCACAAATATACATCCAAGTATCTTTCACAAAAGTCATTTAGTAGCAGAAGATGATCATGTTCAAGCTCTGGCTCGCTATGGATGCAGACAAAACATAATTCTAGAGCTTTCCAGCTGCCTACCTTAACTTGTTAAATCCTGCACAAAAGTCTGCCCCCACTAGGACAGGTTCACAAAACAAAATCAGCTTATGCGGGAACACAAATTAACCCAAAACTACTTATGGTGGCTGAAAATAAGGAGTTACACTCCAACGTTTCTTATACAAACAATGTTTTGTCAAAACGTACTAACATAATTTTACAAATATCAAGCCATCAAAAATGTTCATTTGCAAACATCTCTTAGTATGAACACAAGTTTAACACATCTCTTATCTTGATATTAACCGTTGACAATATATGTTATTAAGTCTCCAACCTAACGTAAATTTCTAATTACTTAGAGAAACTCTTCCTTTGAAAACTTTCTAGAAAATCAAGCATAGTTCGTCCTTAAAACGTGGTTTTTAAGTGTTTTTGCCCGCATTTGGTGTGTTAAGGAATGAGGAAACAACTTTTAACAATATCCACTAATGAAATACGTTATCTCAATATTTTCCTTGTAAAAATTTCAAAGCATTTCCCCCACAATTCAATAGGCATTTTCTTATTGGAATCATAGAACAAAAGTTATTTTCGTCACCAATTTAGTGTAAGAATTAATCTACTAAACAAGAAACTTTTTAAACATTAACACATATATATACAATCTCTTAATCACCATCTAATCTACTTCCCAATCAAGCCAACACCATCCAAAATACAAGTACACACAAATTCTTACGAAAAATCGATTAAACACACTTAACTAGTTTCTAGTATAGGCAAAGAACACCACTTTCACTTGTTTTCTTAACATGCAATGGTTACACCTAATTAATATCAATATAAAGTAGCTAAATTCCATCCAAACCAAAAAAAATTACATCCTCAAAATCGTTCTTAAGGATTTTTTCGATAATTCACACTAAACTAGTTGTCAAACGGAATTCAATAAAGAGTTTCAGTTTGCCTAAATAATTGGTGTAATTTCATTGAAAACAAGGGTTCTTACTCAACCCCAAATAATTAATGAAGTTAATTAACATATAAATTGCATAATTTAATAATGTGTATCTGAAGGCATGCTGTAATTTTAGGTCTCTCTCGGACTTAAAATGATATATCTTCACATCTAACAAGGGGGTGTTTCTTAAAAAGAATGGGGCATAGGTTATATAAACCTGTATGAATTTATTTAAGAAAGAGTTTTTGCCAAAAAAGTGGTTTCTTACCATGTAAAGCATTCAATGGTATAATATATATGGTTAAAATGTAAAAAAAAAAATGAGTATTTTTCTTCACATCATGAGAGAAAAGCATCAAGTTGACAATCATCAAACTTGTGTGTATGTGGACGAAAATCAGAAAATTAAGTAAATAGGTGAAAAACATGACATTAATTTGAAGTATATTATCTTACCACATAACAAACTAAACTGATCATTGACCTCGAAAACAACCTTCTTAATCTAATCGAAGAAAACAACTTATATAAATAAACAAGTAAATTGAAGAGGTCAATGCAATTGTTCATGAAATTATACAGTTAGTTGTCCCATTGTATTGATAACTTCTTGGTTGGGAGCATTGAGCATAGTAAAGCAGGCCAAATGTTAACATTGTATCAACGACAATGATTACTCAAGGGGTAAATCTATTTTATGCTATTGTCAATCAAATAATCAATAATTTGAATAGAAACTCTATACTAACTGCAAAAAACACACCGAAGAATGGAAACAAAAAAAATAATGAAAAGGTCAGTTAATTGACACACACTATAGTTCAAGTGAATTCATTTCCAGATGCCCAAACTGCAGAAACACTCTTCACATGAAAAATTCAGCTGCTGCTGCAATAATGCTGCATCGAGAAACTGTTCTTGGAACTAAAGAGATAAAACAGTTTGTGAAGGTAAAAAGGTTGTCTGCCCCTAAAAATATTAATCTTATCTATGTGATTCAATGAACCAACAATACAAGAATGTAGAGAGAAATGTAGTACATTGAGAAGATTGGGCAGATATCACTTTTATAATTCTAGATAAATTGGTAAAACATAACCAATTTACGACATTCAAAGCCTAAAATTTCATCCACCTATCTATACATGCTCTTCCTTACTCTTAATTCATGGATGTTAACAAATTTAAGAAACTATAAATGTTAGAGAAGACAAACATACCTGAATTAAGTCCCAATTGCAGCTTCAATTGTTTCACAGCAATAACGACAATAATTTTTTTATCATATACCCCTGACAAGTTCGATGATTCACCATATACCCTCATTATTTCAAACATGTACCCCTTAGTTTCCTAAAATGTTCACCATTTCACGGCAGTGAATGGCAAAACATCTAATAGCAGAACATTGTGGAGATTTAGCGAAGGTTAGTCGTGGTGGAAATCGTGAAGGTCGGTGGTGTGCTAGCCAACCCTCCCCCTCCAACAACCCCTCTCACCCCTCTACACCTGCACCACCGACACCATTTTCTTCTTTAATTGTATGTTTCTCCTCTGCAGCTCGGTCGTGTGATAATGATGCGTATGAAAGTGTTAATTATGTAGTATTCTAAATCTGTTATAATTCTATGTAATTTAGGAGTTTTAATTTTTAGTTCCATTAACAATACAGATTAAGAGTTTATGAAATTTTCGTGAGTTAATTGCTTACAAACCATTAATTGATATTCAGGAGTGTTTATTAATTAGTGTTTAAACAACTTAATTTCAGGAGTGGTTTGAATGTGTTTATGAACCATTGAATTTGATTTAGGAGTGAATTAATTTTAGTGCTTGATTAATTAAGCCAGAAGTGACTTAATTGAATCAAAATCCTATTTGAGAGTTCAGGAATGATCAATCAAATAGTACTATCCTTTTGTTCGAGTGTTATTCGAGTAACTTTATTAAAGTGTGGAATCATATTCATATCAGATAATTACAATGCCGCATTTCAGGATTGGTGGTCGAGATATAAATGGGGGGTTTCGAGATTGGGAGAGTGGGTGATGGAGGGTCGGATTTAGTGGCCGGTAAAGAAAAGAGGAAGTTTCATGATTGGGGGAGGGTGTGGATGGTGCGGTGTTGGTGGTGGTCTGGGTGGAGGGTACTCTTCTCTTTGTATTTTCAGGGCGGTTGGGAAGGGGTGGTTTCTAGTGGGGTGGAGTGGGGATGGTTCTCGGTTAGTGGGGTTGGGGAGGATGGAGAAAGTGGTTTGGTAGTGGTGGTGGTTTGGGTGGATGGAGAAAAATAAACTATAAAATATGTTTTTTAAATAATTAATTCAGATTAATTAGTTAAGATAAATTATAGAGTTAAAGAGATAATTGACATAATTAACCTTAATGATTAACAGAGTTAACTTCCATTAATTATTAAGGGTGTTATGTACATTTTCCTAAAAGTCAGAGGTATATAATGAAATTATGAAATAATGAGGGTATATGATAAATTATCGAATTTTACCAGGGTTCTTGGTGAAAAAATCATAACGGCAATGATGTTCAATTACAATGACTATGTAAGAACAAACAAGAGGTTCCAATAAAAGAGATATGGCAATTCCATAGCCCTAACAAACAAGTAAGAGTTTGCGATGAATTAACAATTACCGAGACAACATTCGGTTGGCGATGACACGACGTGATGGTGAAAGGCAGTGGCGTACGTGATGGTGGTGACCAAACAAAGTTGTTTGGAGTAGGGACAAAATTGGCTGGCAAAGAGGAGCATATTGTCGACAAAATTGGCTGGCGAATTCAGAGGACTATCGAAGGCAGCTGCAAATGAATTTTGGCTAGGTTCGCGCGCAAAAAGTAGGCGGTTCTTTAATAACGGTGATACTAAGTACTATGAATACAATCTAAATAAACACTATTGAACATGTGAGAATATACTTGTAACACGTGATATAATAGATTAAACATCACTTTGAACATAACGTTGAATATTTTGAGAGCATATAACCTTTACATATAAACATTGATTGACATACAATGAACACTAGACTTTTATATTCAGAAACGACACAGATCATGACAGAGAAAAGAAAGTATGGAACAAAAAAAGGATAGAGAAACCAAAAATAAGAGAGAAAAATGTTCATACATATTTGATAGGATATAATATTTGGTCTTGAATATGAATTGGATTGAACATATGATCACTTTAAATGAACTTCAATCAATATCATTATGGACAACAGTTGGCCTAGACTAAACAAACATTTCATTTGAATAACTTGAGGAGAAAGAAAACCAGAAAAGTGATGAAAATGGGAAAATATATCTTTATAAATGTTGTATTATAGAGAGATTTTAAGCAAGATTGGAGAGTATGCTCTTGTTATTGTGTTCTTCATTTTCTCCCGCGAAGTGTGGTATATATAGTGTCATCATATCACTGCATAACTGCAGAGAAGTGTCTAATCATGGACGGCAAAATACAGCGTCGTTTTTATCCGTTCACTGTTTACATAGAATATTACAACACTCCCCCTTGAACGGATCTTAAAACATATATTACAGGGTGACAACTGCCTCATTAAAAACTTTACATTTGAAAAACCCTAATGGGATAAAAATAAATATAAAGGAAAAAGAGTACAATTGGGCTTCGATATGCCTATATGTTTTTCTGCCTCGTTAAACCTTGCCAAGAACAATCCTATGGGATAAAAACTTAGACGAAGGAAAAAGAGTACCGAACATATAGCGCTCCCCCTCAATTTAATATATATCTCGAAGGCGACGCAGACCAGTTAGGTTTACAAGCTCTTGGAATTATTTTGCTCGTAATGCCTTTGTGAGTAGGTCGGCTAAATCGCCACATGATTGAATTTGTGTGACATTGATTGTTCCTTCCTTCTCCAAATCGTGGGTGGAAAAGAATTTAGGATTGATATGCTTTGTTTTGTCACCTTTGATATAACCTTCTTTAATTTGTGCAATGCAAGTAGTATTATCTTCATGGATTATAGTTGGACCTTCTTGTGTCTCTTTGATACCACTTTCCCTGAGTATGTGATGGGTCAAAGATCTCAACCATACACATTCTCTACCACCTTCATAAAGTTCGATTAATTTAGCTTGATTTGATGAAGTAGGTGTTAAGAGTCTGTTTTGTTGACTTCCAAGAGATTGTTGTATTTTCATGGTTAAAATATAACCTGTTTGCGATGTTGCCTTGACTGGATCTGACAAGTAACCTGCGTCGGCATATCCTACAAGTGTAGGATTTCCGTCTCGTGGATAGAATAATCCCATATCCGTTGTCCCGTGTATATAGCGGAGTAAGTGTTTCACTCCACTCCAGTGCCTGTTTGTAGGTTCGGAGCTGTATCTAGCTAATAAATTGACCGAGAATGCAATGTCTGGTCTAGTATTGATGGCTAAATACATTAAGGCTCCAATGGCACTTAGGTATATTTCAGGATCGAGTATATCCTTGCCTTCTTCACTAGTGTGGAAAGGATCTTCATCAATTTTTAAGCGACGAACAACCATAGGTGAACTCAATGGATGTGATTTGTCCATATAGAACCTTTTTAGCACTTTCTCGGCGTAATTGGATTGGTGAACAAGGATCCCATCCTTTAAGTGTTCAATTTGTAAACCAAGACAAAATTTGGTCTTTCCAAGATCTTTTATCTCAAATTCCTTCATCGTGCATTTAGCGGTTTCTTCAAATTCATCGGGTGTCCCGATGATATTTAAGTCATCAACATATACTGCAATTATAACAAACCCATTTTCGGTTTGTTTGATGAAGACACATGGACAAATTTGGTCGTTCTTGTAGCCTCGATTCATGAGGTATTCACTAAGACGATTATACCACATCCTTCCAGGTTGCTTTAAACCGTAGAGTGATTTTTTCAATTTTATGGAATGTAGCTTTCGAGGTTTTTACCTCAATGATTCAGGTAGTTCAACTCCTTCTGGGAGACTCATGTAGATATCAGTGTCAAGTGACCCATATAGATATGCTGTCACGACATCCATGAGGCGCATTTGTAGTCCTTTGCATGCAGATAGACTTATGAGGAATCTTAAGGTCGTGGCATCTACCACTGATGAGTATGTTTCCTCATAGTCAATTCCAGGTCTTTGGGAGAAACCTTGAGTTACAAGCCTAGCGTTGTATCGTACGATTTCATTTTTCTCATTTCGTTTTCGCACGAACACCCATTTGTACCAACGGGTTTTACTCCCTTTGGGGTCTGGGCTATAGGGCTGAACACTTCTTGTTTTTTGAGAGATTTCAATTCTACTTGAATGGCCTCTTTCCATTTAGGCCAATCACTCCTTCATTGACATTCATCCACTGATCTTGGTTCGGTGTTCTCAATATCAGTGGTGATTTCCATGGCTATTGAATATGCAAATATTTCATCAATCGGGGTTTTTACCCTGTTCCATTGCTTTCTAGAATTTACAAAATTTATTGAAATTTCGTGATTGTCGACGCTAGCATTTTCACGCTCCCCCTCTGATGTAGCATCTGATTCTTTGAGTTCATTTTGGGGGTTAATGACGTTTTCGTCATTTGAAAATTGTTCCACTTTAGAAGAATCATCAGTTTTCTCATTATTTGTTTCTATTCTTCTAGGCTTTCTCGGTTTCAAATCTTTGGCTCCGAGTGGTCTTCCACGCCTTTTGCGTGTTGCAGATTCATTTGCAAGTGGATTTTTCGTTATTTCTCTTGGGATTTCAACCCTTGCCGGAGCATTCACGACGGGTATATGTGATTTTATCACTCCTTTTGAATCAGTGAATGCATCTGGCAATTGATTGTTAATGTTTTGCAAGTGTATAATTTTTTGAACTTCTTGCTCACACATATTTGATCTTCGATCAATATATGATAAATTTTTGGCATTCCATGATATTTCATTCCAACATGGGCCTGCTTTATCTCCCCCTAAGGTTGGAAAAATTGTCTCATCAAAGTGACAATCGGCGAATCGAGCGGTGAAAAGATCACCAGTTGACGGTTCTAGATATCTTATGATGGGCGGTGATTCAAATCCAACATAGATTCTCAACCTTCTTTGTGGGCCCATCTTAGTACGTTGTGGTGGTTCTATGGGAACGTACAAAAATTTGTAGGTGAGCAAGGCTTGGTTCCTTTCCAACCACTAACTGTAGTGGGGATAGATCATGCTTGGCGCTTGGCCTTAGTCGCAGTAAAGCCGCAACATGTAGTATAGCATGTCCCCATGTAGAAGATGGGAGTTTTGATTTCATGAGTAATGGCCTCGCAACTAATTGTAGTCGCTTTATGAATGCTTCCGCTAGGCCGTTTTGTGTGTGAACATGGGCTACTGGATGTTCACGTCTATCCCAATTGACATACAATAGTCTTAAAAGTGCGGGATGTGAATTCTCCGGCATTATCAAGTCGATTTTCTTTATGGGATAGTCTGGGAATTGAGCCCTTAAATGCATAATTTGCGCTAGCAGTTTTGCAAAAGCAACATTCCTTGTTGATAGGAGACTAACGTGAGACCCACGTGTTGATGCGTCGATCAACACCAGAAAGTATCTGAATGGTCCACATGATGGGTGTATTGGCTTGCAAATATCTCTTTGGATTCTTTCTAGGAATGCAAGATTTTCACCTTCAAGTTTATTTTTAGAAGATCTTATGATTAATTGCCAAGGGAACAAGCCTTACAATTGTGCTCATTTGATTGTGGGTCCCGTGTGTTTTTCAACGGATGCCCATTTGAGTTTCGGACGATTTTCGTCATCATACTTGTTCCTGGGTGACCCAAACGATCATGCCACAGAGCAAATATTGCTTGGTTGTCTACCTTATGGTGGAACACCAAATTTGTTTCAACTGGACTGATATAAGTAAAATACAGTCCTAAGGAGTATGATCGCATCCTTTCAAGGATTATTTTCTTGCCATCGTCACATTTAGTGAGATACATGTACTCCTTTCCATTTTCGTTAATGGTTTCCACATGGTAACCATTTGTGCGCAGATCTTTGAAACTCAATAGATTTCTTTGAGTTTTACCTTAATATAATGCGTTGTTCATAGTGATGTGTGTTCCTGTTGGTAACATTATGCATGCCTTTCCTGAGCCCTCAATCATATTTGCAGTGCTTGCAATGGTGTTGAGGTCGCCTTTTCTTGGCTTGAATGAGTGAAGTATGACTTGTTACTCAGGATGGTATGTGTAGTGGCACTATCAATCAGGCATTGCTGGATGCTTTTGTTTGTCATTATCTTCATTAAAACATAAATTTGTCAAAATCTAACACAAAATTTATTCATAGAAAGAGGTACATCATGAAATGATAAAAAGGGAACACAAGATACAAGAGACATCAAGTAAGACAAGAGTACATGAAAATAAAGTGATAAAACAACATCATAGGTTGATCTAGGGGGAATAAGAGTGCTAGACATTAGAAATATCTTCCATGAGGTAATAAGCTACATCGAGGTCCGGGAGCGGAGTAGTTTCAGTGACGAAATTTGTTTCACCGCGTCTTCCTTGACCCCTAGTAGAGGCCACATATAGATCAACAAGATGTTTGGCTGTGCGGCATTCATTTGCTCAATGCCCTTGAATGCCACATTTAAAACATTTCTCTTGGGTTCTTTGTTGGGAGTTTCTTCCTCCCGCGTCCTCTATTTGGGAGCCAGTTTTGGCGTCCTCGTCCTCTTCCTCTGCCACTTTCATTGTCATTTCTTTCTCCATTACCCCTATATTTGAACTGGCCATTCCAATTTGAGTTACCTCCCCGCTTATTCCTGTGCTTGCCACCTCTAGTGGCATTTGTTTCAATTGTTGCTGCGCTGGTACCTGCTGGCCTTTGATTTTAAATTGAGAGCAGGATTTGGTTGTTCTGTTCTGCAACCAAAAGGATGGCAATCAGGTCACAATACTTTTGGCAACGCCTTTCACGATATTGTTATTGCTGAACAACATTATTGGCACGCGTAGTGGACAGGGTTTTCTCAATCATGGCTTGTTCAGACACAGGTTCTCCACACAGCTTTAGCTGTGAGGTGATGCGAAGTACTACATAATTGTACTCGCGTACTGATGCAAAGTCCTGAAACCTGAGTACTGACCATTCATGTTGGGCCCTTGGAGCGATAATTCTTTGCAAATGCTCAAATCCATCCTTTAGGTAATCCCATAATTCTTTGGGATCTTCCACAAGGATGTATTCAGATTTGAGTTCTTCATGTATATGATGTTTGAGATACGCCAATGCTTTTGCTTGCTCCAAAGGGGTAGGGGCCCCACCTTCGACAATGGTATGGTCGAGACTAAGTGACTTTAGCTAAGCTTTTGCATCCACCCTCCATTCTAGATACCTTTGGCCTGAGGCTTCAAGGATCTCAAAGTCTCGGTTTGCAAGTCTAGCCATTTCTAAGTTCATGTGATATTTTAAAAGTATTAGTAGAAAATTAATGCATAAATATATAGAGTTCCAAAAGAAAATCGCACTGGGATCCAAGCCATAATGGTCCGAGAATCCTTAACCGTTCAAGAGGTTAAGGGTTCGAAACATGATAATAACATGAATGGTGAACAATAAATATATATAAAAAGGTTGTATTTTTTTTTAGGATTATGACAACGTTTAATTAGAATGTGACTATTAGGGCTGGCAATGAGTTGAGACAGCTCGTGAGCTACTCGAACTC
This sequence comes from Beta vulgaris subsp. vulgaris, assembly GCF_026745355.1. Lineage (NCBI taxonomy): Eukaryota > Viridiplantae > Streptophyta > Magnoliopsida > Caryophyllales > Amaranthaceae > Beta > Beta vulgaris. The sequence goes on along the minus strand of NC_079209.1, from coordinate 40,144,659 downwards.
GGCTCGGTCAAAGCACGGTCAAAGCTCGACTCGAACTCGAACTCGACTCGACAGGTTAACGAGTCGAGTCGAGCAACTCAATACTCGACTCGAGAAACCCGTGAGATACTCGATAAATTATATATATATATATATATATATATATATATATATATATATATATATATATATATATACTTTTAATTTTTTTAAGAAATTTTAACTTTATTTTTTCTATAAAAATACTTGTACTTTTCTTTTTTAAAAAAATGAAAAAAAAGTATATAAAATGACCAAAGAGCAAAGTAAATAATTTCTTCTATAAAAAAATAGAACTATATCAAATGACCAAAAAGCTTGAAAAGAGTTCGAATTCGAGCTTGAAACGAGTTCGAGTTTGAGCTTGAAACGAGTTCGAGCTCGAGCTTGAAACGAGTTCGAGTTCGAGCTTGAAACGAGTTCGAGTTCGAGTTTAGGTTTCGAGTTCGAGCTTGAAATTTTGAAACTCGCGAGTTTTCGAGTCGAGTCGAGTTTGAGTATGAGTTTTCGAGTTCGAGTCGAGTTTAGTCAAACTCGAGCTTGACTCGCATCATTGCCAGCCCTAGTAACTATCATGTCCAAAAATAAATCACATGTGTTAATAGCATATTGATAGAAGAAAAATTACATAATTAAGCATTATAATTGCGTTTTACAATATGCAGAACCATAATTACAATGATTCCTACTAAAACTGTTATAAGTATCATTCCCCAGTAAAACATGACCTTCAACTGTTCGAAAGATTCTAGAAGATCTGGTGTGTCGTTTTGAGGACGGCGGTTTCTGGCATTGTACACGGTGGCCGAAGATAGTGGAGATGAAATTTGTGAAATTTTATGAGAGAGAAAATTTTATGGGGTAGAAGTAAGTAAGGGAGACGGACGAGAAAATGAGAAGGGTTAAAACCCCTTTTATAGTGGTGTAAAAACACTATTCACATTTAACAGGTAAGATATATATTGATATGTAATACGTAACGTGTTGACAAAACAGAAAAATAGAGTATATGTAATAAATTACTTTAAGAACTAATAATAATTAGTTCCCCAAAAATAAATTGGTTAGCGTATGGTTATGACTTATAACTAATTCATGGTTTGAGATATTAGATACTAGTCATACCATTTATTGTCTAAAGTGGCTTTTACCTATGCTTTTAAGTCCAAAACATCAATATGACAAGTGGGGCAAAAAAAAGAGACGAAAGCATTAAATTACCTTTTGTTCAACACTTTGAACCCTCCCCCCCCCCCCCCCCTCTTTTTTTGTGTGTGTTTAAAAGAAACACAAAGTGGAGGATTCATTGTCAGTAGAGTGGGATGTTGGCCGGCTATGCTATACTACACTACATGACAAACAAGTTTCCAAGTGCCAAGACAGAGATGCAAGTTGATGGTTAGCATTAGCTTTGGAACTAGTAGTAGTTAACATTGGAAACTGCTGCCATAATTTAAAACAAATAAAAAACCGATACTTATAAGCTAGCTTCATTACGGTGCAAAGAAATCTAGCCACTTCTTTCAAAGCTTTCTTCCCCCTTTTTTGTTTCACAATTAAAAAAAAAAAATACAAGACATAAATTCCATGAAAAATAACAAACAAGAAAAAGGTAGCAGGTAGCTCCACCATTATAGCTATTTTCCGGCCAAAAATTCACCCTCTTTGTAGTGTCAGCCGTCCATCCAGGCGTCGGAGTCCGTCCATTTAGGCGGCAAGTTCAACGTAATAGCCCGCCCATATAGGTCGTCCATGTATGCGGCTTTAAATGCAAGGTCTCTTCCCTCCATGAAGGTGGCGCGACTTGCTTGGCGGCGGTCGAGCCGGTATCGCCAGTTAATTATTTTGCCACCGCTTGTTCCTGACGGAAGGACCCTCATCGTCCCTACTCCTTTTATTATTATTATTAGGAGTTTGCCGGATTTCAATTGGTGGTCCCGGAGGAGGGTTATCATTGAGGTTAGGGATGGTGGTGTGTCGGCGTTCACCGACATGGCTATTAACGTGAGTATTATGGCGTTGGAGTGCACTAGCAACTCCTCGTGTCGGATTTGTGGTACAAGGTACACTATTACGTTCTATGATAAAATATATACTACAAAGAGATACATTGTTTAGAATAGTATTGATCCCATTACATTGGTGATCCATTTTTTTTTTTTGAAAAAAAAAAATAGTAGCAATTGAAAAGAACTACCTTTTGATAGTAGAGCAAATTCGTGCTGATAACATGTTGTATTATAGAGAGATTTTAAGCAAGATTGGAGAGTATGCTCTTGTTGTTGTGTTCTTCATTTTCTCTCGCGAAGTGCGGTATAGTGCCCGGTGAATAATTCACCCGGTGATACATCATATCACTGCATAACTGCAGTGAAGTGTCTAATTATGGACGGCAAAATACAACGCCGTTTTTATCCGTTCACTGTTTACATAGAATATTACAACAATAAAGTAATATTATAAAATAAGGAAACTAGCTAGAGAAAAAAATGAGGAGAGAAAAAATATTAGGAACAGACATGAATTAAGAGAGAACCCCATGTTTTGAAAACCATAAATAAGAGATTATGTATCTTATTTGGAAAAATTTCAGATATCGGATCCAAAATATCCAAAAACTAGTTAGAGAAAAATATCGGTGTTTTCAAAATCATATATCCAAAAATATCCAACAATTCAAAACTTATTTTATAAACTTTTCCATCGAAAAAAGAGCTTTTTGCGGGGATATACTAAGGTAAGAGGGTAATTTGTGGGGATATATCTCATTAAATTTTTTTTGTGGGGATATACCAACCTAAATTTAAGTTTCGTTGAAAGGAACCAAAAACACTATTTTCGGCGAGAAAGTCAAAATTTGGGCTTTGACTTGCTTAATTACTTTTTGTATAGTGTGTGATACTCCATCCGCTTTTATTTATTTGCTACATTTTGGTTTACACAAGAATTTAGGAGATGTCATTTTCATTCTTTTGTAGTGTACTTTTTGACTCCTTTAGCATTAAATAGGGTGGGAAAAGAGACAAAACTAGTACTTTTTGGTGGAAAAAGAGGGGAAACAAATATAATACTATTACTTTTTGGTGGGCCAAGTCTCCTAATAAAAAGCAACCCTTTCTGGAAAATGTAGCAAATAAATAAATGCTTAGGGAGTATTCAATTGATTCTATTACATTTATTTTCCTCCAACTTCATCATTGTTACTTTGTGGTTTACTCGGAAGTTCCTACCAAGTCAAAGGTCAAAAAATTTGACTTTTTCACAGAAAATCGTACTTTTGATACATTTTAACAAAACTTAAATTTAACTTGATATATCCCTAAAAAAAAAATTTAGTGAAGTATATCCACACAAAATGCCTTATTATCATAATATATCCCTAAAAAAAACTCTCGAAAAAATTTATTTTTGCAAAAATTGTATGAACTGTAATTCCACCTTCAATTCTGAACTAAACCACATCCTTCAATTCCAAGCTCTGATTTCCGGCGTTAATGGCGTATCGATCAATATTTGATGCTCCAGTGCTACAATCCGAGTTCGATAACGCCGGAATCAACCATCACTTTATCCCCTTGATTTGGAAGTAATTTTCTCGCTGATGCTATTTCGCCTTTTTTTTCGCTCTCTTTTCTCTATAAATTTGATGAGCTTATGTAATTTTGATGTTCGCCATTAATGGTGCAGGCATGTTCTGCAAAACCCTAATTGTAAGTGGGATGAAATTACATCATTACCTTCCGCTGCTTACCCTCTTCTCAACTCGAAGTTTTTGCCTTTGACTACCACTCTTCACTCTGTCTCTCATTCCACTGATGCTGTCACCTCCAAACTTCTCATAAAGCTCCAAGTATTATGCTTTTTCCTCTCTTCTTTTAAGTTTTGTGTATTTTGGTCACGGAAACGATTTCTTATGACGATTCATGTTAGCCGACCCTTAATCTTTCTGCGACTTATGTTGTTGTTTCTGTGCTTTCGGGAGCTTTTGAGTTCTAATAATACTATCTTTTTAGATGGTGAACATTTCAAATTAGGGTGCGTTCTTGAATTTATTAGAACTTGTTGGAATTTATTTGAATGTATTGGAACTTATGTGAACTTGTTAGACCTTTAACTTTTTTTTTTTATTGTTGGTGTTCGTCGGAGCATTTGGTTAATGTTGTTATTGCTCTTAGTAGTTTATGGTACCCATGTTAGCAAACCTTGATCTACATTGTTGCTTTGCATTAAGATTGGTTATCTGGTATATCTCATTAAACACAGAGCTTGTAATGGGAAATGGAAAATACGATAAGTCAATGACAGTAGGTTGTTTAGTTATTGTGAAAAACACATGGGAAATGGAAAATTGGACATCAAAATTATATGGTTAAGTAGATACAAGAAAATTCCTCAAACATTCTACTTCTTGAATTGGGGGAGGTTTCGAGACTGTAAATCGTAGATATAATGTTTTTGTCTTTAACCAAACATTGTCTTAGGTTATTTACTTAGATGATGACTTAGTTTCACTTACATAGTAAATATGATAACTCAATAGCATAGCTTAGCTGAATCAACTTAGGAACATAAAAACAATACAGGATTTGGTAGCCAAGGTAGTTTTGACTCTAATTGTTCCCAAAGTTAGAGGCATGTCAGGCTGTCAAAATGTTTAAAAAGCTTATAGAATTTCCCTCCAAATAGTGTGAATAATGGATTGATAGCAATCCACATTAAGATCCATGACATCGCTGGTACATAAGTTTATGTTATCCTGAAATTTAGTAACTGCTTCTATGGCAAAATCATGAATTTACATAAGGTTGTGTTTGGGACTTAGAAGTTAGAATTGATTTTAATGTATCCATTTCTGCTCTAGAAACTGGAGTTCTTGAATTCAAGTGCTATATTTTTGAGAAATATTTGGAATTCAATTCAATGATATAAGAGTCTAATCATGTTGCTTAGGAAATAAAATTTGTTGAAATTTGTGAGTTTGAATTATGTGTTCATTCTTTATATGTAAGCAAACAATGAAAAGAATATCGACAACTGAATGCAATTTTCCCCTCCAGATCCCCTTTCTTTAGCATTCCTCTCACAGTCCCATTCCTTCCATCAACTATTACTTGACACTTGACAGAGCTATAGGGCCATAAGGATCCAACTAGTCAATTCATAATAGAATTATCGCCGGCATACTGAAATGTGTAAAAATGCATACCATTTTAAGTATTCAACTCTTGAAGAATTCAACTCGTAATAGAACATCTGCATATAAAATTTATGGCGCCAATGTTCACTTGTTAAGATAGTTCTTGAGTTGAATTCAATTTAATTGTGATTATTGGAAAATATACTCTATTGATAAGTGAGAAAGGGAAGAGGAAAAATGGGCAAAAAAGTGAAGCCAATCAGAAAGTTATATTTGTTTCCAATACGTTAGAGATGTTGGGGAAAGAAAAGAAGGAATGGAGAAAAAAAGACAAGGGAATCGAAAAAAGTTACATACGTTGATCAAAGCAAGCCAAAGTGCTCAGGATTCAAAGCTTTAATGAAGCAAATCAAATGCCGGATAGGGAAGAATTGAAGGTCAAGAGTGATGTTAGGGGAGGGAGAGATAAAGGGGTCTTACGATTTAGAATTTGGAACACCATGTTTGGTGATATCATTTGAAATTCCATATAATATAGCATTTGTCAGAATGTATATTGGTGGATGATGTGAAAATATCATTGTCAGATTATATTTTCTCTTCAAAGGTGTACTTGGCTAAGATTTTGAAGTAATAGATTCTTTTTGAGTAAAAATTGTGACTGTAATATAGAGAGAAATAACGATCAAATGTGTGAATTTTCGGCCTTAAAAAGTTGAACATAGCTTGTTAGTTTGAAATAATAGGATGGCATTGAAGTTTTTGTTGATCTCTTGATGTGATCTATAATAACAACTTTCCTAGTGCAGTCTAGCATTTGTAAGATGTGCATGTATGTTCATTCAATTTTTTTGCTCTATTTTCTTTTCCTTCAGAATGGAGAGTTCGTGGAAACTGTGGTAATGAGATATGATACTCGCTTAGGAAAATATGCTGGCAAACCACGTCCTGGTGGTCCAAGATCAACTTTGTGTGTGTCGTCTCAGGTATCCTATGTCCTTTTACTTATTTATTTATTCAGGGCACCATTATAATATGCAGGTGAAAGCATATATTGCATGTTAGAATTCAGAAAAGTGATGATGTTTTGGGGTCAATGCTTGATGTATCTATATTGTGCTATTATATGCTTATTGGCTTTAATTGATCATAACGCCTTATAAGTGTTAAGTTTTGGGTCATCTTGATTTCTGTGAACTCCCACCATCTATAATTGTCAATCCAGTAGTGTAATACTACCTCCTTTTTTTTTGATTGTTACACTTTGTCATTTTACACTATTCACAAGTTTCACTTTGACCATCGTTTGTGATTTATACGTGAATAAAAACATAGTCACGTGGGATCTTGATAGATTCGTCTTATCATGTTTTTTTAATATGTATTTTTTAGTAACTTTTACAAATGCAAAACTAGAGATATATGTCCTCACAGTTTTGCATTGACATGCGTGAAAAGTGTAAGTGTAAGAATCAAAAGAAAACAGAGGTAGTATTTATGAGCAACGTGATAATTGGATTTGAATTGAGAAAGTAAGTTTTATATTTGATGATGTAGCACACAGAATCAAGGTTTTCTTTGTGTGTGTCAATTCCTACTTCAAGGAATTTTCTTTAGGTACTCTATGGATTGATGTTATCCCTCTAGCTTTTCAATATCATGTAAGTGCGAGGTTTTTTTGGTAAAGAAACTAAGAGTCTGAGATGTGATAAGAAACTGAAACTCGATGGAGAGATAAACGTTTTTTTGTGTAAAGAATAACCTAAAAGTGTTGAGGTGAAATTTAATCATGTGCTCTCCAATTATATGAAATTGATTTTATAAAGTACTACAATACAATGTGTGTTTGCCACTTGGCTTTTTGCGTCTTTTGTAAGTTGACACAGATCACATGGACATTGGAGAAAGGATTTCGATTCATCTTAGTTTTAGACCAAAGAACTGATTAAAACTAGTCCAGATATGTACATCTTTTTTTCGAGGGAATGATCTCATCCTAACAGAAATGAGCTCATTATCCTCGTGATTTTTTTCCCCTTCTGTATGCATATAATATTTTAGAGTAATTTATGTAAGGATATTTCTCGTCATGGCTTTCTTCTTCTAGGTGGTAGTACTCTACTATTCTGTATTGTAGCATTTGGTAGTTTTCAGTTGTATAATATGTTCAGTGATGGTACTGCAGGTTGGATGCAAAATGGGATGTAAATTTTGCGCAACTGGGAGCATGGGATTCAAAAGTAATTTATCAACAGGAGAAATAGTAGAGCAATTGGTTCATGCCTCTCATATATCAAATATCCGTAATGTTGTTTTCATGGTAATGCTCTTTCTTTCCAGTTACTAGTTGATAATAGATGCAAAAATATTATCAGCTTTTCTATCAGGACAGGTTTACATGTGATTTCCGGTTAGAATGTGGTAGGAGGAAGCAAGTGGTTTTTTATTTCAATTTTTATTGTTCTCTGCCCCATCTAGGTATTGAGCCAATTATCTGGAATGTGTGTGCTTGCTCTTTCTTAATGTTGGGAGGCAAAATTAATCACTATTGCAGTGTGTTGCTCAGTCGCAATCATCACCAGTGCTAGAAAAGTCATTAAGATCATTAAATGTTGCCTCCACTTTGAGATTTGGTACGAATTTATCCTAATATATTAAAAGGTAAACAAGACGGTGTTATGTGGCGCTCTTCCTTAGGGTGTTCTACTCCATGTAATCTACATACAGTAATAAAATTATACATTGTATATGATTTGATCCCGTGACTTCAAGTTTATATGCTAGAGTCTTAACAACTAAACCGATTGATATTTGGTGTTTTCACTTTTAGATTGAAATATTAGTAAATGAATAATATAATTATCCGGTGCATAGCCCGGTCTTGGAAACTAGTGTATATATTAAAATAGGCTTTAGGGAAATGTTTGAGGGAGGGCGGATAGGGGCTATTTGTTTAGGGTTAATGTACATTTAAGTTCACTCGTGTTTCGATAATTTATTAACAATAAGCTCTATACAAAAGTAACCTGACCCTTTTCATTAGGCAAGTTGTGTCGTGTTGATTCGTTTAATTAAACGGGTTGAAATGCCAAACACTAATCCAATTTTTTCATATCCGATTTGTGTCATCTTGTCGTGCTTTTTTGAAATGAATGTCAAATGTCTGAAAGCTTATAATTTGTAATAACCCATAAGTAATAATTTATTACACTGAACTTGGTACCAAGTAGAGTACATATTGTTACTTTTGAGACCCTACTTCATAAAGAGAATAAAATGGAAGTAAAAAAGAACCACAAACAACAAATCTTGAATGTAGAATAATACAAAATATGGAGTATTATGTAAGGGGCCAATAAATTTTGGGCATCAAGATCTATTGAGATACTTATATTAAAAAATTTGGTCCTCTAATACAAAGTGTATCAGCTATTTCGGCCTTTTCCTAAAATATTGGTTTTGTCCAAAAATTGGCCAATAACAACACAATTCATTCCTAAAATACACTCATGATCTCCCTTTTATGTAAAACAATGGTTTAAGGGAACATTCCATACAAATTTTATTTTTTATAATAAGGTCGTTTTTTTGTTCATTTGTCCTAATACTTTATTCTATAATTACTATATAATTCATTTTTGGCCCTAAGAGTTCAACATTATTCCTTGGACCTTATATTATGCAAACTAATAGTCAAAGAGTTTGAAGGAACAACAATGTTTAGTCATGATAATAAGATGGGAGGTCTTTTAGACCTATTCACATTATATAATATGAATTTTAGTAATTCTATTTTTTTTTTGTCATAGTTCATGTTGTACTTTTTACTATATTAAAATCATACGATAACCACAAAAAGAACCACAAACAACAAATCTTGAATGAAGAATAATAGAAAATATGGAGTATTATGTAAGGGGCCAATAAATTTTGGGCATCAAGATCTGTTGAGATACTTATATTAAAATATTTGGTCCTCTAATACAAAGTGTATTAGCTATTCCGGCCTTTTCCTAAAATATTGGTTTTGTCCAAAAATTGGCCAATAACAACACAATTCATTCCTAAAATACGCTCATGATCTCCCTTTTATGTAAAACAATGGTTTAAGGGAACATTCCACACAAATTTTATTTTTTATAATAAGGTCGTTTTTTTGTTCATTTGTCCTAATACTTTATTCTATAATTACTATATAATTCATTTTTGGCCCTAAGAGTTCAACATTATTCCTTGGACCTTATATTATGCAAACTAATAGTCAAAGAGTTTGAAGGTACAACAATGATTAGTCATGATAATAAGATGGGAGGTCTTTTACACCTATTCACATTATATAATATGAATTTTAGTAATTCTATTTTTTTTTGTCATAGTTCATGTTGTACTTTTTATTATATTAAAATCGTACGATAACCACAAAGACTATACTTCCTCCGTTTCTTTTTACTTGCATCACTTTCCTTTTAAGGAAATGTCACAATACTTGCAACCAAACCTAAAATAGAAACTATTCTATAATAAAATGACACATATACCCTTACTTAGCTAATTAGTCCTAACAATTTATCACTCATAACCCACCCCCAACCTAAGTTCCTACTCTCTCCTCACCCCCCTAAACCCGTGACAACTCCCCAATCCCAAGCTCCCAACCACCAACATCACCACCAGCCCTCACAAACACCACCATCATTATGCCTAATTTTCCAGCAACTACCCCTTCCTTTTTTCGACCCTCTATTTTTCGGTGGCTCAAGATGTCCAATAACTGTAAGCATTAATGGTGGAAATTCATCAAAGCTCCAGATCTGGAACTTTCATGGTGAAGTCCAACCATTAAAGCTCCATGGATACCGATAATCTTTCGCTCCTCCCTCCTCTCCCACCATCACTGATGAATTTATATATTTTGGAGAAATTCGACGGCAATATTGCAGCCTTAGATCGACGAAACATCTTTTTTTTTTCTAATTTTTTTCCACAATCTCTTTCATTATCTTGCAAGTTCTACTGTAAAAATGTGTTCTTCTCTCTTTCTCCTCTTTTTTATTTGGATTTTGATGTTGATTTTATTGAAAAATATATTGTGGTGGTGGTTATTGTGGTTGTGATCGAGTGGCGATGGTCAGGTGGTGGTGGTGACTAGCTGGGTGTGGGTAGTGGTGTAGGTGAGGGTGGAATTCGTGGGGATAGGAAATGGGAAAGTAAGTCAAGGAACAAAAATATAATTAGTGGTGGTGGTATGGTGGTGACGGTGGTATGGTGGTGGTGGCAACATTGCTCTATTTCTAGTGATGGTAGTGGTGGTTTATTTATTGGTAGGGATGAGATTAAAGTTTGGGACAAGTAATTAACTTGATTAAGTAAGGGACCACATGTCCTTATTACTTTCTCTCTCCTGTTTCTTAAATAACGTGCAAACCCTTTGGTTGCAAGTATAAAGAAACGGAGGAAGTATAATGTAACATAAAAATGGTTAGGGGCTACACCAAACAATCTACTATAATTATCTAAATAACATCTTCATTCATTTGTTGTCTAATAAAATTCAAATTTTCGGCTGTAAGAGGAACTCCAATGGTGTAAAAAAAAGGACTTGCTAGCAATTTTGCTTGCCAAGCAAATTGGCTTAGCCAAAACAATGGGTCCCGCACAACAAATAACTATTTTCAAAAAGTGAGAATTCATATATTGAAAAAAGGAAAAGATGATTGTGGATCTACCCAAGCAGCAAATAGTTTAGCTAAACTATTAAAGAGAAGTTGGCTAAAGTCGGAGATAGCTAAGGAAAATGATGTGGCATCTTTAGCCAAGTATTATTTTCGCTAACCATTGAGGCTCCTCTAGATAACATTGGCCATCATTTTTTTTACACAATTTATTACTCATAATTGATTCTTTTAACTAATACGCATTGAGAGAGGGAGTTTTTTTTTTTTTTTTTTTCCCCAAAAGGCACCTTTTTCACAATATGTAGGGTACTCCTCCCACTCCAATCTATTTTTTCATCTACATTTTTTATTTTTGCTCAAATAAAATCAGATTTCATCCTCATTGGTCATTTCATAAACATCTCTGAATCACTATCTCTTTCCAGTTTAACCTGGGCCTATTCCCATGTAACACCGTCCTTAGAGATATGTTTCGAAGGTTGTGTGGGTGTTGTGGAGGGTGCAAAAACATATGAAGCTAGGATGGTTGATAGTCACGAAAACCACGAAAATCACTCATAACAAGAAGTAGAAAATAGTGGAAAAAATACAAGACAATGAAAGAGAAGGAAAAAACGACTCGTGAATGAGAGAAGGAGAAACATAGACTTGTACTTGAAAGAAGACTTGAAAATAAGGAACGGGAAACACAAAGGAGGCTCAGAAGGAGGAAGAGGAGATTTCGCATGAGAATTTGTGATAGGAAAGAGACGGGGTTTATCTTCAGTCTTTTCGTTAAAGATGATCCTTATAGAAAGTGCACGGAGAAAGCAGATTGTGATAGTGATCATGAACCTGACTCGAACATGTATGGTCGTTCTATAAACTAGGTTTACTAATTTTGTTTAGCATCTATTTGTCTTTGTTTAGTTTTACTGTTAATTAGTGTTTTTTGTTTCATCTTATTTTGATATGTTATTAAGTTGTTTCTATTATGTTGTAAATATTATATGTTTTTTTATATTGTGGTACTTGTTAAATATAACATCAAACTAAGTTCTATAGTTAAACATATACTTCCTCCGTTTCATAATAGATGCCACATTGTTATTAAAACGGACTGCTAGGCAAAATTTCCTAAGCATGTTTAAGTAGTATAAAGTGAGGTAGATTAATTGTAGTGGTCCCCATGTGAAAGGAGGGAAAATAAAAAAGTGTTGGGGACCACATATAAAGTGAAGTAGATTAGTGTACTTAAAACAAGTTAGTAAGGGTAAAATGGTAAAAGTATAAGGCAAAAGTTACTAAATAAGGAAAAAAAACATTGTTAGAAGCACCCAAAAATAGACAATGTGGCATCTATTTTGAAACGGAGGAAGTATAATTTTGTACATAATATTTTTTTGATAAGGAAAGAAATAGTATTCTCTATATGATATGAAATAACTTTAGAACATATCAAAATAAAATGAAACAAAAAACTAAAAAAAAGTAATTCACGAAAAAACATACAAACAAAATTAAATACTAAATAAAATTTGTAAACCTAATCAATAGAACCACCATACATATCTAAGTCAGGTTAACTATCAATGTCACAATCTCCTTCCTAGTTCCAACATGCACTTTCTTTGAGGATCATCTTCAACTAGAGATGGCCAACAGTGTAGGCCAATCCAGCCCACCTTGTGGGCCGTGTGGGTCGGGCCGGGCCTGGTTTGGCCTGGCTTGCAAAAATCCCGGTCTAACTCAGCTTGAACCGTGAAATTGGTGGGTGGGCCGTGGGCCATTTCTTGAGCCCAGCCCACTAAAACCGCCCAGTCTGGCCCATGAACCGGACCTGCCCAGTCCAAGTAAATATTGAACCAAATTGTGTATATCTTAATCAAATTGTATATCAAATTGCATATATTATAATTCAATCAAATTTAATAATAACAAAATTATTCATTAATATTAATAATTGTATATATTTTAATTCATTTTAAAGATTTTATGTAACAATAATGAATAATTTCAACGATTAAATAATTTTGAAAAAAAATTCTCATGCCGGCTCGCCAGCCCGGTCTAGCCCATTAGACCCACGAACCGCCATAACCGCTTTTCAAACCGTGAAAACCGGTAACAAACCGGTGTGAGCCAAGATTTTTCAGCCCGCGAACCAGCCCCCCAACCGATGAATTTCACGATCCGGTTCTGGGCCGTGAAATCTCAGCCCAGCCCGCTATTGCCCACGGCCCGGCTCGTCCAGCCCGCACCACTGGCCATCACTATCTTCAACAAGAAAGGTAAAGGAATTTCCCTTCCCCTTCATGATGATAAATATCCATTTGAGATCCCTTTATCTCCTTGTGATCCTCCTTTGTGTTTCCTATTCTTCATCTTCAAGATTTCTTTCGAGTACAAGTCTATGTCTCTCCTTTTCCCATTTACCCGTTGCTTTTCCTTCTCTTTCCTTGCTTGTTACTGGTGATGATAGTAAGCGGCCTTTCCTTCCTATTTAATTTCCTTGTATTTTTCCTTTATTGCCCTCCTTGCTATGAGCGATTTTCGTGGACTGTTAGTAATTCTAGCTTTTGGGTTGTAGCACCCTCCATAACACCCGAACAAGCTTTGGAACTTACCGTCAAAAAAGGTGTTACAGGACTCAGGTAAAGACATTATATGTGAAATGAGTAATGATGATGAAATCTATCGAGGATTTTTTTGTGAGCAAAGATGTAAAAACGTAGATGAAAAAACTGATTGAAGTGATGGTTTGGTGACGGAAGAATTAGGAGTACCCTATTTATGGTGAAAACGTTGCGTTTTGGAGAAAGAAGAAACTCCCTCTTCCAATGCATGTATTAGTTGGAAGTGTTAATTATGATTAATAAATTGTGTAAGAAAAATGATGGCTGAAGTTATTTACGGCCCAAAATTTGAATTTGATTAGGCACATAATGAATAAAAATACTGTTTAGATAATTATTGTAGAGTGTTCTTCTTAACTTTAACCAATGTTTGTGTTACATTATATAGCCTTGGTGGTTCTTGTATAATTCTAATATAATAAAAAGAACATGAATTATGTCAATAGTAAAAAATTTGAAATTATTCTAATAGATAATGTACGATGTGATTAATTAGCGGTAAAAAAACCCCGTCATATTATCATGACTAAACATGGTTGCTCTTTCAAACTCTTGGACCATTAGCTTGCATAATATAAGGTCCAAGGAATAATTTTAAACTCTTGGGGCCGGGAATGATCTGTATTTTAAATATGAAAGAAACAATTAGGACATATAATAAAGATCACCCCATCTCGTTATCATAACTAAATTTCATATGAATTGTTCTCTTAAACCATTATTTTTGCATAAAAGGTAGGCCACAAGTGTATTTTAGGAATGAGTTGTATTGTTGTTGGCCAGTTTTTTGGGATATGATCTTAATAGGTTTAGGACATGTCCTGAAATACTTTGTACTGGTGGACCAAAAATTTCTAATTTAAGTATCTCAGTAGATCTTGATGCACAAAATGTGTTGACCCTTACATAATACTCCATTGTATTGTTCTTCATTCAAAATATGTTTTTCATAATTAGTTTTTAAATTCATATTATTCTCTTTATAAAGTACGGTCTCAAAAGTAATAATATGTCACTTGGTACCAAGTTCAGTGTTATTATAGAATATAATAGAATTATTATTTATGGGTTATTACAAATTATAAGATTTTAGATAGACATTGATTTGAAACGAAACGACAAGATGACAAAACCAAATACGAAAATAATGAGTTAGTGTGGAGCATTTTCAACCCGTTTAATTAAACAAATCAACACAACAAGACTTGGCTAATTAAATTTGTCTGGTTAGTGTTGAATAGTACTTATTGTTAATACATTATCTGAACTCAGGTGAATTTATTTGTACATCAACCCCAAACGTTACATCGTTTTGTGATAGTTTAATACTTTGATTGTACATTACAGAGCGGTACATTGTCATCGTATAATGAACGGTATATTTCTAAATGGTAAATTATTATTGTTCTCTGCTCCATCTATGTATCGAGCCAATCATCCGGAATGTGTCTGCTTGCTCTCTCCTAATGTGGGGAGGCAAAATTAATCACTGTTGTGGTGTGTTGCTCTGTTCCAGTCATCAGCTATGCTAAAAATGTCATTAAGAATCATCTAATAACTGCCTCCACTTGAGATTTGGTACGAATGTATATTTTAAAAGAGGCTCTTAGGAAATGTTTGAGGGAGGGCTGATAGGGGCTACTTGAGCTCACAACCTTGTACTTTTTTTATACCTTTGTGATCCTTGAATGAGATCTGTTTTTTTTTTTTTTTGTAGAACAGTCCTAGTTCTTGGAGCTTCCTTATCACTTTCGCATGGTTAATCTTATTCTCAACATTGGTTTTAGGTTTTCTCTCTTGAGATGATTCGAAGTCCAATATGTTTGTGTGAATTTATTGTCAAATTTCTGTTGTTTGACTTTCTTAAAGAAGTTAATGTGCTTAACTTCACCAGTTCACTTTTTGATTTTCTCGGCTTGATCAATCTTTGCCGTCATTAAATGTCATGATGATGTGGTAGAATCTTGATGTCCGTTTCGGCATTACCTGGACCTCGTTTGGTGACATATAAACATGGGAAGTAGGATTTCCTAGCTAGTATTAGTTTGTGAAGTTGTTTAATTTCAAAATCATAGGAAGTGACACTTTCTAGGAACCACAGGGAGTTATTTAACTAGCTCTGGGTAACTAGAACTCCCCTTGGAAAGTTTTACTCCTCTTATCAATTAAACAACTTCTTGTACTTCATAGGAAATGGAGTTACACGGGTAAAACAAATTCAAGGGAAATATTATTCCATATTCAATCACAAAGCACTAAGATATGTCATATTAGGTACTTCGTTTGATTTATTTCTACTATATTAAATTTTAATACTATTCATATATTCTCCTTGGACCATCTTGAATTATTTTAAAGTATGAAAAAACATAGTGATGTGATCTTAGTAGATTCGTCTCAGTATCTAGTTTCAAATTACAAATTTATAATTTGAACCTATAGATATTTAAGATATTTCGTGCTTTGGGGGGGCGGGGGGAGTACAACCGAATAAAGAGGACGTATTAAGATAGACTAGATTCGAATTGATGCCTACAATTCCTTATTTTACTGGGAAATTATTTTTAAAGTGCTCTAGAAAATAAGTATCTCATATCTGCAAATGAAGTAAATGAGCTTGAACTTTAAGAACTCTCTTCTTGAGAGCCATCAAAGGTTTTAATTAAACTTAAAGTAGTTTATGTGTGCTGAAAGACCTCTAATAATGCCATAAGATTGCATCCAGTTTTTTCTTGATTTTTCACTAAAATTTTACATGCCATATCTGTATATGCTTCGTTTTGCCCCTTGTATATGGTGGATCACTAGCTCCTATTTTCGAAGTTAGATGACGTGCCATACCTAAACAGAAATATATAATTTGATTTATTTAATATCCTGAGTATTATATCCTTCGTAGTGACTCCACGTAAGATGTAACTTGCAGGCTTTGGCAATCTTGAGGCCATTCTCTATCAGATGATTGGAGTTCAATTCTCAAATATTGTGGCTTTTGCCTAGGACAGTATTGTGCTTTTGGCAAGGTGGATGAGTACTTATGAAATATGTTTTCTTCTTACATATCATCAGTTTTTGTTCCCAATGGTCAACCACATAGATATACGACTTGCTACTAAGTTATGCTTCATACTAAACCTTCTTTCCTTCTGGTTTTAGAATAATTTGAGACCATGGGTGTCTGCTCAATTGTTGCATGAGAAACACGAGACATTGTACTTAAACACACTTTCTGAGCTGGCAGGAAAATGTCATTCTTGAAGATTTGTTTTCGGTTCATTACTGTTGAAAACTGTCAGCTTCTTCTGAAATGTTGTACTGTCATTCTTTGCTTATAGCACTTTAGAAATCTTAACACTTTATAAAACATTAATGCATTTGATAATTTCTTTGGTCTACAGGGGATGGGGGAACCTCTGAATAATTACTCTGCATTAGTGGAAGCAGTTCGTATCATGTTGAGATCTCCTTTTCAGTTGTCTCCAAAGAGAATCACTGTGTCAACGGTATAATAAAAATGCTGAATTTTCTGTTGTGTGGATATGTATGGGTTTCCATGAGTGAGTTACAAAGTTCAATATTTTTCTTTTTGCTGGTGTTCATGGTAATATTAGAAATTAGGTTGGCATACACGCTATTTGGGTTATTTGCCCTAGTTTTTCATTATAGTAGTCAAGATGAGGGAAAAAAAATTTCCAAGTCTCTTGTGACTTGCAGATATATGGATGCCATTTGATTTGAGTTGTGGCCAGAAATGCCTGAACTGTCAGGTGTTACTCAATTACTTTTGACAAGCCTTTGAATTAGGAAACAGTCTCAAATCCACACAAAGTATGCTGTATGCCTCTATCCAGAAATTTATTTGTCTATGGAAAAGATGTTTTTTTCCCTAAATAGCGAGGGTTGATTATTAGATCTCTGAATATGCTAGTACTTACATCGAGTGTTGGGGATAGTATAAATTATGAGGAACTTAGTACATTGGGGTTCTTGTCGGCAAATCATACTTCCTCCGTTTCACAATATTTGCAACACTTTTGAAATTGCGAATCGAGGCAATTTTTCAATAGTGTATAATTAGATAGGAAAGGGTATGTAATTAGACTAACTAATAATACTGTAAATCATTATATCAACACCTAGCATCAACCATAACCACCATCACCACCTTACAACCACCAACCGTCACCACCCCACCACCACCACCACAACCACTTTGCCAACACCATCGCCAACACCACGACCACCTCCACAACCACCCCGCCACCACCATCTTCCTTCACGAAAATTCACAAAAATTCACCAAGATCTACATCTTCTCCATCTTCATCTTCTATGTGAGCAAATTAAAAAAAAAAAGACTAATCGAACCAAATTATAAAAAGATCTAACCAAAAACAAGTCAAAGACAAAGGAAGTAGAAGGAGATCGAAGGAGAAAGAAAGAAGGAGAGAGAAAGAAGGAGAATGAAGGAGAGAGAAAGGAGAAGGGTCGCATTCGTGGTCGACTTTGCACTTCGCTGCGGTGGTCAACCGCCAGCGTGGGGGAGGAGAGAGAGTAGCGTGAGGGAGGAGCTCGACTTCGCCCAAAATTCCGTCGATGGTGTCGAGGGTATGAGGGAAGAGAGAGAGGGCATGAGGGAGGAGAGAGAGTGGAGGTGGTGGGGAATGGGTTGGGTTTTAGTGGTAGGGTGGTTGTGGTGGGGTGAAGGAATGGTTGTGGGTGGAAGCTCATGAAGTAATTAGGGGAAAGATTAGGTAGTTTAATTGTTTTAGATTAGAGTATGTAATCAACTAATCAATGCTTATTTTATAAAGTAAGGGTATTTAAGTATTTTCACACTCCTAAACTTACTAAATAAGGAAAGAAAAAAAAAGTGTTGCTAATATTTTGGAAAATCCCCAAATGGAAAGTGTTGCAAATGTTGTGAAACGGAGGAAGTTTTTATATAGTTATGACAGGGTTGTATACTTGTATCCTATGGAAAATATGTTGTTGGATAGGGGGAGTGTGTGTGTGTGTGCTTATTAGCACAAGAACAAGAATTTTCATTGCTTGATTCATAGAAGGAAAGAATACGTAGGCAATGTTATGTAAACTATAATTCTTCTTAGGAAAATAAAGATGTGCAGGCTCGCTGACATGACATTTTGACTGAACTGTTTCGGTTGCATGGAATGCTTTTTAGGTTGGAATTGTGCACGCTATTAGCAAGCTTCAACATGATCTTCCTCATGTAAATCTAGCGGTATCACTTCATGCACCAGTTCAGGATATCCGTTGCCAGATTATGCCTGCGGCTAGAGCATTTCCTCTAGGGAAACTTATGGATGCACTTCATTTATACCAAAAGAACAGGTAAAAGATAAAGTTTCATGTTTTCATGCATCTGTGCAGTTTGGAATATTGCAAAGAACTAATGCCAATATGCCATGAATCACGCCCTCTATCTTCTCCCTCTTCTGGTCTAGTCAGCAAAAAATATTTATCGAGTACATAATGCTTGATGGGGTGAATGACGATGAGCTGCAAGCACACCAGCTTGGCAAATTGCTAGAGACATTGGAAGTGGTGAGTTTTTAATTTTTATAGTTTCATTCCCAGGAAAAAAATGCTTATCCACCTTTATTAATCTTTAAAAGAAGGCAATAATTTTTCTTTCAAGCTTATGTATTTATGATTCAAGAATTTAAATATACAGCACGGATAACAGATTTACAATAAATAAAATATGCATATATGGTCAAATATTGACTGTTGCAGTGGTTCATAATTCATATGTATGGTTTTTCCTGTAGAACAACCTAAGCTGGATTATGCATATAAAAAAACAGAGTAATGATACATCTGGACGTCTTTTCCCTCAAGGAGCCTTGAATTTCAGAATTGGTGATATTAAAGGAAAGCAAACCTTTTTTCATTAAAAAAATCTGGACTTACACATCTCGCCGGTTCTTTTAGTCAGATTTATCGCCATGACCTGGCACGGAATTATTTAATGATCAAATTTGGAAGTGTTTTCAGCTCATCATCCATCTTCAAATCCCCTCACCATAGCGAGCGTTCTTAATAATGATAAATAAATTTTCTGTCACTCTCGACTAAGCACCTCGACACCTTCTAGGTTTTTGTTGTTTCCAAGTCCTATTCAATGAAAATCCCCTTTCATCCCCTAGTTCCTGGTGGATACCAAATATTTTCATTTGGGTATTTTCATTTTTTGATACCTATGAAATCAAAAAATTAGAGAAGGCCTTAGCCTCAGACAACAAGCACGGATGCAATGTCAATATTATCAACTTCTTCCCTTTATAACTATAACAACTATACATCTTTGCATCTGAATTACTATTGGTTTCTTGACATGGACAGCTCCAGTGCTCCACATATAAGTACTGTTTAGGGTTCCCTCTCTCGTACTCTGACATATAGTTTGTAAGTGAGACAATCAAAAGCCCTTTATTTTTAAGATCTATAAATCACTAAGATGTGGTAAATTGCAAATCTAGGGTTTTAAATCTATCCTAAAAATCCCAAATTACCTATACTTTTTCGGGTTGCTCAGATCCCCGAATCTAGGGTAACATTGGATCAGTTCATCTTTTTTGCTTTTAGTCTAGTTTTGTTTGAGCTGGAGTAAAAGCAAGGCTGTTAATCTTTCAAATGTTACAATGCTGGTATAGTTGGTGTATTGTTTACATTTTCTTTGATGTTTGAAATCTTTTGCATGTTCATAATAGCATCCTTTCACTGAGATTTGCATCTCCCTTTTGCAATTGCAGGTGGTTAATTTGATACCTTTCAACCCTGTTGGTAGTACAACTCAATTCAGAACGACCAATGCAGCAAAAGTCAAATGTTTTCAGAGAGTTCTCAGAGAGAAGTACGACATTCGAACAACAGTTCGGAAGGAAATGGGCCAAGATATAAATGGTGCATGTGGTCAGCTTGTGGTAAGCAAACAAGATAAAATGTTAGCAGAAAACACGGGTCTTGTAATGGACATTGAAGATCTTCATCTTTGATGATGTAAGTATAGTTTTCAAAAAGTGTTCCATCTCTTGGTATAGAGAATATATTGTTTCATAGGATCCTTCTGTTCTTAAGACACTTTTTTTTGGATGCACGAGCATCACTCTACTATGACAAAGCAATATGTAATCTACTGGAATCATGAAGAGAAATGCAAGAAGATAGATGAGTCCATATATATTTTTGTGTCTAAACGTCTCCTTTTTTTGATTTTTCTCTGTTTTGAAGAAATTGACCCATGAAATTACATTGATAAATCTTTAGAGGCCATTGAAATTACAAGATCTGCAACATCGTCTTCCCATGGTCATTCACTGCATTCCAGAGTTTGAAAATGAGTGAACTTATGGGCAACTTTCTTGCCACTACGCTTAACAAAAGACCACATTACATCGGCAAAACGTGGAACTTAATCGAGCATGTTATCTATGAGTAAATGAAATTCACTATTACCCTTTGGAGCATCTTTCTTACTGTGATACCTGACAGAGTGCTTTATCACCACCTTGGTCATACCCTGCTTCACCGCCACATATAGACTCACATATAGCCTCCATAATATAGCCTTCGCTTTTGCCACTCTTGCTTCTGAACTCGCCTGGAATTGGAAGCCGCCAGCTACCACACCTCCCTGGCGACCAATAACCCCATGCCAACTCCCAACTTAATCCACCCTTCAGTTTGGAGTTTCCAGATTGTTGGATGGGGATCAGGCAGTCTCATATTGACATTGCGAGCCTTGTTAGCTGCATCTGGCGCCTCCATCCACATCTCAAAAGTCAGAAGCATAGTCATGAATTAAATATCAGGTGGTGAAAGGTCCCCCTCCATGTTGAGTTTGCATCTCGTTTCCCTGTGAAATTCTTCGTTCTCATCTTCTAAGTTACTGAAACAAGTTGTCCATGAATCCGCAATAGAGCTGCTATGAATATGACATAAATGCTCAAACTTGCTCACACACCATAAACTAAGGAGCCAACGTGCAACGCTTCAAGGCATGAATGGTGGATGTACACGTGTGGGAAATAATTGTGTTAACCTGTTGTAGGTTAACCTGGCATTCAATATATATAATGTTTACAATACAGACCTGACTGGTAAAGCACCATTCTACCCTTTACATATAATATTATCCTCTGTACATATAATATTATCCAATACACCCCGTCAACTTGTACGGGGTGAAACAACGGATAGATTGGAACGATGTTTAGTAAACAAATCAGTAGATAGGCCCTTAGTAAAAATGTCAGCAATCTAAGACTGAGTAGGAACATGTCGAACTATAAGACCTCCCTTGGCGACCATTTCGCGGACAAAATCGTAATCGACGTCAATGTGCTTGCTACGATCATGATGAACTGGGTTAGCAGTGAGATAAGTAGCAGAGACATTGTCACAATAGACAATCACAGGACGAAGAAAATGGCCAATGTCAGCAAGAAGTTGCTTAAGGCAAATAGTTTCTGCAGCTGTATAGGCAACAACCCTGTATTCAGCTTCAGTTGAAGACTTAGAGACAATAGGTTGCTTTTTCGAACGCCGAGAAATAAGATTCTTCCCAAGAAATACAGCATAACCAGTAGTAGAATGTCGCATGTCAGGACATCCTGCCCAATCTGCATTAGAATAAGCAATAACGACAGTAGAAGAGCTGGTGCTGTATAAATACAGACCATAATCCAAAGTGCCCTGCAGATATCTGAAAATTGGTGAGTAGTACGAGGAGCATGCATAAACTGAGACACCATATTAACAGCATAAGCAATATATGGACGAGTCATAGTTAAGTACTGTAATGCACCGACCATACTACGATAATCTGTGGGATCAGCAAGAAGTTCTCCATCAAGTAGAGACAATGTTACTCTAGAGACCTATGACTAGTAAAGTACTATTCTACCCTTTACATATAATATTATCCTCTGTACATATAATATTATCCAATAGTGGACTTATCTTCATGATTACACACCATAGTTAGGAAGCGACGACTTAGGCGCTGTCATGTAGGATTAGCTTCAAGACACGTTCTCCAGGCAAAGAGTATAGCACTACTACTGTTAGCAACCCAAGATAGAGATATCATGGATATACACAACATGAACAACCAACTTCTGAGCTATTTACATTTTTTTAGGCCTTGGCACGGGGATTTAAGAAAAGAGAGAGAGAGAAAGAAAAAGAGGAGTCCGGATCCAAACACGAAAAAAGAAGGATTCATGTGATGATTTGATGAATAGAAAGATAGAAAGAAGTAAGTGCTAAATATAGTAACGTTTCATTTATTATAAAACAACCTAAAATTGTAACACCCCCAAAATCCACGCGCGCCTACCACTGCTGCGTCGCGTTGACTTTGGGCGCGTTACCGCCGCGATGGAACGCAAGGCATAATAAGAGTTAACGATAACTTAAAACATTAACTTGAAAACTAAAATGCAGCGGAATTAAAATATAAATACAACTCGGGAATCATCAATGACCCCTTTCATTCAAACCACAAAACATATATAAGTCTTAGAAAAACCAATAATACTTATTTCAAAATGCTTTAATGTAAATACCAAAGCCTAATCCCCGTATGCTCGAGATTATGCAGCAGCACCAGCACACCTAGTCTGCTCCCCATTGTAGCATCAATGGTTCATCGCAGTTCATCAAACACATAATAACACACAATCAGCTATGCTGAGTACGTAATGAACCATTGAATACATGTAAACATAAATGATGCACACATGAACAATTTAAGCATGATGGTACACTATGTTACATCCTTTAACCTTTAATCTTTAATCTTTAATTGGCATCGAACGGGCACCGTCATCTTACTAGAATCATACGGGCTACTGAATCCTTAACAGACACTAGGTCTGTTAGATGAAATGCAAATACGGTTTTGTTCCGTCTCACACCCATCACCTTAGTATGCATACCCCCAAGATCGAACGGAACCTTCCGCCTACTTGAGTGTCAAAAATATAAGGACACTACTGTCGTCACAGTAGGCCTGCGTAGGAGCGTAGGACAAGTCCCACACTCCCCCCATTGTTCATCACTTGTAGGGAGTCCAGCTACAAGATATTGCCATAATTCATTTTAATATTAACCATTCATTTCATAACCACATATAGTCATTTACCTTTTCTTTTAGTTACAATGCTCAAATCGTATCTCTTGTAACACTCTTGTTACACTATGGATACATAGAATCAATTACCTGTTCTTTTCATTAAAATGCTCAAATCGTATCTCTTGTAACAACCTTGTTACACTATGGATACATAGAATCATTTACCTGTCCTCTTATGCTCGAATCATATCTCTTGTAACAACCTTGTTACACTATGGATAGATTAAAAAATGCTCTTGTTTATATTACGATAGAATTACGCATTCCAATGCAACATATCAATTTCAATTACAAATGTCTAACCAGACAATTTCAATCAATCAAACATCCCCTATCATGCTTCTAGGTTCCAATAACATAGATTGCAACCTAATCATGATACTAATACTTGGGATTAAACTGGTACGCGTACGTACCTTGTAACGGAGAATTTTCGCTGTCTTAATCGAACGTTCCGCTTATGAAATTGGGACCTAAACCGTTAAATAAAACTTTAGTGCTACGTCGTTGATAACATTAACAACTACTACGTAACTAAGACTATACAGTTTAATAATTTGAAGTAAACGATTAATAAACCCCTTGTTTAAGAATTTTCGTTACTTTTCTTATTATAAAGAGTTTAACGTCTTTTAAGAGTTAAAGCTAGTGAACATACTAATATTAGTTAGTGTCATTAATCCACTATCTTTACCAAACCAGTTAACTTATAAGTCCAACCATGTTTTATGTCCAAATCTTATGTCCAAAACTCTTAGTCCGATCCAGTATTATGTCCAAAAGTCAGATTCACAACTTTAGTCAGAATAATAAAATAAACTCATTAACTTGAATTATTAATTAACTAATTATAATTTAACATAATTATGAAAACATAATTTATAATTAAACTTTATATAATAATATAATATATAAAATGTTTTATACCGTTAAGCTCGCCGGAAATCAAATTCCGGCGACCGATTTCCGGCAACGGCGCAACACACTCGCGCACTACCGCAGCCCTCGATCCAGCCTCGGTGCTCGTAGCACATACACGACTACACGCTTCGTCGCTTGCAGCCTTCGTACCAGCACCGCACTCGCAGCCCTCGTCGCGCGCTCAGCACTCGGACCACCGATCCTTGCTCGCACAGCCCCTCTCGCGCACCTGAGTCGTCGCACAGTCGCTCGCACCCGATCTCTCGCAACCCGCACAGCACTCTTCGCACAGAGTCGCTCGCTGCACCTTGCACTCGCGTCTGTCGCCCGCGAGCCTCGCAGCGCCTCGTCGCACCTCCCGTCTCAATCTTCGCACAACCTCGACCCGCTGGTTCGTCGCACTCGACCAACCTCGTCCAGCCTCTCACTCGCACACCTCGACGAGGATCCACGAGGGGGACGAAGAAATGGACGAACAACAAGAGCGAGAGAGGAAGGAAGAGCAGCGAGGGAGAAGAGGAGAGCAGTGAGAGAGGAGAGAAATTGAGAGAGGAGAAGAGGATGACGGCTGAGAGGAGAAAGGGAAACTTAGGGTTTTCTGAAATTTCTCCTCTTACTTTCCCTTTTTATACCCTTCCAAAAGTGGTAACCCTAGATTGGGTGAACTCGGTTTAACCTTTATAAATCCGAAATTAACACAACCGACTTGTATTAATATTATTATATTCTTATTAATCTGTAAATAATATTAAAATCCTTTTTATTAACTTCTTTATATTTTCTTAATTATTATGAATTAATTCCAAAAATACGGAGTATTACAGGCTTTCCCCCTTAAAAGAAGTTTCGTCCCGAAACTTGGAGGTAGCCAGTCTTAACGACGATCTTTTGCACTTCTAAGTCCCAAAATTTCATAAGCGTTTTCTAACGTTCGCACAACAGATAAGCAATAATTACAAATAACTATCATAATTAACATACTTTAGGGTGAAAGCGCGAAATTCTATCGCATTCTTCCCCCCGTAACTCCCCGTAACTCACGTACCTCTTGAAAAAGCTCAGGGTACTTCAGACGCATTGCATCTTCGGCTTCCCAGGTGGCTTCTTCAGTATTTTGATTTCTCCACAACACTTTGACAATTCTGATGTCCTTATTTCTCGTACTACGCACTTTGCGGTCTAGGATCTGGACAGGTTTCTCCTCATAGGATAAGGTTTCATCTATTTCGACATTTTCCGGTTCAAGTACATGTGACTCATCCGGTACGTATCTCCGGAGTTGGGATACGTGAAACACATTATGGACCCTTTCTAAGTTATTGGGCAAATCTAGGCGATAAGCGACTTTGCCTACTCTCGCCAGAATCTCATATGGTCCTATGAATTTAGGGCTTAGCTTCCCCTTTTTCCCGAATCGCATCACTCCTTTCATTGGAGACACCTTAAGCAATACTTTTTCCCCGACTTCGTAATTCTCATCCCTTCGCTTCTGATCCGCATAGGATTTCTGCCTGTCCTGTGCAGCCTTAATCTTTTCTTGAATGAATCGCACCTGATCCACTGTCTCCTGAATCATCTCAGGTCCTAACACCACAGTCTCACTAATGTCGTTCCAACATAAAGGGCTACGACACTTTCTCCCAATAGTGCTTCAAATGGTGCCATCTTAATACTAGCATGGTAGCTGTTGTTGTATGAGAATTCTATGAGGTCCAAATGGTCTTCCCATGATCCTTGGTATTCTAAGGCACACGCTCAACATGTCCTCTAAGGTCTGAATAGTTCTTTCGGTTTGACCGTCTGTAGCTGGGTGAAAAGCTGTACTCATCAATAGCTCACTACCAAAAGCTTCCTGAACCTTTTTCCAGAAATTCGAAAGGAATCGCGAATCTCTATCTGATACTATACTCGTGGGTACTCCATGCAATCGAATGACATTTTTCACATAGGCCTTGGCTAAGGCTTCCATACTCCACGTATCTTTCATAGGTATGAACCTTGCTGTTTTGGTTAGTCTATCCACTATCACCCATATGGTATTATTGCCTCCCCGACTCCTAGGTAAGGCTACAACGAAATCCATGGATATCGAGTCCCATTTCCATGTCGGAATGTCTAAAGGTTGAATCTTTCCTTGAGGTCTCTTGTGTTCACTTTTGACTTTCTGGCACGTTAGACATTTTGAAACAAATTCAGCTACTGCTCTTTTCATCCCAGGCCACCAGAACATCTTCTTGAGGTCCTTATATAACTTATCTCCCCCTGGGTGGACGGAATAAGTCGTGTTATGACCCTCACCCTTATCTTTTGTTTCAATTCTTCACATTTTTGTGGCACACACCACCTACCCTTATATCTTATGCTTCCATCCTCATGGATCGCAAACCCTTCTGCTTTTCCCTCCTTAAGCTTTGCTTTGACTCGCTCAAGCTTCACATCCCCAGGTTGATTTTCTCTTATTTCGTCTAGAAAGTTGGGTCGATGGTTAAGGCACTCAGCAATCTTTCTACCTCCCCTTCATGAACAACTTCTATCTGGAGTCTAGAAACTCCTCACAAAGTTTGTCGGCAACGACTAATGTATTCAGGCTATGGCTAGACTTGCGACTTAACGCATCAGCAACGACGTTGGCTTTACCCTCATGGTACTGGATGTCTAAGTCATAGTCCTTGATGAGCTCTAACCATCTGCGCTGTCTCTATTAAGGTCTTTCTGGGTGAAGATGTATTTGAGACTTTTGTGATCAGTGAAGATTCGACAAGTCACCCCGTAAAGGTAGTGTCTCCAGATTTTTAGGGCAAACACTATTGCGGCCAATTCTAAGTCGTGTGTTGGGTAATTGACTTCATACGGCTTCAACTGTGAGACGCATAAGCTATGACCTTCCCATTTTGCATAAGAACACAACCCAACCCATTCTTGGACGCATCACTATACACATCATATCCCTCATTCCCAGGCAAGGTTAGGACAGGGGCTGATGTTGACCTTACTTTGAGCGTTTGAAACGCTTTCTCACTGTCCTCATTCCAGTTAAACCTACAATCCTTCTTCATCAAATTGATCATGGGCTTTGCTATTTTGGAGAAGTCTTTCACAAATCTCCTATAGTAACCGGCTAAACCCAAGAAACTTCTTATGTCTGTGACATTCTTTGGAGTAGGCCATTCACTCACGGCTTTGATCTTTGCAGGATCGACTGACACACCCTCCTTGGAGACAAAGTGACCCAAAAATGACACTCTTTCCAACCAAAATTCACATTTCGAAAACTTCGCATATAGTTGGTTGTCCCTAAGTGTCTGCAAAATGACTCTCAAATGACCCTCATGGTCCTCCTTGCTCCTAGAATAGATCAGTATATCGTCTATGAACACAACGACAAATTTGTCGAGGTAGGGTCGAAAGATCCTATTCATAAGATCCATGAAAACTGCAGGTGCATTAGATAACCCAAAAGGCATTACCGTAAACTCATAGTGGCCATATCTAGTCCTGAAAGCAGTCTTAGGTATATCATGATCAACAATCCTCAATTGATGGTAACCTGACCTTAAGTCTATTTTGGAGAACATCCCGCACCCTGAAGTTGGTCGAACAAGTCATCAATCCTAGGCAATGGGTACTTGTTTTTCACAGTGACATTGTTCAACTCCCGATAGTCTATACACAACCTCAAACTACCATCCTTCTTTTTCACAAATAAGACAGGTGCTCCCCATGGTGACATGCTAGGTCTAATATACCCTTTGTCTAGTAGTTCCTCCAATGGTTTTTCAACTCGTTCATTTCCGCTGGAGCCATTCGATATGGGGCTTTTGAAATTGGTCCAGTCCCAGTACTAGGTCAACGGTGAACTCTACATCTCTCCTTGGTGGCATACTAGGTATTTCTTCAGGAAAAAACATCCTGAACTCTCGGACTACTGGCACATCCTCAGGTCTAACGGATCATCCTCAATTCTTCTCACCGAACACATAAATAGAGGCCACCCTTGTCTACGTAGTTCTTAAGTTGTAAGGCATTGATCATCTTAATCTCGGGTTCTCGAGGTATTCTCCTATATGACACTCTTTTTCCCGAAGGATCTCTCAGTTCCACTTTTTGCGCATCGCAATCTATCTTAGCCATGTACTTTCCAAGCCAATCCATCCCCAAAATAATGTCTAGGTTTGATAAGTTAAACTCTATCAGGTCAGAAGGAAAGAAACTCTCTCCTATTTTCAGTGGCACTTTTAGAAATCTTTTAGAGCAATTAACAGTCTCACCAGACGGAATGACTATAGGCATAGAAATCGACTCAGACTCGATCAATGTTAAAGTCCTAACAGTTGAATGGGCAATAAATGACAATGATGCTCCAGAATCAAACAATACTTTAACAGGAGTGGAGTTGATAGAAAATGTACCCGAGACAACATCCCTTCGAGCCTCTTGTTCTCTAGTCGACATCATATACAGCTTCCCCTTGCCCTTATCTTGGGAATTGGTTGCATTGTTCCCATTAGATGTCTGATTATTGGTGTTGGTTAAGGCTTGGAGTAGTTAGAATTCCCATTGTAAGCACTTCCCCCATTTCCATTCCCGTTTCCATTTCCATTTCGGGTTGTCCCCATAATTCCCATTCTTTTGGCCATTGGGGTTGATCAGTTTGTTCTTCGAGTAGCACTCATATGCCCTATGTCCCAATTTCCCGCATTCTCGACATTCCACCTTGTTACCCTCACAGTCTCTACCAGGATGGTTGTTAGGGCACTTTCTACACCTATACACACGCTCAGATCTGCGGTTATTGGTGTTGTTATTGCGGTTATTGTTGTTGGGATTAGCGTTGTTGTTATTGGGTCCCTTACCGAAATTCCTTTGAGGGTCTTGATGGTTTTGGTTCCCATTATGCTTCTTCTCAAACTTCTGGACCTCAGGGTTTGGATTATCCTTTCGTTTCTCACCCTGCTTACCCCCTTCCTCTCTCTTCCTGATGGCATAAAGATGAGCAGCTTTGCCAAACACATGATCTAAAGAGGTGAATGTATCTCCCCCTAGTCTTCCTTGCAGGTCAAGGGTAAGTCCTAGTTCGAAACGTGAGGCTTTAGATTCCTCAGTAGGTGCTATTTCCGGGGCAAATCTCATCAGCTCGATGAATTTCCGGTAGTACTCCTCAACAGACAGAGTCCCTTGTTCCAACATCATAAATTCTTGGGCTTTCTGCTTCTTAAGGTATGGAGGGTAATATTTGTCCCTTAAGGCCTTTTTGAAAGTTTCCCACCCAAAACCAGGCTGACTCAGGAGGTTGCTCTTAGCTTGGGTCCACCAGAAATGAGCATCTCCCTGAAGGTAGTAGCTCGCTAAGGGCACAGTTTTCTCATCAGGGCAGGATAAGGTGAAGAAAAGTTTATCGAATTCCCCAACCCAGTTCTCTAATTCTTCAGGTCCCCCTTTCCCATTCAGTATTGGTGGGTTCCTACGGGCAACCTTTTCAGATAAATCCCCTTCACGATTGTGACCTTGGGCTAGGTTGGCAGTGATTTGCACCAAGTCACGTATCGATTGCTCGATATTCAGAGAGGTTTCAGGCGTGCCTCCCTCCCGAACCATTCTACGCTGAAAATAACATAATAGCTATCTCAGTGACACACATCATCCTGTCCTTTCTTAACCAATACACATTGCACATATAGCAAGCAGTTGTCACGAACAAATATTAAGTCTTTATTGACTTGCAACACAAACATCTCACATGAGACGTCACAACCATAACAAGGAATATCATAAAGTATCCTTAAAGGTTTTCGAACATATATCATATATATGTATATATATGTATTTAAGAGATAAAACGATCGTTTCAATCAAGTAAAGAGTTTTGTCGCAAAAATAAGGTTTTATTCAACACCATTTTTGAAACATCCTTGTACATCCTCTTAACCTATTCATATTTGAATATTGCAAGAATCGTTCGCAACTTCAATTGAACAATCAAACAACACATTCGAGTTCAAGACACGAAACGAAATCACATTTGCAATCATTCCTATGACTTAATGCACATAACATAATATGTTCTATATGCTCCTATCCCATACTACCCATTTTGAAATCGTTTTTAAAACGTCTTTGAAATTCAGAGCCTTCGGCTCTGATACCAGTTTTGTAACACCCCCAAAATCCACGCGCGCCTACCACTGCTGCGTCGCGTCGACTCGGGGCGTTACCGCCGCGATGGAACGCAAGGCATAATAAGAGTTAACGATAACTTAAAACATTAACTTGAAAACTAAAATGCAGCGGAATTAAAATATAAATACAACTCGGGAATCATCAATGACCCCTTTCATTCAAACCACAAACCATATATAAGTCTTAGAAAAACCAATAATACTTATTTCAAAATGCTTTAATGTAAATACCAAGCCTATCCCCGTATGCTCGAGATTATGCAGCAGCACCAGCACACCTAGTCTGCTCCCCATTGTAGCATCAATGGTTCATCGCAGTTCATCAAACACATAATAACACACAATCAGCTATGCTGAGTACGTAATGAACCATTGAATACATGTAAACATAAATGATGCACACATGAACAATCTTAAGCATGATGCTACACTATGTTACATCCTTTAACCTTTAATCTTTAATCTTTAATTGGCATCGAACGGGCACCGTCATCTTACTAGAATCATACGGGCTACTGAATCCTTAACAGACACTAGGTCTGTTAGATGAAATGCAAATACGGTTTTGTTCCGTCTCACACCCATCACCTTAGTATGCATACCCCCAAGATCGAACGGAACCTTCCGCCTACTTGAGTGTCAAAAATATAAGGACACTACTGTCGTCACAGTAGGCCTGCGTAGGAGCGTAGGACAAGTCCCACACTCCCCCCATTGTTCATCACTTGTAGGGAGTCCAGCTACAAGATATTGCCATAATTCATTTTAATATTAACCATTCATTTCATAACCACATATAGTCATTTACCTTTCTTTAGTTACAATGCTCAAATCGTATCTCTTGTAACACTCTTGTTACACTATGGATACATAGAATCAATTACCTGTTCTTTCATTAAAATGCTCAAATCGTATCTCTTGTAACACCTTGTTACACTATGGATACATAGAATCATTTACCTGTCCTCTTATTGCTCGAATCATATCTCTTGTAACAACCTTGTTACACTATGGATAGATAAAAAAAATGCTCTTGTTTATACTACGATAGAATTACGCATTCCAATGCAACATATCAATTTCAATTACAAATGTCTAACCAGACAATCTCAATCAATCAAACTTCCCTATCATGCTTCTAGGTTCCAATAACATAGATTGCAACCTAATCATGATACTAATACTTGGGATTAAACTGGTACGCGTACGTACCTTGTAACGGAGAATTTTCGCTGTCTTAATCGAACGTTCCGCTTATGAAATTGGGACCTAAACCGTTAAATAAAACTTTAGTGCTACGTCGTTGGATAAATTAACAACTACTACGTAACTAAGACTATACGGTTTAATAATTCGAAGTAAACGATTAATAAACCCCTTGTTTAAGAATTTTCGTTACTTTTCTTATTATAAAGAGTTTAACGTCTTTTAAGGAGTAAAGCTAGTGAACATACTAATATTAGTTAGTGTCATTAGTCCACTATCTTTACCAAACCAGTTAATTATAAGTCCAACCATGTTTTATGTCCAAATCTTATGTCCAAAACTCTTAGGTCCATCCAGTATTATGTCCAAAAGTTCAGATTCACAATTATAGTCAGAATAATAAAATAAACTCATTAACTTGAATTATTAATTAACTAATTATAATTTAACATAATTATGAAAACATAAATTATAATTAAACTTTATATAATAATATAATATATAAAATGTTTTATACCGTTAAGCTCGCCGGAAATCAAATTCCGGCGACCGATTTCCGGCAACGGCGCAACACACTCGCGCACTACCGCAGCCCTCGATCCAGCCTCGGTGCTCGTAGCACATACACGACTACACGCTTCGTCGCTTGCAGCCTTCGTACCAGCACCGCACTCGCAGCCCTCGTCGCGCGCTCAACACTCGGACCACCGATCCTTGCTCGCACAGCCCCTCTCGCGCACCTGAGTCGTCGCACAGTCGCTCGCACCCGATCTCTCGCAACCCGCACAGCACTCTTCGCACAGAGTCGCTCGCTGCACCTTGACTCGCGTCTGTCGCCCGCGAGCCTCGCAGCGCCTCGTCGCACCTCCCGTCTCAATCTTCGCACAACCTCGACCCGCTGGTTCGTCGCACTCGACCAACCTCGTCCAGCCTCTCACTCGCACACCTCGACGAGGATCCACGAGGGGGACGAAGAAATGGACGAACAACAAGAGCGAGAGAGGAAGGAAGAGCAGCGAGGAGAAGAGGAGAGCAGTGAGAGAGGAGAGAGAAATTGAGAGAGGAGAGAGGATGACGGCTGAGAGGAGAAAGGAAACTTAGGGTTTTCTGAAATTTATCCTCTTACTTTCCCTTTTTATACCCTTCCAAAAGTGGTAACCCTAGATTGGGTGAACTCGGTTTAACCTTTATAAATCCGAAATTAACAACAACCGACTTGTATTAATATTATTATATTCTTATTAATCTGTAAATAATATTAAAATCCTTTTTATTAACTTCTTTATATTTTCTTAATTATTATGAATTAATTCCAAAAATACGGAGTATTACAAAAATGATAAGTGTTTCATTTATTTTAGAACGAAGGAAGTTTTTGTTTTTTTCGAAACTTACCTGTTCACCTCACAACTCATATAAATCAAGAACTTGTCAAATGGTATCCACATCCACAACAATAGCTCTAGAAAAAATAATAATCCCTTACAGATTTAAGCACGTGTTGTGACATGTATTATAAGGTGATAACTTGTATTGTGGTTATCAAATGTTATTTTATTTAAAGAGTAGATGTGATAGAAATTAATGGGGTATTTTTGTTTGAGGAGAAAGAAATTTGGGTAACTTTTTGTTGATAAAAGGTAGAATGTGGGTTTAAGGAGTTGAAAAGGAAACAATATATTAATAGTGGGACTATGTCAAAAGTGAAAGTGTTCAAACTAATTTTGAACAAACATAAACAGAAAGTATTCAAATTATTCTGGAAGGGACGGAGTACAATTGTCTGTAAAACGAAGATGTTTGGCAAAAGAACATATAGGAGCAACCTGAGTACCTTCTAAAGTTTTATTTTCCTCTACTCGTCTCTATAGGGGAGAGAATCCCTCAGAACACAAGATAAAGAGATATGAGGAGGGAGAGTCTTCATGACGTAATTTCCTCTTGGGAGACAAATATGTAGTGGGGTGTCCATTAATGAGAATACAGAATATGAGGACCAACACAATTTATATCACCCTATTTATCCAACTAGTATCAAAACCAAAACTTTCCATAACAGCTTCGAGATAACTCACCATATCATAAATTCTGTAAAATCTTCATATGGTGAAATAACTTAAAAGCCACTAATATATTGTCTGTTATCAATCATCTCGTAGTGAAGACACTTTGACCAACACACACTTCTATCCAGAAATAGCTTGAGACGGTTAGACTGAACCTTTGACACTATTTATATACGAAATTGCACAAAGAGATGGTTCTGAATTCTGCCATATATTCCACATTGCTCTTTTTTTTTTTTTTTTGGATAAGAGTGTAGACACATAATCGTGTCTCCCCATTTCAGTATCCAATGATTAAACATATTGTGGTCTTAATTGGTCCGACCCAAGGGTCGAGCAGTTTGAAAAGCAATTCAAAACTATTTAAAAAAGTGTTAAAATCCTGTTTCAAAGCCCAATTAATTATTTATGATAATTAATTGTGTCTCGAGCCCAATTCTCTAAAAAGTCCAATTAATTGTTTAACATTAATTATTTTTTTATTTTAATGAATAAATATTTTTAAAGATAATTTTTATAGTTAAAAATTAGATTTTATCCCGTAACCAGATTGTCGGAATTAAAAGAAAATCTTAAACACACGTTTCTAGAAAAGCTGGCAAAGACATGTCAAGAGTCAGGCTGGTGCGCCTGGCGCATCCTTGTTTACATGTGTCTGGTGCATCGATCTGCACCTGACACATGTATATCTGACTCACATAGAGTCTTGTGTCAAGCGCACTTCTCTACGTGAGACGCGACTTTTCTTTCTTATCTTTTTCAAAACACGTACCACGTGTACGCCTTCTATTGGGAATGCCGCGTCATGCATGTGACACGTCAGCTTGCGCCATGCGCAGCTAGCGCGTGAACCGCGGTTCTATTTTTCCTATAAATACACCTGATTTTTGTACATATTTCAGAACGAATTTTATACATAACTCTTGACTTTTATATTACGTATGCCTTACGAAACTCTCTACGAAACACATAACCTCCCTACAAAAAATATAACTTTAAAACACGAAAACATTCAATCTACATACATATACATTCAGATTTTTAGGCTTCACGATTGCTCGTCAAGAAGGTTATCAATCTCGCAGATGCAACCACGGTATAATCTTGAGGATCCTTAAATAAATAAATTATTGGAAAAATTAACACTATGAGGCTAAGTTATTAGCGATTTTCTTTAATAGGTACCAATTTTTAATATTCCAATAAGGCCTAAATTTACCATGACTCATATTTGCGTGGACCCACCAAGTAATTTAACCAGCTACTTCAAGTTAATGAAGTCATGTGTTCATTAAATGAGCACATAGCTTTAAAAAACCACCCCACCCTATATTTTCCTTTCGTGTTGAGATCCTCTAGAGTTTCAAAATAACTCTACACGATAGAGTTCGTTAAATATCAGTCATTGATTAAGAAATCAAAGACTTGTATTTTCTTTCCCAAAAATCCCCCTATCTTTCCCCCGAATATCCTGCCTATAGCTTTTCCTTTCCCACTAATCACGAGCCCTTGATTTTATAATATATGGCCATGATTCAACTCTACTTTGTAGAGTTTTCATAAAACTCTAGAGGATCCGGACCCTATAATTACTCCAGACGAAGGCGTCGGTGGCGAACAACAACCACCACCAGAACAGCTGCATCATCAAGCCGCGATGGCAGCATCCATGAACAGAGAAGAGAGGGAAGCTGAAAAGTAACTAGAAAAGCCTAGCACCAGCGGTGAAAGAACAACGCAAAGGAGAGGGGAATAAAATAATCCTCTCACAAGAAGATCGGGAATTCAAACTCGAATTCCTCTACTCCTCTACACGAGGCTTGAAAATCGAGAAAGTAGAAACAAAGATTCCAACACCATAGTTGACAACTTGTGATGGGGAATAATTAGAGCAAATGCATTTAATTTAGGCCAAATTGAAGAGGAACTAGCAATGGATGATAAATTTTCAGCACCAGCACTCTCAAACAAATTCATCATCACCAAAAATTTTATTTCAATTAGAACAAATGTGTAGGAACGTAAACTGGTAAGAGTTATAATTAACTTATCTGATAACTGTGGCATGAAAAGATCACTGCCCTAAAATTGAATTTGCCCCATAATAACATATGAACTCACAACAATTAACCTTCAAGGATACACGATTTTTGCGTTTTCGGTGTTGGCAAAAAAACAGATTGAGAACATTCTTGAATATTGCCCAGAATATTAAAGGAGAAAGAAAACTGAGAAGAGAAAGAGATTGTGTGTTTCTGTGTTCCAATGAAACCAAAATGCCAGTATTTATAGAGAGAGGAAACCAGAACGAGATTAGAAGAAGGCTGAAATCGTGGGAAAAACGGTCATTTAGTGGGGGGAATCATGGCAGCAGTTATGGAGAGAAATTAGGGAAAACCAAAAACATTAAGGGAGAGATTAAGGGAAAAACCGATAACTTAAGACTGATAAAAAACGATCATTAAATGCTGACCAAAGCCTCATTGCTACACAACTCAAAGGGTAGAGGAAGAGTAATGATTATAAACCTTATTCTTCCCTTTCATTCTTTCAATGTGGGACAAATGAATCTTCATATTCTTTTGAAGCAAACTCTGGGTTTCTACCATAAACACTTATAAACTCCAACAATTCCTCACATGATTCAAAAGAAGAAAATAGAAAGAAACAGGGCTGGAAAAAGATGATCTGGGCAATAGATACTAAGTTTTGAAGTATCAATGTCTTATGGACTTGAATTGACACTCAGTGCATACAAATATGTCTTACTGTCGTAAGAGGTAGATTTCTCTTTGAACCTTCCATGAAGTTAGCAAAGCATAGTTGCGCACTCAACCTTTTTCAAATCAAGAAACGTTCTCGCAATTACAATATCGGTGACCCGCAATAGCCTGGATTCTCATGAATGCTCTAGACAGCCTAAGCCTTCACTCACATAGGGGATTTCGCGTAACCCCCACATTCACATAGGTAAGTTCATCAAGTTTGCACTGTTACAAACCACCTCAAATAAGGCAATGAACTTATTAAGAGCTCTATGCTCAACCTTACACATATACCAGTAGGTTAAAACAAAATACTACATCACTTTTATTAATATGAATAGTAGTAGTATACAATAACTTGAGTTCTTTTGTGATTTCGTTTGACCCTTTGAACTTAGAAATTCCTAAGAAGGATATCCATCACAATTCACTCCACAATAGGCTTTAAACCCATTCCTTATGGCGACTCCAGCACCATTTTTCTACAAAGGCATTTGGTGAGAGGATCAGCAATATTCCTCTATGACTTTACATACTCGAGCGACAACACATTATTTCTAATTAAATTTCTAACTACGGCATGCCTTAAGCGAATATGCCTTCTTTTTCCATTATAGGCTTGATTATTCGCTACCCCAATTGCTGCTTGTGAGTCACACCGCATAGAAACTGGTGGAGCTGGCTTCCCTCACAATGGAATATCAGCAAGCAAACTCCTTATCCATTCAGCGTCTTGACCTGCCAATTCTAAAGTAATAAACTCAGATTCCATTGTAGATTCAGCAATACATGTTTGCTTTGATGATTTCCATGATATAGCTCCTCCAACAAGAGTAAAAACATAACCGCTAGTAAATTGAATCTCATAATTATCAGATATC
This sequence comes from Beta vulgaris subsp. vulgaris, assembly GCF_026745355.1. Lineage (NCBI taxonomy): Eukaryota > Viridiplantae > Streptophyta > Magnoliopsida > Caryophyllales > Amaranthaceae > Beta > Beta vulgaris. The sequence goes on along the minus strand of NC_079209.1, from coordinate 40,107,034 downwards.
CAATTAGCATCACAAAATCCTTCAAGGACACAATGTGTCCTTTGATAATATAGACCCCAATTGATAGTGCCTTTTAGATGCTTCAATAATCTAATCAAGGCAATCCAATGCTACCGATTAGGATTGTGAGTATACCTGCTCAATCTACTAACAACATAAGCTATATATCAGGTCTAGTAAAATTCATAAAGAACATTACACTACCAATTATTTTTTCATATTGTTCTTGTGATATACTATCACCCTTATTCTTTTTCAAATGAATACTAGAATCATATGGGTTTTTCACGGGAATACAATCAAATTGATCAAACTTCTTTAATATTTTGTCAATATAGGGAGATTGATTAAAAGATATCTCATATGACGTTCTAGTAATCTTTATTCCAAGAATAACATCAGCCTCTCCTAAATCCTTCATCTTAAAACAAGAATTTAGGAAACTCTTAGTTTTATTTACTACGTCTATATTGGTCCCAAAGATCAACATATCATCCATATATAGACATATGAAAACACAACCAAGCTCATCAAATTTGGAATAAACACAAGCATCATAATCCTTTACCAAAAACCATTTGAAGTAATAGTTTGATGAAATTTATCATACCATTGTTTTGGTGCTTGTTTTAACCATATAGAGATCTAATAAGCTTGCATACCTTGTCCTCTTGACGAGGAACCTCACATCCTTTAGGTTGCTTCATGTAGATCTCCTTATTTAACTCATCATTCAAAAATGTATTTTTCACAGCCATTTGATGCACAATTAAATCATGAATATATGCAAGTGCAATTAATTCTCTAATGGTGGCCACCTTGGTCATCGGAGAATAGGTATCAAAGAAGTCTAAACCTTTCTTTTGGTGATGTCCTCCAACTACAAGTCTAGCCTTATACTTTTCTAAGGATCCGGCAGGCTTGCATTTCTTTGTAAAGATCCACCTATTACTTAGGGCCTTACAACCTCTACGAAGGTCTGACAAAATCCAAGTATTATTACTCATAATACACTCTATTTCACTGTTAATAGCCTCTGACAAAAAACATGAATCTACCGATCTCATGCCTCAACATAGGTTCTCGGGTTCTCTTGCAATAAAAACGCATTGACATTTTGCTCATCTAAGCACTCTTTCTCAGCTAGAAAGGTAGTAATGAAATCAGGTCTGAAACTACACTCAATTCTAGCTCTCTTACTCCTTCTAGGTTCTAAGGTCTCACTAGATGATGCAATGTCACGATGCAAAGTAGTAGAAGATGCAGCAGGCAAGCATGATTTTAAATTAACTTTCATAGGAAAAACATGCTCAAAGAATTCAACATCCCTTGACTCTCTAATAGGACCAAAGCCAGATGCATCCTTAATAATGAGTCTATATGCAGCACTGTTAGAAGCATAACCAATAAAGATACCATCTGCAGTCTTAGGTCCAATCTTTACTCCTTTGAAAGTCAGGAAGTCCTATCTTCCCCAAACACCCCCACACTTTGAGGTAATCCAAATTAGGCTTGTAGCCTTTCCACAATTCATAGGGAGTCAACTTAGCTTCTTATGGGGAACTTGATTAAGAACATAGCAAGCATAAAGGATAGCCTCACCCCACATGTTAGTAGGCATACCTGAACTCATAAGCATTGCATTCATCATATCTTTAAGAGTTCTATTTTTCCGCTCAGTTATTCCATTCTGTTCTAGGGTATAAGGAGTTATAACCTCATGAATAATCCCATTAGACTCACAAAATTTCTTAAGGAAAACTCCATCATATTCTCCACCCTTATCTGACCTCACCCTCTTAATCTTAAAGGTCCAATTAGTTTCCAACTTCGGCTTTATAGAATTTTATCTTCAGCTTCATCTTGAGAACTCAATAAATAAACCTTAGTATAACGTGAAAAGTCATCAACAAAAGTAATGTAATACTTCTTTCCTCCCCTACTCATGGAATTCTTAAAGTCCCCTAAGTCATTATGGACTAACTCTAATAAAGGAGAGGAACGGGACACATTTTTGTTGAATGTTTTCTTTGGGTGCTTAGCTTCTACACACACTTCACATTTATCAAAAGAAGTATTATTAAAGTCGGGAATAAGACCAAGATGTTTTAGCCTTTCAATAGATGCAACATTCACATGACCTAGTCTAGAATGCCATAAAGAAACAGACTCAGCAATATAAACAGAAAGAGTAGAGTTCTTATTATCAATAACAACATCCAAAACAAAAGGTCCAGCATTACAAAAGCCTTTACCCACAAAAACACCATTTCTGGTTAATACAAGCTTATCAGATTCAAAAGCTAACTTGCTTCCAGCTTTGTTTAAAAGAGAACCAGAAATGAAATTTCTACGGATGTTAGGAATATGAAAAACATTCTGCAAACCAATAGTTTTCCCGGAAGTTAATTTCAGGAAAACCTTTCCTTTGCCTAGAACATTCACAGTGCTTGAGTTGCCCATGAAGACCCATACTTAGTATTCAAAGCAACCCAAATATCCTTAGCATTTATTTTTTGACTTACTGGTTGGGTTGGTGAGTGTTCGAGCACATTCTTTGTCTGCCATAAGATTGAGAAGAGTAACACCTTGGTGAGCATCCTTTTAGGATGTGCATGTCATGTAATTCAGTTGAGTTTGAAAATTTTCTTGGGTGATTCCACTAGTGGAAAAACCTTATGTGTCACTTTGTATCAGATTCGGTTTTATAAAACCGCATCTGGAAATGAACAAAAAAATGGCAGGGAAACTTGGCAAAGAAAATCGGATGCGGTCCAAAAAAACGCATCAGATTTAATATCGGATGCGGTTTTTTTTGAACCTGATGCGGTTCAGTGGACCGCATCCGATTTTCAGCCTCTAAATTACTTCCCTTCAAAACAAAAAACCAGCGTTTCACATTTCTTTCTTCGTTCCTCAAAAAACTCACTGCACTCTTAGTCTTTGCTCTACTGCCACTGGCCCAGCTCGACGTACTACCACACCACACTGGCAACCACCTCAGTCTTGCACCCCACCACCAACGTCGGCCACTTGCGCACCTGAAGATTCCTCCTCCACCTTCGCGCCACCACTGTTGGGCTTTCATCACTTCATCCCTAGCTTCGCGCCACCACTGCTGCTCCCTAGCTTCGTTCCCAAACTCTTCCCTTTCCTAAACAACTACATTACCACCTTTTCCTAGCTAGGTAACTAAAATTTCATAACTTTTTTAATTCATTGTAATTTTATGAATAATTGTTAGTGAAATTAGGTTGTATAATAGTTTAAGGGTTTAAATTTTGTTTATTTGAGTTAATTTAATTTTAATTGGAGTAGTTAGTTTGATTTAGAGGTTAAAAAACTAGGTCTTTCTGGTAGTATGAGTATGATTGTTATTTTTGTAGTTTAGTTTAGTTTAGTTTAGTTTAGTTTAGTTTAGTTTAGTTTAGTTTAGTTTAGTTTAGTTTAGTTTAGTTTAGTTTAGTTTAGTTTAGTTTAGTTTAGTTTAGTTTAGTTTAGTTTAGTTTAGTTTAGTTTAGTTTAGTTTAGTTTAATTTAGTTTAGTTTAGTTTGGTAATTTATACTTATTTGAACTTTAAACTTTGTTGTTGATTATTGAAGCTAGCTAGTGACGGAGTGCTAGTGACGGATTGTTGAGTTCCATTTCCCTATTTACAACCTTGATATTGGTATGTTATCGCTCATACTTAACTTTCTTTAATTTCATATATTACTAAATTGGTTTATATGTGTAAATTGGTTTATATGTGCAAATATGTATATATGTATAGTTGAATTAAGATTAGATGTAAGATACTTAACTTTTAGCCGCATGTAATGGCATGTTTAGTTCTTATTAGGATCACTATATGTATTGCAATCAACTAAACTAACTTCACATGTATTGAAACCCACTTTGGGTATGTATTGGCATGTTTAGTTCTTATTAGGATCACTATATGTATTGCAGTCAACTAAACTAGCTTCACATGTATTGAAACCCACTTTGGGTATGTAATGGCATGTTTAGTTCTTATTAGGATCACTATATGTATTGCAATCAACTAAACTAGCTTCACATGTATTGAAACACACTTTGGGTAAGTGGATGTCATTTTTGGGCCGATTTCGGCTTTTCATGTTCCAATTCTTTAGTTTCTCACTTCTAGCCGCATGTAATGACATGTTTAGTTCTTATTAGGATCATTATATATGTAAGAAATCGATTTAGGTACATGAAACTCGTTATGGAATATTTCTAGTTTTGAGCGGGGGTGGGGGACTATGCAAGGGGGTGGGGGAATGTGCAAGGGGGTGTATGCAGTGGGGGCAGTGTGCACAGGGGGTCGGGGAGGGCTGTAAGGGTGGGGGGAGGGGCAGTGTGCATAGGGGGGGGGAGTGCTACAGTGAAGGGGCGGCAGTGCAGGGGGGCAGGGGTGGCAGGGGGGCAGTGCAGGGGGAGGGTAGGGGGCAGGGGTTGTGTGCAGTGGGGGGGGGGGCAGTGCAGGGGGTGTGGGAGGGCTGCAGGGGTGGGGGTAGGGGGAAGTATGCACAGTGGGTGGGGGAGGGCTGCAGTGTAATCCCCCACAATTTTAAAGAATTTTCATAAATATATTAAAGTATTTATGTAGTTATATTTAAATCCAAATGAGTTTGAGAAAATGATTTGACTTTTAAAAAGGGTTGACTATTTTAAAAGTCAACTAAAATTATTTTTCATAGCTTAATAAAATTTGAAGTGTTTTTATTAAGCATGTTTTAATAAGAGTTTTAAATACTAAAAGTATATTGAAAAGGTAGTTAATGGAATCGAAAGCCCAAAAAGTGATAAAAAGGGAAAGAGTCATTTGATGACTAAAGTTTTAAATAGCCCATCTTATTAGTCATCAAGTTCATTAATTAAAATCTCTTTTCCTAAGCCCACAAGTAAAGGTCTTTATATAAATATCATAAAAACCCAATTATTTTACCCTACACACTTATTTTTCTCCACTTCACACGTAATTTCCCTCTCTCTCACTCGGCATTCTCTCTCTCCTCTTTGTGCGTCGTTTTCTTCATCTTTTCCTCTCAAAAGTTCGTTTCTTCTTGAACAAGAAACGTCACAAATCTTTGTTTGAACCAAGAACCTTGCTGCCGCCGGTCCCCTGCTACTGCTATTGCTGCCGGCGCTATTTCCTCTTCATTATTGTTGGTTGTTTTCTTTCTTCCTCTCTAAGATTCTATTAAAATACTAGTTTTTATGTTATTATATTGATATTTATCATGTTTATGAATTAAAGTACTGTTTTATTTATATAAATAATTTTCGGTTGTTATGATTATTATTATAATAAATACCAGATTTATTATGTAAAGTTTATTTTAGTTTTTATCATGAAATTTATAGTTTTAGGGTTTTTAATCACTAGAAACTATATATATAAAGTATAAATCATGAGATTTGGTTAGTATATAATTTTATATGTATTGAATATATTTTCAGAAGATTTATTAAATATTATAAGTGCTGTAATTTCAAAAAATAAGTATTTTAAGAGTTTTAAAGGATTTTTAATCACTAGAATAGTTGTACTATACTAGGGATTAAAAATAACGAAAGTTTGGTACGTAAAAACGATTTTAAAACACATTGAAGGGGGTTTTGATCGTTTTAAAGTTGCTGTAAATTTTTAGTTCGAGATATTTATTTCATTACTTTATTTTCTAGGCGGAGATTTCGTCGTAGGAGACTTTTAGCGAGTAAAAGTGGCAAACCGATTGGTTTATACAAGGTACGTACATCGTCTACGTGCTATGTGATTTAGAAGCATGCTCTAAGAGTATTTTATTTATTAGTATCATGTATAGGACTCTATTTGTTCATATATATGATTACTGGAATTATTTTTACATGTATATGCCTGTGTGCTACATGTGAACTAGAAGTGTTTATGATTATAAATGTTAGTATGGAAGATTGATGCAAGCAGGATAAGTCAAGTTTATTTATTAATTCGTGAGTAAATTAATATAAGTTAGAGTGAATCATGTCTTACATGTATTCTTTGAGTATTTATTATCTTATAAGGACCGTAGACCTTATTTGGTAAGTTACAAGTTCTACCTATATAAAGGTAAAGTTTACTGTTGGCTAGGTTCAACAAGCAAGTTAGTAAAGTATAAAAAGGAGTTAAAGAGTCTTGATTGATGAGTTGTGATCACTTGTTAATCCAAAGATAAAAAGAGATTCTGTTATGATTGTTTGAGTATTAATTATGTGTTACTTGTTTGTTTGTGTCAACACAAGTAATAAAATATAATTAATGTAAAGTGCAACGAGAATAAGTTATAGACTTTAGACTTGTGCACGTCTAAAGTTGGACACTAAGGGTTGGAATGCATGGTGAGCGTGCCATGGGTTCTTCTAGGAATGGATTGATCACCATCCCTCTTTCAGTTCAAAGGTTCCTCGATATCGCAGGTCATTTTTAGAATATGTGGTAGCTCCCATATTTCCTATTTTTAGATAAGTCAACTCGTCCAATAACTATTCCATTTAAAGAAAGAAATAAAGTTTAGAGTCTAGTTCAGTAATAGTTGTCTGCAGATTATTATATGTTTATATTATTATTTATCCCTGCAAGTTATTTTTGTAGTATCATGTTTAGGATTATTTATGCCTGATATGTAGTACTCAGCTTTGCTGATTATGTGCTTGTTGTGTGTGTGATCATGGATTTGCCTATTGATCCTGTGGTGATCCTTCGGGGGAGCAAAGTCGAGAAAGCATTGACATTACAGGTTCGCAGATGCATCTCATTGGGAATCTGGAATGGAGAGACTCATTGTATTACTAGTATCATTTAAGTTGCTTTCGTAGGAACTTGTCTTTTCAGACATTAGTTTTTAAGTTGGTGTGTTTAGTTTCAGACATTTTTATTGGTTTCATAAGTTTTAATAAAGTTGTTTTTAGTAAGTTGTTTTCCGCTGCAAAATTCTGAGTAAGCCGAAACGTTATCACACGGGCAATAATACCTGGGTAATTCTCTAAGGTTATTATAAAAGTATTTTCTAGAAAGAGAAAATTATCGGGGTGTTACAAAGTGGTATCAGGGTTTAGGTTAGTTTAAGACTTATAGGCGCCTAACTAACTAGCTTATTAAGTGATTTTAGCTTACTAAGTTACCTAGCTTATGAGTTATTTGAAGGAAACCTTAGTATAGCTCCTACGTTTTCATTTCGAAAGTTGGACATAAATTTTTTTTTTTAGAACCAGAAATTGTTCTTTAGACACCAAATTTTTTTTTTCGGGAAAAATTGAGGGTTTGAAATATTTTTTTACGGAAAATACAAGCTTCGAAATTTTTTCCTTCGAATATATATTAAGTCCGAATTTTTTTTTATTTTTGTCGAGTCGAAATTTTTTTTTGGGAAATTCATAGGTTCGAATTTTTTTTTTAGACACTTAAGTAATGTTATTTATAAAAGTGTCTGCATTCTTTTTCATGCCTTTAAGGTTTATAGTATTGCATTGTGAGAATGGGTAGTATAAGAAGGGCATATAGAATAGAAACATTATATGCCTGCATTAGAAAGTTAGTTCAGCATCATTATTCGTTTCTTCCCTACAAATAAGTGCATTACTATTATACTTCCCTGCTAATGATGCATGAATAGTTTTCTTCCCTGCTAACTGTTTATAATTCTTGCCTGCAAAGTGTATATTTACATGCCTTTGTTTTTCTTCACCCCTTGTTATTTGTGGGAACACGTTAGAGAGAGTGCTAAATCTTCTGGTTTATTGTGTTGTAGCCCTACGAATATGGCTGCTAATCTAGGAAATTATTTCAACCCCATCGTTCTGACTGACGATGAAGCCAATGACTTTCATGATTAGGGGGTGAAACCTTCACATCTTTAGATGTGGTGTATGGGAGAGCTTCACATATTTATGGGTTGCAAACAAGGTGGGATAAGAGGAATGTGGTAATAGGCGAAAAGAGAAAAGAGGCTAATACTGGGGGAAACCAAGGTAATTTTAAGAAAAACCGGAATGGAAATGGGAATTTCCAAGGGAGGAATAACCAGGATAGTCGCAAAGGAAAACCTGAGAGAGTGCATCACTGCAAGTTTTGTGACAAAAACCATCCTGGGAGAGACTGCAAGGGAGATTTAGTAACCTGTAACCTTTGCCAGAAGAAGGGTCATAGGGAGTATGAGTGCTTCTCCAAGCACGGGAAAGATCTGAAGATTCAAGGGAATGGTAATCAGGCTAGATCAGGGTCCAATCAGTCAGGGAACCAGGGTCCTAAGCCTGGAGGGCAGAATAACCAAGGAAACTATAGTAAGCCTGCAAATGAGAATCCTACCCAGAATAAGCCTGCAGGAAAAATGTTCGTGATGAGTCGTAGCGAAGCGGAGAGGTCCACTGATGTGGTCACTGGTAATTTCTCTATTAATTCAGTTTTCGTTAAAACGTTATTTGATTCGGGGGCGACTTATTCTTTTATTTCGTCTTCTGTTCTAGAGAGTCTGGGGTTAGTATAGTATGAATCAATTGACTTGTCTATCAGTATTCCTACTGGGGAAGTCATAAAGTGTACTAAGTTGTTCAGAAACCTACCTTTGAAGATAGGAGGGAGTGTCTTTCCATCCGACTTAATTGAGTTTAACTTAGGAACTTAGATGTGATTCTTGGGATGAACTGGTTGAGTCTTTACAAGGCCAGCATTGATTGTGAAGTTCAAAAGGTAGTGTTGAGAAACCCTTCGGGAAAATTGACCTCATATAGACGTTTTGGGAAACCCAAGAAGTTTGGAGTTATCTCTGCTATGCAAGTGCAGAAGTTGATGAGAAAGGGGTGTGAGCTATTCTTTAGTAGCGTGCAGATGTAGTAAGGAAGCTGAGTTAAAACTTGAGGATGTTCCAATAGTGAAGAGTTTATGGAGTATTTCCGAGTGAAATTTCAGGTATGCCGCCTGCAAGAGCTGTTGAGTTTACCATAGACTTAGTTCCTGGAACTGCACCTATATCTAAGGCACCTTATAGAATGGCACCTCCTGAGATGAGTGAGTTAAAGACGCAATTGCAAGAACTTTTGGATAAGGTTATATCAGCCTAGTGCATCGCCTTGGGGAGCTCCTGTTTGTTCGTGAAGAAAAAGGATGGGAGTATGAGGTTATGTATCGACTATAGGGAGTTGAACAATGTTACCATCAAAAACAAGTACCCTTTGCCTAGAATAGATGACCTATTCGATCAACTGAATGGAGCGAGTGTGTTCTCGAAGATTGACTTACGTTCTGCGTATCATCAATTGAGGGTAGCTGATAAGGATGTGCCTAAGACTGCCTTTAGAACGCGTTATGGTCACTACGAGTTCACTGTAATGCCATTTGGGTTAACCAATGCTCCTGCTATATTTATGGACTTGATGAATAGATCTTTCATGAGTTTTTGATAAGTTCGTAGTGGTTTTCATTGATGACATTTTGATATATTCGAGGAATGAAACGAGCATGATGAACATTTAAGGATTATTTTGGAGACTTGAGGAAGAACCAACTATATGCCAAGTTCTCTAAGTGTGAGTTTCGTTTGGAGAAAGTAGCATTTTGGGTCATTTTGTGTCTAAGGAAGGAGTCTCATTATATCCTGCTAAGATTCAAGCTGTGAGTGAGTGGCGAACTCTAAAGAGTGTGTCAGACATTAGGAGTTTCTTGGGTTTAGCTGGCTATTATAGGAGATTTGTGCGAGATTTCTCGAAGATAGCAAGACCTATGATAATTTATATGAAAAAGGAGTCCAAGTTTGAGTGGAATGAGAAGTGTGAGGAAGCTTTTTCAGATCTTGAAGGATCGTTTAACCACTGCACCTGTTTTCACCCTACCTGATGGAATGAGGGATTTGAGGTCTATAGTGATGCTTCAAAAAATGGTTTGGGTTGTGTGTTGCAACAGAATGGTAAGGTAATGCTTATGCATCGCGTCAATTGAAACCTTATGAGGCTAATTACCCTACCCATGATCTAGAGTTAGCTGCCATAGTGTTTGCATTGAAATTTGGAGACATTATCTTTATGGAGCAACTTGTAAGATATTTACAGACCATAAGAGTTTGAAGTACATATTTACCAAAAAGACTTGAATATGAGGCAAGAAGATGGCTGAGTTGATTAAGGATTATGATCTAGACATCCAGTATCATGAGGGGAAAGCAATGTGGTGGCTGACGCCTTGAGTAGGAAATCGAGTCATAGCTTGAGTCTTTGATAGTCCCTGAGGAGTTGTGTAAGATATGCAAAGGTTGAACCTAGAAATTTTAAATCCTGGGGAAAGTGAGGCTAGACTTAGTAATCTTTCTTTGGGAGTGTCAGTTTTCGAGAGATTATTGAGGGTCAAGTCGGGGATGAGCACTAGACAAGATAAGGAGAAAATGAAGCAAGGAAGGAAGTAGACTTCAAGATTCTATGATGGGAGTCTAAGGTTTAAAGGGAGGTGGTGTGTACCACAGAAGTGCAATGACCTTAAGAGACGTCTTATGGACGAGGGCATAATACTCCATATTCTGTGCACCCTGGGGGTGACAAGTTGTATAAAGACCTTAAGGTGATCTATTGGTGGCCGAACATGAAGCGAGAAGTAGCTGGATATGTGTCTAAGTGCTAACCTGTCAGAAAGTGAAGATAGACCATAAGAGACCCATGGGGAAAGTTCAATCGTTAGAGGTTCCTGGATGGAAGTGGGATTCTATTTCTATGGACTTTGTGACTGCCTTACCCAAGACGAGGAGTGGAAATGATACCATTTGGGTTATTGTGGATAGACTGACCAAGTCCGCGTGTTCATACCTATTAAGGAGACATGGAAAAGAAGCAACTCGCTAAACCTATATCAAGCATGTAGTGAGATTGCATGGAGTTCCAAAGGACATTATCTCGGATCGTGACTCTAGATTTCTATCTAAGTTTTGGAAAAAGGTCCAATTAAACCTTGGGACAACATTGAAAATGAGTACCGCCTTTCACCCTGCGACCGATGGTCAGACTGAGAGGACTAATCAGACTATGGAGGATATGTTGAGAGCTTGTGCAATCATTTTCAAGGAAGTTGGGAGGACCAATTAGATTTGATTGAGTTTCTTACAACAATAGTTACATGCGAGTATAAAGATGGCACTTTTGAGGCATTATATGGACGGAATTGTAGAAGTCCCATTTGCTGGAATGACTTTAGTGAAAATATAGTTTTGGGGACTGAATTTATTGAGGAGACCGTCAAGAATGTCAAATTGATTCAGGCTCGAATTCAAGCTGCGCAAGATAGGCAGAAAAGTTATGCAGATTTAAAACGCGCGAAGATGAGTTTGCTGTAGGTGATAAAGTATTCCTGAAAGTATCACCCACTAAAGGCGTTATGAGATTTGGGAAAAAGGGCAAGCTAAGTGCTAAATATGTAGGCCCATATGAGATTTTGGAGCGCATTGGGAAAGTAGCTTATAGATTGGCATTGCCAATGGAGTTTGAAAAGATGCATGATGTATTCCATATCTCCCAACTTAAGCGCTATATCCCTGATGAGCGTCATGTGTTAGAGCCTGAAAAGTTCAGATAGATAGTAGCCTCACATATGAGGAAAGACCTGTCAAGATTCTCGACAGGAAAGTGCGTAGTACGCGCAACAAGGATGTTCATATTGTCAAAGTTCTTTGGTCTAACCACGAGTCAGAAGAGGCAACGTGGGAAGCCGAAGAGGATATGAAGAAAAAGTATCCAGACCTATTCCTTGAGGTGAGTTACGAGGGCGTAACTCGTTTTCTTTAAGGGGGTAGAATGCGATAAATTTCGCGCTTTTGTCTATTTTTATGAGATTTTCATGATATGTATGCCTATGTG